>NW_021635591.1:0-566690 GCF_004799145.2 Neltuma alba | reverse complement strand
GCTTAAAATCTCAATTAATCAATATCAAGGGTTAAAAACCACATAGTCAAAATTTCAAAGCATATCATCATTTACTGTCTGTCAAAAATATGAGAATAACTAGTCCAAGTTCAACCCTCATTTAAAAGCATGGAAAGTTTTCTAAAAGCACTAGTACAAATTGAACTTTCATCAATTTTAAAAGGATGCAGGAGCATAAAGAATCTAAGCAGGAAAAATTTCGAAGAGCAGCTGAAATTGCAAAGCATTTATTATTTATTAATGTAAAAAAATTTTTAAAAAATTTTTTTTTGGGTCGTCGCGGCGAAGGCTCACCGAGAGCCAAGTCTGGAGAAAGGGCCTGCTTCGCCACGGCGAAGTGTGGCCGAGAGCTAATATTAATGTTGACAAAAGGGGTTTTGCCACGGCCAAGGCAGATGTTTGCCACGGTGAAAGGTGACAGAGAGCAGTATTCAGTGCAATTTCAACTCTTCAGAAAACTAAGTTCAAAATATTCACAATTCAACCAATTTATCACTTCAAAAACACCTTAAAATCAAATAGATGCATGGATGCATGAGAATTATTTGCTAGAATCCACAATAGGTTCCTCCCCTACACTTAAACACAATATTGTCCTCAATGTTTGAACCAGTATAGGCAAACCAATCACAAAGTGAACCAGAAGTTGTGAAGTCCAATTTAATTGAAGCACGACACATCGAATTCACAAAAAAGAGGGATAAGGTGATAGGTGCATGCAAAAAAGAGGAAAAGAAAAATAGAAGTTGGGACCAATGTAAGAGTAACAGCAAAATGTAAAGGCCATCAGTAGCCAAAGAGTCAAACAACATCCAATGTAACATCCAAAAAGTTTAACAAGTAACCAGCTACACCAACTAAAAAGAACACAAAGAACAATAAAGAAACAAAACACAAGCAAAGAGCTACTGCTGTGTCCTAGTATCATCCAGCCCAGACCCGGATGGTCCTGCACCAGAAGTGCCTGCTCTTGATGTCCCAGCTCCACTCTGAGGGTCTTCTTCCTCGAGAGGTAGGATGAAGTTCAACCGGTCAGCAATCAGAGCATCCACATGTCACACCTTACTTATATAATACCTTAGCATTTGTCACACCTTACTTATATAGTACCTTAGCATTCATTTAGAATCATTCCAGACCATGTTGGATGGTCTTACACTTAAAAATTTCAATTTGGACGTTAATTTTCTGAAAATTACTATTCACTGTCCAGTTTTCAGATTACAGGTCCAACTTTGAAAAATCATAACTAATTTTAGAAAAATCGTATGGAGGTGTTCCAAAATTCCACGGAAAGATCTTTCAATGCTCTTTAAGGAAAAAATATTCAACTGAACTCATCCTCACTGAAAACATACAGTTTATTGGATTAAAATTTCTATTCATTTGGTAAAATCTGGACTTTCCAGATTCTGCGCCTTAACTTCGAAAATTCATATCTCATTGTATACATATCCAAATGATGTGATTTACCACTCATTTTAAAGCTTGGGATGTGCACTATAAGTATGCCAAATCTCGTGATTTAACTCATTCATTTGATAGGTCAAACTGAAGCTCAAAACTAACTGCTTCAGGACCTACGTTTTATCCTTTAATATCTCCTTACTTTAATCTTTTTATTTCTTTGACATACCTAACATGGGCTTACTTTTTCCCATTCATGCTCATATACTTTCATTCATGCCATAAACATCCTAAGCACATACATTGAATTGATGGCATTCATAACATAACTTACAACATAGGAGAATTATACATTGAATATTAATATCATTCATTTGCCTTATAATTCTCCACTTCTTCTCCTTGCTTCTCATGCCCTTAGTGCCCATCATTGATTGACCTAAATGGTTGGTTAACGAGGGGGTGAGATTCGGGGGAATCTCAGTAGCAAACATTACCCACATACAAGCACAAGATGGATGCTAGTGTATGGTATGTAGTTTTTCATAAACTTAAGTTACCTAGTGACATGCCATCATGCTTTATGCTTGGTATAAAAATGCATGGCCATGGGAACATATTAAAACAGCATTTCCAGCAACAATCATCATGTCAACAATCATCATGTCACACATCATTCAACACAAAGTACAAACCAACACATCAGCAATACCATGTCAAGCCCATAAAGGGTAAGTTCACTACCTTGCACCTCAAGCTTCCTCTTACTTTTCTTTGACTCCCTTGACTTTCCAACATGTGGGCATTCGTCACATCACTAACATCCTCTTGGATGTTCCAAAGGTCCTAAACATAGTCATAATGATGACACAATCCATTAGGACCATTAGATTACATAAAGTTCAAGACTAGCTTTCTTGAACCTCAACCCCTTTCTCTTAGTCTTAGGGTTTTCTTTCTAACTTTTCTAATATAAATCTTATCATTTTACATCCTTATGATCCATTTCCTATCAATTAGGACCACTTTAGATGGCTTTAGATTCAAGAATATCAAATCTGGAAATTTTGGTTCGCGGTACTGTTCATGCAGAATCTCCAGAATTTTTGATCAACTTTCAAAATTCATAATTAAATCTAGAAAAATCCAAATTGAGTGTTTCCAAAACTCACTGAAAGCTAATTAAGTTAAATTTAAAGGAAAAATATTTTCAGGAACAATTCTAATTCTACGCCGAACAGTACCAGAAGTGTACGGAACTCGACACCCTTCCAAAAGCTTAACACTGTTTCCAGATTTCAAACCCTAACTTTGAGAAATCGCCATAAATCGTACACATATCCAAATGAAGTGTTCTACCCATGGATTTAAAGCTCATAGAGTGTACTTTAAGCATGCCAAATTTAGAACCAGATATGAACAGTAAATAATTCGAAAAAGCCATCAAGTCAGCACGTAATTCTTCCAATTTTCACATGGATCCACTTGGATCTACCATACTTTGAGGTGTTCTAGCAAGATCTAACAACCAACTCCCTTCTCCACTCATCAACCATTTCGACCAGCCAAGAAAAGGAGAGAAGACATATTTTCAACTATAAAAGAGAAAGAAACCAAGGCAAAACACATCTAGAGCCAAGAACTCACCTTGAACCTTGATTGTATGACCAAAGTTGATGCCTTTCTCTTGTTTTCCCTCAAAACTCTCTCTTTTTCCTCTCTTCATGCCTTGCACGAAATTGCCATCTGATTTAGGGGAGAGATGAGCTCATTAATGTGTTCAAAATATCCCACCAACCATCATTAATGTTATGCCAAGTGTCATTAGCCTACTTAATCTTAATCCTCTCTCTTAATTAACTTAAATCATAATGTAATTAAATTCCAAAGTCAAGATCCTCTCCATTGATAGCTTGACACTTGGAAAGCATTAATTACCATCCATTAAAGGCTTGACAAGTGGCGACTTGTGGCCCAAGTAAAGTGCAAGACTCTGATTAATACTTTATCGGTGCACTTTTACTCCGGGTTTAACTTCTTTTCTCTAATTACAGTGCTCTGGCCTCTGTAATTATTTTCTATCAAATCCATAAATTCTCTTTAATTTTAGAGAGTATCTATGAATTTTCTTAGCCCATAACACTTCCTTTAAGCCTTGCATAAAATTCATTTACTAAAATACCTTTTATCGGCAAAACCGGCTCTTTACTTTCTTAAAGCCACTCTACTGGCCTTTTGGTTGCGGGAGTAATTTTATAAATTAGTACAACCCTTCACCCTTTAACCTCATTTTTGTATACACTTTTGAGGTCTCTTGCTATTTCAAATATTACCTCAAACGGTATACTTTTTACCGGTCACAACCTCATAAATTCCATTTAAACTACCTCAGGGGTATTTTTCATCTTTTCTCTTCATAGAAGAGTCTTAGAATATTATTTCCCACTTTCTAGGATTTTTCTTGGAATTCTCTGTGTACTCTTCCATTTTTGCCCTTGCTGGTTATAGCTTTTTGAATTTACGGTTTTACCCCTGCTTAAGTCTAACCTCATAGAACCATCTCTTTGAGGTTTCTAACTTACCCATTGGCCGGTATCTAGCCTCTTTTCTCTCTCTGGGCCTTCGAGACTTTATTGGAGCCTCTAACCTTAATTATACTCGAGCCCCTGAAAACTTTTACTTTGCAGTTTAGTCCCTGAAACTGCTTTAACTTCCTTTCTCATCTTTGGGACTTCTGCTCACAGGGGTCTGGTAACCTATTTAATTTAGGCTATTTTTGGAACTTCTAGGCCTAAAAGTCTAGATGTTACAGCATTCATTTAGAATCATTCCAGACCACTTTGGATGGTCTTAAGCTTAAAAATTTCACTTTGGACGTTAATTTTCGGAAAATTACTGTTCACTGTCCAGTTTTCAGATTACAAGTCCAACTTTGAAAAATCATAACTAATTCTAGAAATATCGTATGGAGGTGTTCCAAAATTCTACGGAAAGCTCTTTCAATGCTCTTTAAGGGAAAAATATTTAACTGAACTCATCCTCACTGAAAACATACAGTTTATTGGATTAAAATTAATATTCATTTGGTAAAATCTGGACTTTCCAGATTCTGTGCGTTAACTTCGAAAATTCATATCTCATTGTATACACATCCAAATGATGTGATTTACCACTAATTTTAAAGCTTGGGATATGCATTATAAGTGTACCAAATTCCGTAGCTTAACTCATTCATATGATAGGTCGAACTGGAGCTTGAAATTAACTGCTTCAGGACCTACGTTTTATCCCTTAATATCTCTTTATTTTAATTCTTTTTATTTGTTTGGCATACCTAACATGGCCTTAATCTTTCTCATTCATACTCATATACTTTCATTCATGCCATAAACATCCTAAGCATATACATTGAATTGATGGCATTCATAACATAACTTACAATATAGGAGAATTATACATTGAATAATAACATCAATCATTAGCATTAATAATTCTCCACTTCTTCTCCTTGCTTCTCATGCCCTTAGTGCCCATCATTGATTTGACCTAAATGGTTGGTTAGGGAGGGGGTGAGATTCAGGGAAATCTCAGTAGCAAACACTACCACATACATGCACAAGATGGATGCTAGTGTATGGTATGTAGTTTTTCATAAATTTAAGTTAACTAGTGACATGCCATCATGCTTTATGCTTGGTATAAAAATGCATGGCCATGGGAACATATTAAAAACAGCATTTCCAGCAACAATCATCATGTCACAACATCATTCAAACAACAAATACAAACCAACACATAAGCATACCATGTCAAGCACATAAAGGGTAAGTTCACTACCTTGCACCTCAAGCTTTCCTCTTACTTTTCCTTTGACTCCCTTGACTTTCCAACCATGTGGGTATTTGGTCAACATCACTAAACATCCTCTTGGATGTTTCAAAGGTCCTAAACATAACCATAATGATGACACAATCCATTAGGACCATTAGATTACATAAAGTTCAAGACTAGCTTTCTTGAACCTCAACCCCTTTCTCTTAGTCTTAGGGTTTTCTTTCTAACTTTTCTAATATAAATCTTATCATTTTACATCCTTATGATCTATTTCCTATCAATTAGGACCACTTTAGATGACTTTAGATTCAAGAATATCAAATCTGGAAATTTTGGTTCGCGGTACTGTTCATGCAGAATCTCCAGAATTTTGATCAACTTTGAAAATTCATAATTAAATCTAGAAAAATCCAAATTGAGTGTTTCCAAAACTCACTGAAAGCTAATTAAGTTAAATTTAAAGGAAAAATATTTTCAGGAACTAATTCTACGCCGAACAGTACCAGAAGTGTACGAAACTTGACACCCTTCCAAAAGCTTAACACTGTTTCCAGATTTCAAACCTAACTTTGAAAAATCGCCATAAATCGTACACATATCCAAATGAAGTGTTCTACCCATGGATTTAAAGCTCATAGAGTGTACTTTAAGCATGCCAAATTTCAGAACCAGATATGAACAGTAAATAATTCGAAAAAGCCATCAAGTCAGCACGTAATTCTTCCAATTTTCACATGGATCCACTTGGATCTACCATACTTTGAGGTGTTCTAGCAAGATCTAACAACCAAACTCCCTTCTCCACTCATCAACCATTTCGACCAGCCAAAGAAAAGGGAGAGAAGACATATTTTCAACCATAAAAGAGAAAGAAACCAAGGCAAGAACACATCTAGAGCCAAGAACTCACCTTGAACCTTGATTGTATGACCAAAGTTGATGCCTTTCTCTTGGTTTTCCCTCAAAACTCTCTTTTTTCCCTCTCTTCATGCCTTGCACGAAATTGCCATCTGATTTAGGGGAGAGATGAGCTCATTAATGTGTACAAAATATCCCACCAACCATCATTAATGTTATGCCAAGTGTCATTAGCCTACTTAATCTTAATCCTCTCTCTTAATTAACTTAAATCATAATGTAATTAAATTCCAAAGTCAAGATCCTCTCCATTGGTAGCTTGACACTTGAAAGCTTTAATTACCATCCATTAAAGGCTTGACAAGTGGCGACTTGTGGCCCAAGTAAAGTGCAAGACTCTGATTAATACTTTATCGGCGCACTTTTACTCCGGGTTTAACTTCTTTTCTCTAATTACAGTGCTCTGGCCTCTGTAATTATTTTCTGTCAGATCCATAAATTCTCTTTAATTTTAGAGAGTGTCTATGAATTTTCTTAGCCCATAACACTTCCTTTAAGCCTTGCATAAAATTCATTTACTAAAATACCCTTTTATCGGCAAAACCGGCTCTTTAATTTCTTAAAGCCACTCTACTGGCCTTTTGGTTGCGGGACTAATTTTATAAATTAGTACAACCTTTCAACCATTTAACCTCATTTTTGTATACACTTTTGAGGTCTCTTGCTATTTCAAATAATTACCTCAAACGGTATACTTTTTACCGGTCACAACCTCATAAATTCCATTTAAGCTGCCTCAGGGGTATTTTCATCTTTTCTCTTCATAGAAGAGTCTTAGAATATTATTTTCCATTTTCTGGGATTTTCTTGGAATTTTCTGTACACTGTTCCATTTTTGCCCTTGCTGGTCATAACTTTTTGAATTTACGGTTTTACCCCTGCTTAAGCCTAACCTCATAGAACCATCTCTTTGAGGTTTCTAACTTACCCATTGGCCTGTATCTAGCCTCTTTTCTCTTTTTGGGCCTTCGAGACTTTACTGGAGCCTCTAACCTTAATTATACCCGAGCCCCTGAAAATTTTTACTTTGCAGTGTAGTCCCTGAAACTGCTTTAACTTCCTTTTCATCTTTGGGACTTCTGCTCACAGGGGTCTGGTAACCTATTTAATTTAGGCTATTACTGGTACTTCTAGGCCTAAAACTTTGGATGTTACACACACGCCGGCGGTAATGTCAGTCTCGATCATACAAAGCATCGCGGTCCTTCTGCCTCTTCATCTCACGGAGGAGGGTGACTCACAACTGGTGGACATGGTCTACCAGCTTATCAATATCATCAGCCAAGGTGTCTAAGGTGACAGGTTCAGGAGCTTCTAAATCTGGCTGTTCTTCTTGAGCTTTAAGAACTGGTGCACCGGCTGCATGCGCTGTGCCAACATCATACACAGGATGGATGGGTGGAGGGGGTCCAACGACAGGTTGTTTAAGGTGGTCATATCTAAACAAAGGGGCTGGCTCAAAGTAGCTGTCATTGTCGTACTCAAGGACATTGGCAGTACGGAAAAGGTCAGTGACTAGGTGGGGAAAATGATGCTGTTGGTGAGTTTAGGAGTGTTGATGGCATCATGGAGGGCGGAGTAAATGGTGTCAGCCACATCAAAAGATCGGTTAGTCAAGAGAAGGTAGACGTAAAGGGCTTGGCGCTTAGGAACATTGGCTAAGTGGGTGGTAGGTACTAAGTTGTTGCAGACAAAATGCAGCCAAGGGCGAGCCTTAGGTCGGAACTCGGATCGCTTAAGGTATTGCTCAGAAGTGTGGGGGTGATGCCAAGTGGCTCCTTCATGACACAAGGTTTGGACCACATCATCAAAAGGGTAATTGTCTCTGTAAGCCGAATAACCCGAATGGCGACTAGGGGGAAGGCAGTAATGGAAACGGATGTTGTCAGCGGTAAAGGAATGGTAGACAAGGACATTGCGGAAGTCGATGACCAAGGAGCCATGGAAACGGGCATAAGTGTAAAAATGGTGAACAAAAGCATCATTACTCATAGAACGCTCTTGGACCAAACCGGTCAATTGGGAGGCATGGAGTTGGCGGACAAAAGGGTGATCAGGGGGGTCTAAGGGAAAAGGTCGCTCTTTAAGGAGGGGTCTCTGGTCAATCTTTCGGTATAACTCCTCAAAGGTATACTCATCCCCCAAATCAGATTCAGACACAGGCGCAAGGTTCTTAGTACGAGGCATACTCTGAACACAAGAAGCAAAATACACTAAACAAAGGCCACACAAACAACAACTAACACTACCCTAGAAAAACCAAAATCACAACCTAGACAGTAGCAAATGGCTATGTAATGATTCATAGGTTTTCAGTTTATCAAAAACTTTCAGAATTAAGTAAAGAGATTAAAGAAAAACACAATGCACCATGAATCATTAGATAGCCTAAGAGCTACGTAACTACAATCTAACGTCAAAATAACCCAACCCAACAACACAATAACAAAACAAATAAACAAACTAACAACTAAACAGAATTAAAACAAAAGAAAGAACAAAGGAAGAGAGGAATCATACCACAATAGAGAGAAAGAGGGAGCTTCAGCGTAAAATGAAGAATTGTAGAGGAAGAGAAGGAGTGGCCACGTAAATCTAAGAGGGAAGAGATAAAGGGAGAAAAGGAGATAGGGAGAGAGCGCTGGAGAAGAATGGCGAAGGGGAGGAGGTCGACGGTCTGAAGGATGAAGGCAGAGAGAAGTGTCGGTTTCTGAATGGTAGAGGGCGTGCGGTTTCTGAATATGAGAGGGGCCGATGGTTTTGAAAATTGAAGGGTAAAGGGAGTATAATGGGATGGGGAAGGGAAAAGACCAAAATGGATATAAGAGAATAGAATGGGTTGGCAGAAATGGAGGGCAAAAAGGGAATTTCACAAGGAAAAACAGGGTAAAAACGAAATTGATCAGCGCTGAAATGGCGGGTTCACCACGGCGAACCATTCCTGAGACGAAAACAAGGGAGAGAAGGATGCTTCGCCGTGGTAAAACCATCCTGAAAGCATCACCAGGAAACTAGTGATCTTTACTGTGGCGAAGGCTAGAGTTCGTCACGGTGAAAGGTCACCGAGAGCAACATAAGAGACACAAGACCACTTTGCTATGGCGAAGGCTTAGGTTTGCCGCGGTGAAGTATCACAGAGAGCACAGAACAACACAAAAAAACACCCAAACAACAGAGAAACATTACACACAAACAACAGAGGTAGCTAGATACTTCAAAAACTTTAAAGTGCATCAAAAGAGATCAAAAGGTACTCAATAAGTCCATGATTAAGCAGTATACCACAAACAGGCTTTCTCAATCAATATGATATAATTCATTACAAGCATCAAATTACCAACAAGCACTAAATCAGATAGGATAGAGATCAGAACTTGCAGGGGTCTTATTGAATTCAAACAACAACTACATTACTATATTACTGAAATGGTTTCTCCCCCACACTCATTCAACATACAATGCACAAAACATAGTAAGATCAATAATTAAGCAAAAGCATGTAAATGAGTGAAGGCAAGAAACGACCAGGGAGTTAAGGAGGCTTTTGATTCTCATGGTAGAGCTTCAGTAGATGGCCATTAACTTTGAATCTGGCCCCGGTCTCCTCATGTAGTAGCTCCACCATACCGAAATTGTGTGCTTTAGTGACTGTGTATGGCCCATCCCATCTGGTGTTGAATTTTTCTTGCTTGAAACTAAACCGAGCCTTGTACAACAGCACTTTATCGCCTTCCTTAAAGTCCTTTCTCAAGATACCCTGATCATGCATAAATTTGGTCTTTTCCTTGTAGAGTCTAGAGTTCTCATAAGCTTCAAGTCTAATCTCCTCCAACTCTTGCAATTGCAGCTTCCTTTTCAGACCAGAGGACTCTATATTCATGTTACATTGCTTGACTGCCCAATATGTTTTGTGTTCCAGCTCCACTGGCAAATGACATGGCTTGCCATAAACTAGGCGGTAAGGAGATATGACAATGGGCGATTTGTATGTAGTCTGGTAAGCCCATAATGCTTCTTCTAAACGTGAGCTCCAGTCCTTCTTGGATGGCTTAACCATTTTCTCCAGAATATGCTTCACTTCCCTATTAGATATTTCAGCTTGACCATTGGTTTGGGGGTGATAAGTAGTACAGATTTTATGAGTGACACTAAATTTGGACAACAAGTTGTTAACTATCCTATTACAAAAATGTGTTCCCCGATCACTCACTACAGCTCTAGGAATCCCATACCTATAGAAAATATGTGATTTTAGAAATCTATGAACAGTTGGGGCATCATCTTTTCTGCAAGGTATAGTTTCAATCCATTTGGATACATAATCTACAGCTAATAAAATATATACAAAACCAAAGGAAGAAGGAAAGGGTCCCATAAAGTCAATTCCCCAAACCTCAAAAATCTTACAAAACAGAAGGGGTTGTTGAGGCATCTCATGTCTTTTTCCTAACCCCCCAAATCGCTGACACTTGACATATGATCTACAAAATGTAAAAGAATCTTTGAAGAGGGTGGGCCAATAAAATCCAGAATCTAAGACCTTCCTAGATGTCCTCCTTGCACTAAAATGACCACCGCAAACCATGGAATGGCAAGCTGAAATAATAGGTTCAAAATCCTCCTTTGACACACACTTCCGTATCACTTGGTCACTGCACATCCTCCACAGATGAGGGGCATCCCATATGTAATACTTTGACTCGCTACAAAGCTTTTGTGCCTAAAATCTAGACATAAAGGGAGGAGTGAGTCCAGACATGAGATAATTGACAATATTAGCATACCAAGGCTCTATAGTAGCCACAGAACATAAAGCTGAATCAGTAAAAGAGTCACAAGTCAAGTCAGAAGAATCTACTCCCCTTGTGTCCTCTAGTAGCCTACTTAGGTGATCGGCTACTTGATTCACTGCCGCGGGTCTATCCTTAATCTTAATGCCGAACTCTTAAAGTAGTAAAGCCCATCTGATCAATCTTGGTTTAGATTGTGGCTTTTTAAGCAAATAGCAGACAGCTGCATGATTTGTATACACAACCACTCAAGAATTGATTAGATATTGTCTAAACTTGTCTAAAGCAAATACAATGGCAAACATTTCTTTCTCAGTAGTGGTATAGTTGACTTGAGCTGGGTCAAGTGTTTTGGAGGCATAGGCTATGACTCGAGATTGTTTCTCCTCCTTTTGGCCAAGCATAGTACCCACTGCACAATTAGAAGCATCACATGAGAGTTCAAAATGTAAATTCCAGTTGGGTGCAGTCAAAATAGGAGGTGAAACAAGCATAGACTTGAGAGTATCAAAGGCATGTCTACATTTTTCATCAAAATTAAATTCAACATCCTTTTTAAGAAGAGTATAAAGGGGCAAAGCAACTTTACTAAAATCTTTAATAAAGCGCCTATAAAACCCTACATGCCCAAGAAAAGATCTCAAATCTTTAAGACAAGTGGGGTAAGGTAAAGATGAGATAACTTCAATTTTAGCCTTATCAACCTCAATCCCCTTACTAGAGATGAGGTGACCTAACACTCTGCCACTACCCACCACGAAATGACATTTCTCAAAGTTCAAAACAAGATTTTTGGCTATGCATCTCTCTAGAGCCTGCCATAGGCTATTCAGGAACTGATCAAAGCTCTCCCCATAGACCGTAAAATCATCCATGAAAACCTCCATATTGTGCTCTAAGAGGTCACTAAAAATCGCCATCATGCACCTTTGAAAGGTGCCTGGAGCGTTACATAACCCAAATGGCATCCTTCGATAAGCAAAGGTACCAAAGGGGCATGTGAATAGAGGGTAATTGGACTCTTTCATTAGGTTTAAATCTCCTCTTTTGAGTACATAATTCTTTTAAGACTTTAGCATACTTAGGAATCTTTTTAATCAAGTCAAGCAAGGGTATATTCACTTCTACTTTCATAAATGTCTCAAGCAACTCATGATCTTGCCTATCTTTACCCATTTTAACATTTTTCAAATAAGCATGAGGGAAAGGTAGTTCATTGATGTTTACCTCCTTACCTTCCTTGCTTGAGGCTCCATGATTGCTTGGCTTAGATTCCACAGCTTTACCCTTGCCATCATGTTCTTTTAGGGCTTCTTTCAGCTTTAGCCTTATCTCCTTGGAGCTTTCAGAATGCTTTACCTTTGAAGATGCTTGTGGTAGCTCATCACACAAGATTTCCTCATCTATAACTTCATCCTCCTCTTCTTTAAAATTCACTTGCTTCCCACTCCTAAGGGTAATGGCATTCAAGCCCTTAGGATTGATAACAGTGTTGGAAGGAATAGCCCCACTGCTCCTTGCTTGTTGCTCACTCATGTTGTTAGACAACTGAGTTACATAGGAGTTGATGTTCTCAGAATTAGTTTCCCATTGTTCCATCCTCTTTTCCAGAGCACTAAATCTAGCATCATTCTTGGATGAGTCTTATTGAATTAGTGAGGCTAGGGAGTTGAACTGAGTAGCGTTAGCAGCCCTTTCTTCCTTCATTAAGGCCATCATATTGTGTAGGAGTTAGTTGATATCATCCTTGGGTGGAACAGTTAGGGCTTAAGATTGGCTTTGGAACTGGGTTGAAGATGGACCAGCTCCTCTACTCTTCTAAAATTTGTTTGGAGGTCTACTATCATCATTCCTCTAGCCTAATCGAGGATTTGCCTTCCATCCCTCGTTATAAGTGTTGGTGTAGGGGTCCCACTTTTGATTTTGACAGCCTTGGTAGACTGCAGATACCTCCTCATAAAGGTCTGGACAAACACTAGAAATATGCATAACCGAGCCACATATTTCACAACTGGGCGCTGTAAAGTCCATTGGTGTGGGTGGGCGATACACACTCATGTTCTTCAATTCAGCAGTGATTACAGACAATTGAGAGGTCACTTTGCTTCCCAACAAATCTACTTTTGATTCCAAAGCGTCCATTCTCTTACTGTGCACCGAAGCAGCTCCCATCTCATGCACTCCTCTAGTATCTCTCACACCGTATTGTTAATGATTCAGGGCCATCTTCTTAATCAAATCCCAAGCCTCCTCAGCAGTGGAGTCTATCAAAGATCCTCCTGATGCAGCATCCAACATACCCCTCTCTTGGTTCTCCAACCCATTATAGAAATACTGCACCAGTTGTTCATCTGGAATTTGATGATGTGGACATCTTGAAACCATATCCTGAAATCTATTCCAATAATCATAGAGAGATTCATCATAATCTTGCTTGGCAGAATAAATCTCCTTCCTCATTGATGAAGTACGAGAAGCCAGAAAGTATTTCTCCAAGAATGCTTTCCTTAAGTTCCCCCAACTGTGATATGCATCTACTACATGCCTTAGAAGGCTCATGTACCACTCTCTAGCTTTGCCCTCCAATGATAGGTGAAAAACCTTCCATAGCACTTGATCTAATGATGCTCCCACAGGCTTCATACTCTGGCAGATCATAGAAAGGGATTGCAAATGAAGATATGGATCTTCTCCTGTTAAGCCATGAAATTTTAGAAGGGAGTTAATCAATAATCCTTTAATTTCAAAATTAACTTCAAAATCTGGACAAGCAGTAGTAAATAGGTCAAAATTGACATCAGATGTGGTTGCTTCCCAACTTGTTCTTCTTCTAGGGTTCCTATTATTTTCTCCCACTCTCTCTTGTTCTCTATTCCCTCCATTGCCTCCATTCCTCACTTGGTTGGCATTGGGGTTAGGATTAAGGTGGTTAGGTGATAAATCAGCCATTATCTCTTGATCAGTAGGCTCACTCTCACTACTAGATAGGCTAGATTCCACAGAAATGTTCTCTTGTTCAACCACTAACTCACTTGTCCCCTCAACTCTTTTCTCTCTTCTTATGCCTCTAAGTCTTCTCTTAGTCTCAGGGTTATAGGGCACAGGTTTTGCTTTTCGTGGCATGCAAGAAAAGAGTCACAAGAGAAAGAGCAAACAAAATTGACTTGTAGCACACAAAGTCAGATAAAAGTATGAGTTGTGATGGATGCAAGTGTAAGGATTAGTATGAGTATGTATGCACAGAAAAAGAAGCAAAAAGTGTAATTTTCAAAACTTTTCAGAATAGTTCGCCGTGGTAAAAGCAGTGGTTGGCCGCGGCGAAAGGTGACAGAGGCTAATAGATAGCTGAGTGCAGGAAGTTTGCCGTGACGAAAGCAGGAGTGTGCCGTGGCGAAGGTATCCTGAGAGGAATCCTTCAGTTTTTTAGAAAGTTTGCCCCGGCAAAAGGAAAGGTTGGCCGCGACGAACTGTCACAGAAAGCTTACCAGATATTGGACGCCACTGATGTAAAGTGAAAATGCTGAAAGTGTAGAAAATCAGTATATTTGTTTGTATTTCCAAAAATTTTGATGCTACGCAAGATGAAAACCTATACTATGAACAAATATGCAACCTAAAAGGATCAAAACTTCAATTGACAACCCAATGACATAAGCTAACCTAGAGAACCAATTTCTTGGCTCCCCGGTAACAGCGCCACTTGAAAATCGCTTTGACTTGTCTTTGCTTACACCTTGGGGCCAAATTCAAAATTAATCCAAGGATTGTACAATAGGTACAACATCGGGTCGTTTCACTTGTGGAGCCGAAATTATGATCCTAGATTAACTAAATGCCATGGTTATGCAAATTGAGCTGGAAAAGGTTCGAGGTTTTCATTGACACTTGTAATTAAGATAAAATGTAATAGAATGTAAATGTATTTTTGGTATTTTGGGAGATTAAGATGAAGTGGATGGAAATCAAGTACTGAATCAATTAATAAAACCTCTTGAAAATGGATTCTTGGCAATCATAGTTCTCTTAAGATGTGGGAGTTTTAGAAATTCATTAGGTTTTCTTGATAACAACCTCAATAACTCATTAAGTCCAATGCTCACATTAATGAACTCATTAATGAAAACATTGTTAAGCTTCCCTAATGTGTAATTAAGAATGATTAATGCAAAAGGTTCAATGCAACAGAAAATCAACTCATCATCAAAACATGACCATACAAGATGAAGAGAATCAATAAAACTACAAAGAACATATATGTAACTACATATATTGAAGCATGAATCCAACATTAACCAATCCAACTACAAATATGAATCATCAACTAATGATTACTTATTAATCAAAGTCTTTCACTAAGAATTTACAAATCCAAAACCTAGGAATTCATAAATACATAGCTAAAACTAAGATGAAACTGAAACTCCCCTTTTAAGCTCTTAGAACTCATGCCAATCATCCATCTTCAAGAGCTGGAGGAAGCCTAGGCACTCATGATATGCAGAAACATCTCTATTGAAGTTGACTCAGTGTTGCCCATGGATGAAGGTGACAGTGGAAGGTGAGGGATTAAGGTTCTGGTAGGAGAGATGAGAGAAGATGAAGAGAAAAATGTGAATCGTGGCTGAATAGCCGTGTCTCACCTCATTCATACCAAAAATAGGGTTTCTAACCCGAATATGATGTGTCTGGGTTGGTTCATAGAAGTGGGCAAGTCAAATTTTCCCGAAATGGTCGGGTCTGAATGTGTTGATACGAGGGGTTTGCTGTGGTGAACCATGGCAGAGAGTTTCATACTTGAAGGCAGACGTTCACCGCGGCGAAGGCAGAAGTGTGCCGCGGTGAACCATGGCAGAGGCTCCTCTTTTAACTCTTTGTGCCTTGAGTCTTCAACCTTAGCTCCAATCTCAGGTGTCCTACACTGAAAAGCAACAATTTAAGGCATCAATTGTCCTAGAAATTAATTGAATACAATTAATAACTAATCATGACCATTTTACCCTAAAAAAGACACTAACTCAATGAAGAGAGCCTTACGTCATTCGCTTTGGGGTTCTCACTCAAAATTTAATCTAAGCTATGCAGTATAATGGAAACTCGGGTCGTTTCTCTTTTAGGAGCCTTAATTAATTACCTAAGTTAGACTAAATGCTATGCAAAGTAATGAAAAGGGGTTTTTGAGTTTTTAACATTTAATGAAATATGCCAAAACTGAATGCAATGAAAACAAATCTAAGATACTATGTTTTTGGAGTTTTTAAGATAATAGTGATGAAATGGAAATGATTGATAGGAAATCTCTTGAAAATGGTTTTGTTGGCAATCATGGTTCACTTAAAATACTGGGAGTTTCAAAATCCATTAGGTTTTCTTAAAAAGAACATCATTAACTCAATAAGTCTAAAGCTTACATTAATGAACTCATTAATGTAAACTTTGTTTAGCTCTCCTAATGTGTAAATTTGGAATGATCATGCAATTGGCTTAATGTAACACAATCAACTCAGTATCCAAACACAACCATGCAAGATAGGAGAGAATCATGAGAGTTACAATAAGCATATATGCAACTACATATATTTAAGCTCATATTTCAACATCAATCAATCCAAAATACAAAAGATAATCAGTAACCACTGATTATAGAATTAATCAAAGTGCCTAACTAAGACTTTACAACTCCTATACCTAGGAAATTATAAACACATAGCTATAAACCAAAGATTAAAACTAAAACTCCCCTTTGAAGCTTAGGAACTCATGCTACTCTACCATCTTCAAGAGTTGAGAAGCTTAGCTCATCATAGCCTTGGAATCAGCTCCAACCAGAGATAGATCTTCAGCCATAACAGTAGCAGATGAAAGAAATGAAAATGGATCAAGAAGAGGTGCAGGAAAATGGAAGGTGAAGAAGATGGAGATGGAGGAATAGGGTTTCTGAGGGAGAGATGAGAGAAGATGATGATAGAAACGTAGGTGGAGGCTGAATAATAATGGTCTGACCTCATCATACCCAAAACAGGGTTTCTAACCTGAAAATTGCGTGTATGGGTCGGTTCCTGGAGGTGGGTAGGTCAGAATTTCCCGAAATGGTCGGGTCTGAAATTTGCTGATACGAGGGGTTTACCGCAGTGAAACATGGTAAAGAGCTTTGCTTCCACAGACGATGTTCACCGCGGTAAACTTAGGCAGAGGATCCTCTCTTGCTTCTTGTGCCTTGAGTTCTTCAATTCTGGCCCTAATCTCTAATGTCCTATAATAAAAAGCAACAAATTAAAGTATCAATTGTCTTAGAAATCAATTGAATACAATTAATAACCAATTATGACAATTTTATCCTCAAAAAGACACTAACTTAAAGTAAGGACTCTTAACCTAAAATAAGCTCAATTATAACCAAAAGAGCCAGAAAATGCAACAAAACCATGGATGATATAATCAAAAGATAAGAATAATTTGAGCTCAATCACTAGGCTTCCTCCAGCTCTTGAAGATGGATGATTGGCATGAGTTCTAAGAGCTTAAAAAGGGGAGTTTCAGTTTCATCTTAGTTTTAGCTATGTATTTATGAATTCCTAGGTCTAGGATTTGTAAATTCTTAGTGAAAGACTTTGATTGATATGTAATCATTAGTTGATGATTCACATTTGTAGTTGGATTGGTTAATATTGGACTTCACGCTTCAATATATGTAGTTACATATATGTTCTTTGTAGCTTTCTTGATTCTCTTCATCTTGCATGGTCATGTTTTGATGATGAGCTGACTTTCTGTTGCATTGAACCATTTGCATTAATCATTCTTAATTACACATTAGGGAAGCTTAACAATGTTTTTATTAATGAGTTTATTAATATAAGCATTGGATTTAATGAGTTATTGAGGTTGTTATCAAGAAAACCTAATGAATTTATAAAACCATCCATTTCATCTTAATCTCCTAAAAATCCAAAAAATACATTTACATTCTATTGCATTTTATCTTAATTGCAAGTCTCAATGAAAACCCCTAACCTTTTCCAGCTCAATTTGCATTACCATGGCATTTAGTTAATCTAAGATCATAATTTCGGCTCCAAGGTGTAAGTAAGACAAGTCAAGGCGATTTTTAAGTGGCGCCGTTGCCGGGGAGCCAAGAAATTGGTTCTCTAGGTTAGCTTGTGTCATGGGTTGTCAAATGAAGTTTTGATCCTTTTAGGTTGCATTTTAGTTGTTTAGTTGCATATTTGTTCATAGTATAGGGTTTTATCTTGCATAGCATCAAAATTTTTGGAGATACAAACAAATATACTAATTTTCTACACTTTCAGCATTTCCACTTTACATTAGTGGCGTCCAGTAACTGATAAGCTCTCTGTGATAGTTTGCCATGGCCAACCTGTCCCTTCGCCACGACAAACTTTCTGAAAAACTGAAGGATTCCTCTCGGGATACCTTCGCTGTGGCACACTCCCACTTTCACCGTGGCAAACTTCCTATACTCAGCTGTCTGTTTGCCTCTGTCACCTTTCACCATGGCCAACCACTGCTTTCGCTGTGGCAAACTCTCTTGAAAAGTTTTGAAACTTACACTTTTTGCTTCTTTTTTTGTGCATACATACTCATACTAATCCATACACTTGTATCCATCACAACTCATACTTTTATCTGACTTTGTGTGCTGCAAGTCAATTTTGTTTGCTCTTTCTCTTGTGACTCTTTTCTTGCATGCCACAGAAAGCAAAACTTGTACCCTTCGACCCTGAGATTGAGAGAAAACTCAGAGAGATAAGAAGAGAGAAAAGAGTTGAGGGGACAAGCGAATTAGTGGTTGAACAAGAAAACATTTCTATGGAATCTAGCCTATCTAGTAGTGAGAGTGAGCCTATTGATCAAGAGATAATGGCTGATTTTCCACCTAACCACCCTAATCCTAACCCCAATGCCAACCAAGTGAGGAATGGAGGCAATGGAGGGAATAGAGAACAAGAGAGAGTGGGAGAAAATAATGGGAATCCTAGAAGAAGAACAATTAGGGAAGCAACCACATCTGATGTCAATTTTGACCCATTTACTATTGCTTGTCCAAATTTTGAAGTTAATTTTGAAATTAAAGGATTATTGATTAACTCCCTTCCAAAATTTCATGGCTTGACAGGAGAAGATCCATATCTTCATTTGCAATCCCTTTTTATGATCTGCCAGAGTATGAAGCCTGTGGGAGCATCATTAGATCAAGTGCTATGGAAGGTTTTCCATCTATCATTGGAGGGCAAAGCTAGAGAGTGGCATATGACCCTTCCAAAACACGTAGCTGATGCATATCACAGTTGGGGGAACTTAAGGAAAGCATTCTTGGAGAAATACTTTCCGGCTTCTCGTACTTCATCAATGAGAAAGGAGATCTATTCTGCCAAGCAAGACTATAACAAATCTTTCTATGGTTATTGGAATAGATTTCAGGACATGCTTTCAAGATGCCCACATCATCAAATTCCAGATGAACAACTGGTGTAGTATTTCTATGATGGGTTGAAAAACCAAGAGAAGGGTATGCTGGATGTTGCATCAGGAGAATCTTTGATAGACTCCACTACTGAGGAGGCTTGGGATTTGATTAAGAAGATGGCCCTGAATCATCAACAATATAGTGTGAGAGATACTAGAGGAGTGCATGAGTTGGGAGCTGCTTTGGTGCACAATATGAGAATGGACACTTTGGAATCAAAAGTAGAATCGTTGGAAAGCAAAGTGACCTCTCAACTGTCTCTAATCACTGCTGAATTGAAGAACATGAATGTGCATCGCCCACCTACTCCAATCTGTTGAGGATGCTTGCTCTGAAGTTGAATTGCAAAATGACTCTTTCTATTTTGATCTTTACACTGATGATTCTATTAATGAGAATGAATCCTTTTCTTCCTTTTCATCTCTTTACTCTACACCTTTTACTTGTTCATGTGGTGGTGATGTTACATGCCTTGATTGTACTATGGTTAATTGCATGCTTTCTATCCCACATACATTTTCTGTTTCCTCCCTTGACTCCAAGTTAGATTGTGATTCCTCTATTATCAGTGATGATCCCCTTAGGGAAAGGTTTCCTGTTGTTGTTTCAGATATGGAGGAAGACGTCATGGAGAAGAATCCCTCTAAGGCGGTTGCTGTAGATCAACTAGAAGTTGGTTCAACGCTTGGAGAGGAAGTTAACTATAAGGCTGAGGAACTATCATTGGTTGAAGGAAAGGGGAGTAATCTGTTCTCTCTTGAACTTTATAAATTGATTCCTTCTATTGTGCAACCACCTACACTTGATTTAAAACCCTTACCACCTACTTTGAAATATGCTTTCCTCGAGTCTAATGAACAACTACCTGTTATAATTGCTAACTCACTGTTTGAGAGTAAGGAAGAGAGACTCTTGTCTGTTTTGAGGGAGCATAGAAAGGCAATAGGTTGGACACTAGCAGACATACTAGGAATTAGTCCTGCTGTGTGCACACATAGAATTTTACTGAGTGAGGAATCAAAATCAGTGAGACAACCCCAAAGATGATTGAACCCTCTCATATTGGAGGTAGTTAAAAAAGAAATTACTAAATTGTTGAGTGCTGAGATAATATATCCAATTTCTAATAGTGAGGGCTTAGTCCAGTACATGTTATGCCAAAGAAGAGTGGGGTAACAGTAGTAAGGATTGAAAGGGATGAGTTAATTCCTACAAGGGTTCAAAACTCATGGCGTGTGTGCATAGACTATAGGAGACTTAACGATGCAACACGTAAGGATCACTTTCCTATACCCTTCATTGACCAAATGTTGGAGAGACTAGCTGGTAAATCACATTACTGCTTTTTAGATGGCTTTTCCGGCTATTTTCAGGTACCCATAGCCCCTGAGGATCAGGACAAAACCACCTTCACATGCCCCTTTGGTACCTTCGCTTATCGAAGGATGCCATTTGGGTTATGTAACACTCCAGGCACCTTTTAAAGGTGCATGATGGCGATTTTCAGTGACCTTTTAGAGCATAATATAGAGGTTTTCATGGATGATTTTACGGTTTATGGGGAGAGCTTTGATCAATGCCTGAATAGCCTAAGGCAGGCTCTAGATAGATGTATAGCCAAAAATCTTGTTTTGAGCTTTGAGAAATGTCATTTCATGGTGGGTAGTGGCACAGTGTTAGGTCACCTCATCTCTAGTAAGGGGATTGAGGTTGATAAGGCTAAAATTGAAGTTATCTCATCTTTGCCTTACCCTACCTGTCTTAAAGATTTGAGATCTTTTCTTGGGCATGCAGGGTTTTATAGGCTCTTTATTAAAGATTTTAGTGAAGTTGCTTTATCCCTTTCTACTCTTCTTAAAAAAGATGTTGAATTTAATTTTGATGAAAAATGTAGACATGCCTTTGATACTCTCAAGTCTATGCTTGTTTCATCTCCTATTTTGACTGCACCCAACTCGAATTTACATTTTGAACTCTCATGTGATGCTTTTAATTGTGCAGTGGGTGCTATGCTTGGCCAAAAGGAGGAGAAGCAATCTAGAGTCATAGCCTATGCCTCTAAGACACTCGATCCAGCTCAAGTCAACTATACCACTACTGAGAAAGAAATGTTTGCCATTGTATTTGCTTTGGATAAGTTTAGACAATATCTAATCAATTCTCGAGTGGTTGTGTATACAGATCATGCAGTTGTCCGCTATCTACTGAAAAAGCCACAATCTAAACCAAGATTGATCAGATGGGCTTTACTGCTTCAAGAGTTTGACATTGAGATTAAGGATAGACCCGGGGCAGTGAATCAAGTAGCCAATCACCTGAGTAGGCTACCAGAGGACACAAGGGAAGTAGATTCTTCTGACTTGACTTGTGACTCTTTTACCGATTCAGCTTTATGTTCTGTGGCTACTATAGAGCCTTGGTATACTAATATTGTCAATTATCTCATGTGTGGACTCACTCGTCCCTTTATGTCTAGATTTCAGGCACAAAAGCTTCGTAGCGAGTCAAAGTATTACATATGGGATGCCCCTCATCTGTGGAGGATGTGCAATGACCAAGTGATACGGAAGTGTGTGCTAGAGGAGGATTTTGAACCTATTATTTCAGCTTGCCATTCCATGGTTTGAGGTGGTCATTTTAGTGCAAGGAGGACATCTAGGAAGGTCTTAGATTCTGGATTTTATTGGCCTACCCTCTTTAAAGATTCTTTTACATTTTGTAGATCTCGTGACAAGTGTCAGTGATTTGGGGGGTTTGGAAAAAGACATGAGATGCCTCAACAGCCCCTTCTGTTTTGTGAGATTTTTGATGTTTGGGGAATTGACTTTATGGGGCCCTTTATAACATCTCATGTTTAAATCAATTTACTTTCCTTGCGGAAGCATTTGGAATCACTTTTGAAGGCTACAATTGATGAAAAATCAAGTTTGAAAATTTTCATTTACGGGTTACTATTCATTGTCACCTTAAAATGTGACAAACTTTGATAATTCATAACTAATTGTAGAAAAATTAAAATTGAGTGATTCTAAGTTCTACAGAAAGCTCCTTGGATAAAATTTTAAGGAAAAATAGTTTCTGAACTGATTGCCTTGAACTTCGAGCTCAATTTCCTTTGAAAAAGTTACTGTTCATTTGGTCATTTTCGGATTTTACTGTATTTTTGCCTAACTTTGGAAAGATATAACTTTCTGCTCAGTTATTGGAATCAGGCAAACTACCCCTCATTTTAAAGAGAAACATCAGATTTCTTTGCTTGTCAAATCTTATGACCTAACTCACTCATTTGATAGGTCAAACTGGAGCTACAAACTCACTGGTCCAGGACTTACGTTTTATCCCTTAACATCTCTTTAATTCTTTGACATATATAGCATGGCCTTACTCTTTCCCCTTCATGCTCATACACTTTCATTCATGCCATAAATATTATAATTAAATACATGGCATCATTCGCATCCATAACATAGTTCACAAAATAGTAGAATTATGACCACTATATTATATCAAGTTCAAGACTATCTCTCTTGAACCTCAACCCTTTCTCTTAGTCTTAGGGTTTTCTTTCTAACTTTTTCTACCATAAATCTCATCATTTCCCATCCGTATGATCCATTTCTTGTCAATTAAGACCACTTTAGATGGCCTTAGATTCAAGAATACCAAATCTGGAATTTTTGCTTCGCGGGTATTGTTCACGCAGAATTTTCAGAATTTTTGCTCAACTTTGAAAATTCATAATTAATTCTAGAAAAATAAAAATTAAGTGGTTCCAAGTCTCAATGAAAGATCCTTAAGTTGAATTTACACAAAAATTAGTTTCAAGAACCAATTCTATGCTGAACAGTACCGGAACTGTACGAAAATCGAACTCTTCCAAAAGTTCAACACTGTTTCTAGATTTCAAACCCTAACTTTGAAAAATCACCATAAATCGTACACATATCCAAATAAAGTGTTCTACCTATGGATTTAAAGCTTACAGAGTGTACTTTAAGCATACAAAATTTCAGAATCAGATACGTACAGTAACTAATCCGAAATAGGCATAAAATCAGGTGCTATAACCATCACATACCTTGTTTTAGAGCTTGATCTGGCTTGGAACCACTTGGCCTTTCTTTCTCCCTCTTCTTTCTCTCTCTAGAAACCATTTTGCAAGAGCTTCCCCATGGATTCCTTATGCTTGGACGAAATGGTAGGGAGGGGAGGGGGTATTTATAGAAAAACAGACTGAATCTGGACCGTTGATCTTAAAAATACGTGGCTCGATCTGGACCGTCCATTTTCTCTTTTGATCTTATGGTGACAAGTGTCCTATGACATCATGCTTACCTCATCATGATGACATCATGCTTACATCATCAAGCCACATGTCTTTAATCCAACCGCACAAGTGTCTTGCATCCGACCGTACATGTGTCTTCCATCTAGCCGTACACATAATATTTTCTTTTTCTCATCTAACTGTACACTTGTCACTTTCATGTCCTTTCATCATTTATGGCATTAAAATAGGGAGAAAATAAATGGAAAATTCATGTAAAAATATTTTCTTAATTATTTCTCCACCTATCAAGCCAATCTTGCACCATATCAGATACTTTTCGAGTCTTGACTTTTCCTATACCGTTGGGACAACTTCTTCTTAAAATTCTGGCCAATAAAAGGTACATATATGGTGCCATCTCTGAGGAGCATAGATGAAAATAATTAGCTCTACTGACAGGCTACTTAACCTTACTGAGTCATGCAGTAGAGATTTCACTATAACGGGTAGACAAAAGACTATCTAAAATATTCCCATACCGCGTTCTGATTTTTATGCTGCCCATAAATATCTTCTGGTGACTCAGCATGATGACTCATAGGTGTCATGATTACGCTTGATGACTCAGCATGCTGACTCAGCATCGTCATGATGGCTTTTAGATATTTTCTTTGGTTTTGTCTCCTATTTAGGGGACAAAATTATTTAATATTTGATTGGAGCATTTTATTCAATCCAGAGCTCCAGAAATTCATCCAAAAATATCATAAAATTCCTCATATTCTAGAGAAAATCTGTGAATTTTCTCAGGTCATAACTCAACCTGTAGCCCCACTTAAAAATCATTCTTTAAAATGCCTTTTTTCGGCATAACTGGCTTTTAAGTATTCTTAAAGCCATTTTGCTGGTCTTTTGGGGATGAGACTAATTTTATAATTTTCTACAGTCTCTTAGATCATACATTCCCATTTTAACATAATTTTCTGAGGTTTCCTTATGACTCAAACAATTAAATCTACCTCTACATCTCAAACTTAGCCATAAACTTATAAATTTCTTTTAAGTTACCTCAGGGGTATTTTCATTATCTCTCTTCACAAAAGAGCCTTAGAATATTATGTCCCATTTTCTGGGATTTTCTTAGAATTTTCTAAGTACTTTTCATTTTTACCCCTGATGGCCGTAACTTTTTAAATTTACGGTTTTACCCCTACTTAGGTTCAACCTCATAAAACCATCTCTTTGAGGCTTCTAACTTAACTTTAGTCTGTATCTAGCCTTTTTCTCTTTCTGGGCCTTTGAGACTTTACTGGAGCCTCTAACTTTGAATACCCTTTAGCCCCTTAAAACTTTCACTTTGTAGTTTAATCCTTGAAACTGCTTTAACTTCCTTTCTCATCTTTAAGACCTCTACTAAAAAGGGGTCTGGTAGCCTATCTCATTTAGGCTATTTCTGATACTTCTAGGCCCAAAAATTGGGATGTTACACCCTTTCCTTCTTCCTTTGGTTTTGTATTTTATTAGCTGTAGACTATGTATCTAAATGGATTGAAGCTATACCTTGCAGAAAAGATGATGCCCCAACAGTTCATAGATTTCTAAAATCACACATTTTCTGTAGGTATGGGATCCCTAGGGCTGTAGTGAGTGATCGGGGAACACATTTTTGTAATAGGATAGTTAACAACCTGTTGTCCAAATTTGGTGTCACTCATAAAATCTCTACTGCCTATCACCCCCAAACCAATAGTCAAGCTGAAATATCTAATAAGGAAGTGAAGCATATTCTGGAGAAAATGGTTAAACCATCCAAGAAGGATTGGAGCTCACGTTTAGAAGAAGCATTATGGGCTTACCGGACTGCATACAAATCACCCATTGGCATGTCTCCCTACCGCCTAGTTTATGGGAAGCCATGTCACTTGCTAGTGGAGCTGGAACACAAAGCATATTGGGCAGTCAAGCAGTGCAGCATGAATATAGAGTCCTCTAGTATGGAAAGAAAGCTGCAATTGCAAGAGTTGGAGGAGATTAGACTTGAAGCTTATGAGAACTCCAGACTCTATAAGGAAAAGACCAAATTTGTGCATGACCGGGGTATCTTGAGAAAGGGCTTCAAGGAAGGCGATAGAGTGCTGTTGTACAAGGCTCGGTTCACTTTCAAGCAAGGAAAATTCAACACCAGATGGGATGGGCCATACACAGTCACTAAAGCGCACCGTTTCGGTATGGTGGAGCTGCTACATGAGGAGACCGGGGCTAGATTCAAAGTTAATGGCCACCTACTGAAGCTCTACCATAAAAATCAAAAGCCTCCTTAATTCCCTGGTCGTTTCTTTCCTTCACTCATTTACATGCTTTGGATTAATTTTTGATCTTGCTATGTTTTGTGCATTTTATGTTAAATGAGTGTGGGGGAGAAACCATTTCAGTAGTATAGTAATGTACTTGTTGTTTGAATTTAATAAGACCCCCTGCAAGTTCTGATCTCTACCCTATCTCATTTTGTGCTTGTTGGTAATGTGATGCTTGTAATGAATTATATGAATCAGATTGATTGAGAAAGCTTGTTTGTGGTACACTGCTTAATCATGGACTTATTGAGAAACTTTTGATCTCTTTTGATGCACTTTAAAGCTTTTGAAGTATCCAGCTACCTCTGTTGTTTAGGTGTTTCTGTGTTGTTCCGTGTGTCTCTGTGACACTTCGTCGTGGCAAACCTAATCCTTCACCGCGGCGAAGTGGTCCTTGTCGGTTAGGATGCTCTCGGTGACCTTTCATCGCGACGAACTCCAGCCTTTGCCGCGATGAAGATCACCAGTTTCTGGATGTTGCTCTTGGGATGGTTTCGCCGTGGCAAAACATCCTTCTCTCCTTTTTTCTTTCGTCTCAGGAAGGGTTCGCCGAGTGAACTTTAGACTTCACCGCGATGAACCCGCAGCGCTGATCAGTTTTCTTTTTAACCCTATTTTCCTTGTAAAATTCCCTTTTTGCCCTCTATTTCTGCCAACCCACTCACTTCTCTTAAGTCCATTTTTGTCTTTTCCCTTCCCCGCTATTTAGAAACCGTTGGTCCCTACTCCTTCATTTTATTCAAAAACCGTCGCCCCTTTTCGCATTCCATCTTCAGGAGTCGTCGACCCCCTCCCTCTCATATTCTTTCAGTTCTTCTCGCAAGCCTTCACCTTCAGAGCCTTTTCAGTCGCCCCTCTCCCTCATTCCTCTTCTCCCATTATCTCTTCCCTCTTCAGTTTTCAGTTGCCACTCCTTCTCTTCCTCTGCTTCCTCAGTCAGCACTGAAGCTCTCTTTCTCTCTGTTGTGGTATGTTTTCTCTCTTCCTTTGTTCTTTCTTTTGTTTTAATTCTGTTTCGTTATTAGTCTGTTGATTTATTCTGCTGTTGTGTTGTTGAGTTGGGTTATTTTTAATATCAGTTTGTGGTTACGTAGCTCTTAGGCTATCTAATGATTCATGGTGCATTTTATTTTTCTTTAATATCTTTACTTAATTTTGAAAGTTTTTGATAAACTTAAAACCTATGAATTATTACATAGCCATTTGCTACTATCTAGGTTGTGATTTTGGTTTTTCTGGGGTAGTGTTCGTTACTATTTGTTTGGTCTTTGTTTAGTGTATTTTGTTTCTTGTGTTCAGAGTATACCTCATACTAAGAACCCTGCGCCTGTGTCTGAATCTGATTCGAGGGATGAGTATACCTTTGAGGAGTTATATTAAAAAGTTTACCAGAGACCTCTCCTCAAGGAGTGACCTTTTTCTTTAAACCCCCTATCACCCTTTTGTCCGCTAGCTCTGTGCCACCCAATTGACCGGTTTGGTCTAAGAGCGTTCTATGGGTAATGACACTTTTGTTCGCCATTTTTACACCTATGCTCGATTCCATGGCTCCATGGTCGTCCTTGTCCGCCATTCCTTTACCGCTGACAATATCCGTTTCCATTACCGCCTTCCCCCTTGTCGCCATTCGGGTTATTCGGCTTACGGAGACAACTACCCTTTTGACGATGTGGTCCAAACCTTGTGTCATGATAGAGCCACTTGGCATCGTCCTGCACTTCTGAGTAATACCTTAAGCGATCCGAGTTTCGACCTGAGGCTCGCCCTTGGCTACATTTTGTCTGCAACAACCTAGTACCCACCACCCACTTAGCCAATGTTCCTAAGCACCAAGCCCTTTACGTCTACCTTCTCATGACTGGTCGATCCTTTGATGTAGCCGACACCATTTACTCAGCCCTCCATGATGCCATCAACACCCCCAAACTCACCAACAGCATCATTTTTCCCCACCTAGCACTGACCTTTTCCATGCTGCTAAAGTCCCTGAGTACAACAATAACAGCTACTTTAAGCTAGCCCCTTTGTTTTGCTATGACCATCTTAAACAGCCTATCATTGGACCCCCTCAACCCATCTACCCTATTTATGATGTTGGCGTAGTGCATGCAGCTGGTGCACCAGCTCCTGAAGCTCAAGAAGAACAACAAGATCCAGAAGCTCCTAAACCTGTCACCTTGGACACCCTGGCTGATGATATTGATGAGCTGGTAAACCATCTCCACCAGTTGCGAGTCACCCTCCTCCGTGAGATGAAGAGGTAAAAGGATCGCGATGCTTTGTATGATCGAGACCGACGTTACCACCATCGTGTGGATGCTCTGATTGCTGACCGGTTGAACTTCATCCTACCTCTCGAAGAGGAAGACCCTCAGAGCGGAGCTGGGACATCTGGAGCGGGTACTTCTGGTGCAGGACCATCTGGGTCTGTGGCGGATGATACTGGAACACAGCAATAGCTCTCTGTTTGTGTTTTGTTTTCTTTATTGTTCTTTATGTTTCTTTTTAATTGGTGTAGGTGGTTACTTGTTAAACTTTTTGGATGTTACATTGGATGTTGTTTAACTCTTTGGCTACTGATGGCCTTTTTATTTTGTTGTTACTCTTACATTGGTCCCAACTTCTATTTTCCTTTTCCTCTTTGTTTTGCATGCAACCTATCACCTTCTCCCTTCTTTTTGTGAATTCGATGTGTTGTGCTTCAATTTCAATTGGACTTCACAACTTCTGGTTCACTTTATGATTGGTTTGCCTGTAGCGATTTAAACATTGAGGACAATGTTGTGTTTAAGTATGGGGGAGGGACCTGTTGTGGATTCTAGTAAATAATTCTCATGCATCCATGCATCTATTTGATTTTGAGGTGTTTTTGAACTGACAAATTGGTTGAATTGTGAATATTTTGAACTTAGTTTTCTGAAGAGTTGAAATATGCATTGTTTACTGCTCTCTGTCACCTTTCGCCACGGTGAAACCCCTTTTGTCAGCATTAATTTAGCTCTTGGCCATACTTCGTCGCGGCGAAGCAGGCCCTATCTCCAGGTTTTGCTCTCTGTGAGCTTTCGCTGTGGCGAACCCAATAATAATAAAAAATAATAATAATAAATAATAAATGCTTTGCAATTTTAGTTGCTCTTCAGAATTTTTTCCTGCTTAGATTCTTTATGCTCCTGCATCCTTTTGAAATTGATAGACAGTTCAAATTGTACTTGTGCTTTTAGAAAACTTTCCATGCTTTTAAATGAGCGTTGAACTTGGACCAGTTATTCTCATGTTTTTGACAGATAGTAAATGATGATATGCTTTGAAATTAGGACTTTGTGGTTTTTAACCCTTGAGATTGATTAATTGAGATTTTAGCCTTGTTGGAAGGATTTTTGGGCCTAAAGTTATTAAATTGAGTGAATCTGCTTATTTCATATTTCTCTAGAATTTGTTTAAATTCTTAATCGAAGCTTAGTGAATCAATTTTTGTAAAGATGATAGAGGCATTCGATTTCAAACCCTCACTTCCCAAACGCAAACCTAATCATTTTACCATTGTAAACCCCTTTGGACATTCATCCTGAGTACATGCATGCAATTATTTTGTCATTATTGTATTCTGTTAAAAAAACAGAGAGAGAAAGAAAAGAAAAAGAAAAAGAGAAAAAAGCAAAGAAAAGCAAGGATAGAGATATAAAAATTATAAAAATAAAAATAAGTAGCTTCTCTCCTTACTTTTGTTTAGATCAATTCTGTTTTTATAATTTGTATGCTTGTACTCATTTCCGTTTTCATTCTCATTCCATTCATTTCATTTGGCCTTCATTCAAATTCTGACCCCTAAAAGTCCTCTTGATTTGCAAAGTTTGTTTCCCGTGGTGGAGAGGTAGAATTATTACAAGCCTATGGTAGAAATTGGATTGAGCAGACTTAGAGTGAAATAATCCCAAAACAAGTGAGTTAAGAGCGAAACACTTATCCGTGAGATAGATCTCTTTTGATCAATCTTTTGAGTTAATTATCCATTGTGCTCATTTTCTTAGCACATCCTTGTTTTACTGTTGTCAACTCCTGTGAGAATTTTTTACTAATCTTCTGCTTTCATCTTTAAGCATGGTAGTAATTCTCTTTGTGCTGGTATCTCTTTGAATTATTTTTGAGCTTTGTCCAGGAGTACAAAGGTCTAAGTGTGGGGGAATTTGATTGAGCTCAAATTATTCTTATCTTTTGATTACATCATCCATGGTTTTGTTGCATTTTCTGGCTCTTTTGGCTATAATTGAGCTTATTTTAGATTAAGAGTCCTTGCATTGAGTTAGTGTCTTTTTGAGGGTAAAATCGTCATAATTAGTTATTAATTGTATTCAATTAATTTCTAGGACAATTGATGCCTTAAATTGTTGCTTTTGAGTGTAGGACACCTAAGATTAGAGCCAAGGTTGAAGACTCAAGGCACATAGAGCAGAAGAGGAACCTCTGCCATAGTTCGCCGTGGCGAACTTACCCTTCACTGCGGTGAACTCCTCATATCAGCATTTTCTGACTCGACCATTTTGGGAAAAATTGATCTGCCCACTTTCATGAACTGACCCAGACACGTCATATTCGGGTTAGAAACCCTATTTTCGAGATGAATGAGGTCACACATTGATAGCTAGCCACCATCAACGTTTTCTCTTTATCTTCTCTCATCTCTCCTACTAGAACCCTAATCCCTCACCTTCCACTGTCATCTTCATCCATGGGCAACACTGAGTCAATTTCAATGGAGATGTTTCTGCACACCATGAGTGGCTAGGCTTCCTCTAGCTCTTGAAGATGGATGATTGGCATGAATTCTAAGAGCTTAAAAAGGGGAGTTTCAGTTTCATCTTAGTTTTAGCTATGTATTTATGAATTCTAGGTCTAAGATTTGTAAATTCTTAGTGAAAGACTTTGATTGATATGTAATCATTAGTTGATGATTCACATTTGTAGTTGGATTAGTTAATGTTGGATTTCATGCTTCAATATATGTAGTTACATATATGTTCTTTGTAGCTTTCTTGATTCTCTTCATCTTACATGGTCATGTTTTGATGATGAGTTGACTTTCTGTTATATTGAACCATTTGCATTAATCATTCTTAATTACACATTAGGGAAGCTTAACAATGTTTTCATTAATGAGTTCATTAATGTAAGCATTGGATTCAATGAGTTATTAAGGTTGTTATCCAGAAAGCCTAATGAATTTATAAAACTCCCACATGTTAAGAGAACTATGATTACCAAGAATCCATTTTCAAGAGGTTTTATCAATTGATTCAGTACTTGATTTCCATCCATTTCATCTTAATCTCCCAAAAATCCAAAAAATACATTTACATTCTATTGCATTTTATCTTAATTGCAAGTCTCAATGAAAACCCCAAACCTTTTCCAGCTCAATTTGCATTACCATGGCATTTAGTTAATCTAGGATCATAATTTCGGCTCCACAAGTGAAACGACCCGAGGTTGTGCCTATAGTACAATCCTTAGATTAATTTTGAAATTGGCCCCAAGGTGTAAGTAAGACAAGTCAAGGCAATTTTCAGACGCTCCCAAATCGCCATGGCAGAGGCTCGAAGGAAGAAGATGAAATGATAGTGGGATGAAGAAAATATAGACGGAGGATTCCAAGAGAAGAAGAAGAAGATCGATTAATTCATGAATGAATGATCCTATTTTGTGATTAACACCCTAAATCTGGTTAGGATCCGTGCCTTTTAGGATGGAGCTCTAAGATCCAGCTCATCCATTTCCTCCTCCACCTCTATTCGCGCGTTTCTGGTTTAAATTACTGATATGTGTCATCCGTCACGGCTCCTGCCTTACCAAAACGGTGTCGTTTGGATTAGTGACTCAGCTCCCTCATTAAACTGATGCCATCATGGCGCATTTGAACATCCGCTGTGGTGCCCCAGACAGAATGGCAAAAATGCTAATGGAGCTCCCTGAAATTCACACCAAACAAGGAATCAAGAGTATATGCATACAAAATCACATAAAAACACACAAAAACACATATAAAACCTCAAAATTCCCTTCACTAACTCTTATACACAATGAAAGCTAATTATACCCAAAATATGCAATTATAAATGGCAAAAGTATAGGTTTAGGACTAGAAATATATGCAAATAATGAGACTTATCAACTCCCCCACACTTAGCTTTTGCACTCCTGGGCAAAATCAAGTCTAAACATAATGCAAAAGAGAAAGATGATGGAGAAGGAGTAACAAGTTTAAAAGTTCGAGTAGCAATGCAACCAATAGTGACTTTTCAACTAATACCAATCCATGGAATATTCTAATGCAAAGAAACTAAACAATGATATCCAATTTAATCCAAGTGAACAAGACATGGAAGGGCACACAAGGGAAATAGTGTATCACTCAACTCACAAGTGTTTAAGGTTCTTTCACTCAATTCACTTGTCCAAATACTCTACCATAAGCTTGTAATGGTTCTACCTCTCTACCACTCAAATACATAAGCATTTCAAGAATCAAGAGGACTTTTGTGGCTTGTAATGTAAAGGTAAGAAGGCAGTGCATAAGAATGCATATGAGAGAGAGGATAGTATGCAAATCAATGTGTAGAATTCAATAGCATTAACAATGTTCAATTGAGGGTTTAACTTCTTGATCTTGAACTCTAAAGGGGCAAGGATATTTTTATTCCTTCTTTACTTTCTTTTCTTGCCTTTTTATTTCTTTTCAACTTTGCTAATCCTTTTTTTCCCTATATATTTCTCATCTTTTTTTCTTTGTTTCTTTTCTTTTCTTTTCTTTTTAATTTTTTTCCACCTATGCTTAAGTATGCATTTCTTCATATCAATCCATCATAATGCTAGTGAATTCTAAAAGGAATGAATGAAATGAAATATACAGCCTTGTAGGAAAGAGGTTATATAATTGGAAGTGGAATGAATGGAAGATTTAACTAAAGGCTCAAATGGGTATCAAAGGGTAAATCATGTAAGGGTTAGCCATTTGGTCTAAGTAGTTGATTTGAATGAATGCCTCAATCATGTTCAAGATATATAAATGTTACATGTGGTCTTGATTAAGAACTAAGACAAGTTCTAGAGAGCATATGAAATAAGTGAATGCACACAAAAGAAATGAATATAAAGGCCCAAAGAATCCTTCCAACTAGGCTTTGTCTTCCATATTCATTCACTTCGGCTAAAGAATACATCATGCTTAATCACAACACATTAGAAAATTTCACTTTATGATATTAATTTCCAAGTTAAAATTAATTACAGATACAACATTAAACCCTTGAAACAAGCTTAAACCTTCAAAAAGTTTTTGAAAACTGAGTTTTACAAAAGACATAAAAACTCAAAAACACAGCATTCACTCCCCCGCACTTGACATTGCATTGTCCTCAATGCAAACAGACTAAGGATATCAACAACGTAGATCAAAACTGGAGCAAGAGACAAGAAATGGCATTACCAAGACAAAGAGAGTTTATTATGAACAGTCAACTGCTATTTTTTTTCCTAGTGGGTTAGTCCCCTCCCCCACACTTATTTTAAATAAGCAGTCCAACATATGATCTAACAAGTAATTCAAGATAGTAAAGGAAGGAAAGGGACAACCATGTAGTTTAAAGCACTTCAAGCTCTTGAATGAGAAGGTAGCATCTCTAATGATAAACATATGAGTGTCCAAGATATTTTTCGGCTCCAGTACCTTAGGTGGTGGTTTGGGTCAATAGGCAAAGGATTCATAATATATGGTTCCTTCAACAAAGAAGCATCATTAGACTTATCAAAACAATTGATCAAATTCACTGAATATGTACTAGCATAAGAGGATGCATAAAGATGAGAATTTACAATATGTTTATGACCAAAAAGACATAAATCTGGTGTTAAATCACATGAGAGTATCTCATAGAAGGAGCAATGAAGAAATGCAACAAGTAACCTTTGGTTCTATACAAAAACATGGAAAGGTTTCTTATGCACAGGGCATTTAGTGTTAGGTGCATGTCTATCGTGAACATGTCTATATTACTTAGTATTATGCAACCTAAGACAATGACTTTTCAACCTTTTAAGATCAGGTGGGAGGTCACATGACAAAGTAGAATGCAAGAGCCATTAAATTGGTATCCCACTACTAAATATAGAAGCAATGCAATACAGAATATATACATACTGAAGCTCATGAAGACAATCACAGATAGTAGAGAAAGTAAAAGGATATTTAGATAAATCAAGGTTATTCTCAAGTTCCCTTTCCACTTCTCTATGTCCAAGTATCCTAGACAAATCAGAGTTAGTATCCTTTCTTATTACATCATCATGGAAAGCATCAGATAATGCAGAATTAGGGTGATCAATAGCAGTGACAGCAATGCTGTCAATCTCCTCTACATTTTCAACATTTTACAGCAATGTTGTTTCAATTTCATTTTGTGTTTCATCTTCCTTTATAGCTTCAATGCATGGTTCAGCTCCTTTTAAATCCTCCATGCCTACCACATCAAGTAAAATACCTTCCTCAAGGCTTTTTTCAAGTGTAACATGTGTATTAAAATCATTAATTGAATTAGATGAAGAATCAAAGTCATGTGAAGTGGAAAGCCAGCAATCAATTTCCTTACAAATGAGGCATGATACGTCACCTTCACATGCACGAAAACAAGAAAAGAGTGGAAAGAAGAGATCAGGGTGAATTCATTATCAAATTCAATTTTATTAGAAAATTCTAATTTATTCAATGACTCTTGTACACATAAAAGTCCATCAATCAGGGAATCAGAACCTTTATTAGCACTACACAGATCAATATTATTCACTTTAACACCAGAAGAAATAGGAATCATGCAATCAACATGTTCATTAACATCATGACATTGATTTCCTAAATTCAGGCTCAAAGAAGGTTCACTACTCTCAACATATTCATGCTTGTCATATTGTCCAACACACAAGTGACTTCAAACATTTTCATTCAAAGCTTGACAAGAAACAACAGAAACATGATCTTCATGCTCAAGAGGATTGGGTTCAGTTACATCAAGCTCTAAAGTATTTTCATTAATATCAATAACACAAGGAATATCATCAACAATAGTTTCAAGAAAAAGGAATAGAAGCAGGGGTAACCTTAAGAGATAGGGTTTTCTCTTCCTCTTCAATTTCTTGGATTATTGGCATGATATACAGCGGCTTTTGCTTTAACCTTTTAAGTCTGTGCTTTCTTTCTCCTTGTTTTAAACCCAAATAGCTTGATCCTTCTTGGCTGCTTAAGAATTTCTTCCTTAGTAACTTCAGTTTTAGGCTTATCACGATTAGTAGCAGTACTTAAAGTACTATGACTACCCATATCGTCAATTTGTGATGTGACATGTGTATCACTTCCAGGGTGTATTTCAATTACAAAAGCTTCACCAAAGCTATCACAGCATTCAAGCGATGGAGTATCAAAGTCTCTACTTTGAGGTGTTGGACTACTCAGTTCATGCTCTAAAGTACCTTTGGATTCTTAAGAGGATGTCTCACTTTCTAGTTTAGTTACAGTTGTAACAGTAGTTTGAATTTCTTGCTCATCATCCAAATATTGGGCTTTAAACCGTGGTTCACCCTCTTCACCATTTGATTTCTCCCAAAATATATGCATTATGAGAGTGTTTGACAATTTAACAAGTTCATTCAGCCCTTCTAATTTCTCTTCTAATTTCCCATACTTCACAGCATCATTGAGTAATCTTTCATGTCTCACTTCCAATTGATTATTTGCTTCCCTTAAAGTATGTATGCGATCATCATGATTCAGAATTGAAAGAAGAGATTCAATTCCACTGGTGTGAAGCTCACAAATTGGTTCATAAGGTTGTTGGGAGGCTATGGGCAGGGAAGATTCTTTAGGAGCTGGAAACCTTATTGTTTCTACTACCTTAGCTTTTGTGGATGCACTGGAGGTAGTCATTGAGCATAGAGTCATATTGCTTCCAGAATATGTAGCAGCCTCTGATGAGGACCTTTTGTCATTTGCCTTGGGGTTCTCAATCAAAAGTAAATCCAAGTTATGCAGTATAGTGCAAACTCGGGTCGTTTCACTATTGGGAGCCTTTATTAATTACCTAAGCTAGACTAAATGCCATGCAATGTAATGAAAAGGGGTTTGGTTTTTAAGATTTAAATGAATGGTGACTAAACTAAACGCAATGAAAACAAACCTAAGCTACTATAGTTTTGGTATTTTTGGATAATGATGATGGAATGGAAATGAATGATAGGAAATCTCCTGAGAATGGTTTTGATGGCAATCAAAGTTCACTCAAGATATTGGGAGTTTCACAAATCCATTAGGTTTTCTTAATAACAACCTCAATAACTCATTGAGTCCAATGTTTAAATCAATAAACTTCACTAATTAAAACATTGTTAAGCTCTTCTAATGTGTAATTTGAGAATGATCATGCAATTGGTTCATTACAACCCAAAATCCACTCAATATCAAAACATGACCATGTAAGATAAGAGAGAATCAAGAGAGTTACAAGGAAACATATATGTAACTACATATATTGAAGCACAGAATTCAACATTAACCAATCCAAACTACAAATATAAATCATTAACCAATGATTACAGTAACAATCCCAAGTTCTTAATTAACAATTTACAACTCTTAGACCTAGAAAGCCATAAATCATAGCTAAAAATTGAAAACTGAAACTAAACTCCCCTTTGAAGTCTGGAAACTCATGCCACACCACCATTCTTCAAGAGTGAATAAACCCTAGCTCTTCATAACTTCAAGAAAAGCTCCAACTGAAGTGAATTCGTCAGCTATGGCAGCTGGGAGTGGAAGGAAATGAGATGGAATAAAGAAAAGGTGAAGGAAATGGATGGGAAGAAGATGGAGGTGGAGAGGCAAGAAGATGAGATAATAGAGGTGTTCTTGATGATAGAATGGAGTTCTTGGTCAAAAATAGGGTGTCTAAGGGTTTTAGGGGTCCATCTGGGTCGGATCATATAAGTAAAGGGTCTATTTTTGCGTTCTGGATTCGAATCTGACGTTATTGATATGAGAGAGTTCATCGCAGCAAACTCAAAAGTTTGCCACGATGAACTATTCCAAAAGGGAATTTTGGTGAGATTTTAAGAGTTTGCTGTGACGAACTTAAAAGTTTGCCTTGGCAAACTATTCCAGAATAGTCATTGATGCACATTTTTAAACTTTTTGCCACAGCACAGCATTTTCTTGGAAACTCTCACGTTGTGTAATGCTTTAGTCTTCAATCTTGGCTCTAATTCTCTAGTGTCCTACAATAAAAAGCAACAATTTGAAGCATCAATTGTCCTAGAAATCAATTGAATACAATTAATAAACAATTATGACAATTTTACCCTTAAAAAGACATTAACTCAAAGTAAGGACTCTTAATCTAAATTAAGCACAATTATCATCAAAAGGAGCCAAAATCTATGATGAATACCCATAAAATGATATGAAATCACATAGAACAATTGGGTTCAATCAAATCCCCCACACTTAAACCTTTGTACTCCTGGACAAAGGCAATACAAAACTGAAGCAAGAGAATAGTATCGATACAAATAGGAATCTCTATGACTTCAAAGTAAGAAAGCGATAATGTCATTAAGCCAACTCTTTAAACAAGCAGTTATAGTAATCCAAATTAATGAGAAGGGATTAAGGTAGAGTACAATCAATGCAATGGAAATGAGCAAAAGAGAAAACACTCAAGATATAAACTATTTCACTCTACTCACTAGTTTGGGGTAATTCTCTCTCAAATCCACTTAATCAACACTTCACCATAAGCTTGTTAAAATCCTAACTCTTCACTTTTAATGCATAAATGCAATGGTCAAGAGGACTTTTAAGGTTATGCTGATTGAAAGGGCTAATTGAAATAAGATGAGGTGAAAAGATATGAAATGGTTAAGCACCAAGCATTTTAGGAAAGGTTTCCAGCTAACATTTACTCTAATCTCTTAAAGCACAACTTTGTTCTTCAAACCACCAATGAATTGCCTTATTTCAACATTTTATTCTATTGGTACCATTTTATTTTGATCTTTCTTTCTTTGGCTTTTCTTAAGCATTTTCTTCTATTTCTTTTCTCTCTCTCTCTATTTTTTTCTGGCAATTCCAAACCTAAGAAGACAAAGTTTAACACATCATGAATGGAATAGTAAAAATGTTAGAAACTTGAATGTATAATGCATGTCTTGGCACTTAAGAAAAGATGAAGGCTCAAATGGTTAGCAATAGAGAAAATCATGTGGGTTTGTATTTAGGATGTAAGGGTTTAAAAAGGATGCCTCTTTCATGCTCATCACATTAATGCAACTAAGTCTTGATTAAGAATTAGAACAAGTTCTAGAAAGTGAAAAATGTAAGTGGATGCAACTCACTATGAATGAAAATTAGGCTCAAAGAATCTTCCAACAAGGCTAAATCTCAAATGCTTATGTACAAAGCTTAATTGTACTCCAGATTAATCACAATACATTAACGTAGTCACTATAAAAGCAAGCTTGAAGAATTGTGACCAATGAAACTAAAACAATCAACTTTAAACAAATAGCAATTCTCATGAGTATCAATACAAGTTCAAAAACATTTACTAAAGTCCAAAAACACACAAATTCAAGTGTAAGTTAATTGAAGCAAAAATTTTCAAAAATTTTGACTCAAAATTTTCAAATTAAGTTAAAAAATCAATCAAAATTTTAAATTTTTTTTTAGAAAACCAGATTTTTAATAAACATAGGAAAACACAACACAATCAGTGAATATCAATCCCTCTCCCACACTTAAATCTTGTATTGTCCCTAATGCAAAACTCAAGTACAATCCTAAACAAGAGAAACCAAAACCAAAAGGGAGGAAAAGAAAAGAAAAGAAAACAAACTACTTTTACTACTGGCTATGTCCCTCCCCCACACTTATCTCACAAAACAAGCAAATAATTCAAAAGATAAGAGTTAAGGAAGGAAAGGGACAACCTTGAGAACGAAATCGCTTCAAACTCTTGTAGCAGAACTTCTCATCCTTGAAACATGCATTTCTTCCATGTGCTCACTTCTCCTTTATTGATCTTCCTTAGTAGTGGTAGTTTGGAGTCCTGCAAGCAAGTAGAACCAATAGCAGTACCACATCCAGAAATAGAAACATGAAGAGGATAAAAATGAAATAAAGACAGCTTAGAATTTAATCTCTCCAAGCAACTATCACAACCAAGGAAATCAATAGTACTCCCGTCAGTAGGAGTCAAATTTTTATTTAAATTTTTAAAATACCCAAGCTCATGCGAAGTGGAAGCTAAAGAATCCAACTGACAGTTGTTGGAGTATAGTACATCACTATTGTCACACCCTGATAATTTTATCCTAATTGATGAATGATTTGAGACTGACTAAGGTCAAATAGTATAGTAGACTGGTAGAAGATCCAGGCTATGAGGAAAAATCAGGATAGGGACATAATGGTCATTTTTGAAAAGATCAGTCAAGAAAGGGCAGTATTGGAAATAATGTCTGAAATTCGTGAAAAATTCCCAAAAAATCATGAAAAATAGAAAGGAGGGTACCGAATAATGTTTGAGGCTTAGAAGGTAAATATAGGATTAAAAATAATTTATCAAGGAATTATTTATAATTATTGGAATTTTTGGTTAATTAAGAAAAATTAGCCAATTTCCATTATTTAAAATATATAGAGGCCTCAAAAATTCAAGGAAAAATAGGGATAAATTATGTGACATATTATCCTAATTTATAAAATTGCTTCCCACCTTTGGATCTATAGAGGTTAGCTTAAAGAATATTTATTACCGAATTATTATCGGTAGAATATTGATTTTTGATGGAATAAAATTTAGAAAATTATAGAGGGAGGTAAACCTTGAGAAAAATTATGGAATACCCCTAGAATGAGGGGAATTTAAGGAGGTGTTGAAATCAAAATTTTGTGACAGTAAATTGGACAGGATTATTGGAAAATCGGACTGAAAATACACAAATAATCACTAGATTGCACTGAATATTGGATGAGTCATTTTTCTCCCAATATTTAGAGTAATATTTCGGCCAAAAATAAGGGGGGAGGACAAAGTTGGAATTTTCCAAATTGTACAAGGGCATAAAGGGAAATAAGAGACAAAACATTAAAATAATATTTTATTTCCACATGAAAATCACATGGTGAATAGGTGTCCATCCATGTGTCAACTTCTTGTGGTGTGTGCTCTAGGATTTGTCCATGTGTAAAGTGAAAAAAAAAATGGACGGCTGAGATTGTATCTTTTTCCCGAAGGGCATTCTTGGAATTTTAAAAAATCAAAGCCTATAAATACCCCCCTCTCAAGAACATTTTGGCCAAGGCAAGTTTTTGGTGAGGGAATGTTGTGTTCTTGAGTTCTAGGAGAGAGAAAGGAAGAAAGAAGAGAAAGAAAGGGAGAAAGCAAAGTTAGACACATCTAATTACCGATTAAGAGCTAATTAAGGTATGTTTACCTCCCTAAGTGTTAATTATTTTTAGTTAATGATTTATTTGAGGAAGATTAGGATTAATTACCTTGATTAATTATGGTTTAGTGATAGCTAAGATTAATCATGTTATTTGATTAAAGATTAGTAAGTAATTAAGGTTAGCTACCTTGATTAATTAGTAATTAGTGATTAGTTATGCTAATTGAAGGGTGATTAGTTATGATTAATCATGTTGATTAAGGAATGATTAAGGGTTAATCATGTTAATTAGAGAATGATTAATGGTTAATCCTCAAGGGATTAGTGACTTAATCTTAGAGGATTATGATGTACTAATGACTATGTGACTTGAGGACCTTAATTAAATATTGGATTAACGATTAAGGGTTAGTGATTAACCAAGAAAGCATGATTAATCATGGATTAAGGAAGAATTCTAAGACCTTAACTGAGGATTAAGGCTTGGTCAAACCAAAGTCAAAGGATTAGGAAAGGTATACAGAAGTTATAAATTAAAACGCACAAGGGTAGTATTATATTGAGAAAGAATTGTATACTGGATATGGAATTTACCATACCCTTACTGTATGGTTGATAGGCAATTTTCTGGAAAACCTAGGAGGACCTCAAGCAAGGAAAACAAGGAGGAAACAGTAAGCGTGGAACTGAGGTAGCATGAACTTGCAATTATTTTGTTGACCTGCATTTGGTGTTTCTACTATGTGTGTTTATGTGCCATGAGAATGTTTATGCATAGATGATGTGAACTCCTTGCAATGTATGCCTTGGCTCTTGCATGATTGAGTTTTGACTAGAATGATTATATGCTCCATGATATGATGACATGGATACAAAATAGTTATGGCATGGCATAAAGACTAGCAATGTTATCTTACTGCATGTAGCATGACATCTTATGCATATTGACTTGATGGTTGTATGTTCAATGCTACTGGGATTTCTATGAAATCTCATTCCTCCTATAACATGATATCCTAGGTGCCACTACTTCCAAGGAGAAGGGAAAAGAAGTAATCATGGCTTGAGGAAATTATGATCCATGTATTGTATTATATGGTTTTAAACCTTTCTCTTCTAAGCCATGTAAGCATATTTTGATCATGAACACATAACATGATACCCTTTTGGATGTATATTAATGGTAGAGTACCTTTATATGTGATTATGGTATGCTTATAGTGAAAAACGAAATGGTGCTAGAATTAGTGAAAAAAGGGGATAAAAATGGTCTAAATTTGACCAAACTTTGACCAATAAAGACCCTAGTCAAATAGTTGAATTTTTCCCTGAAATTTGGCATACAAATAGATCTTCTTTTTTCCTTTAAAATGAGTGGTAAAGCATCACAATCGGAGCTCTGTACAAGAAGTTATGCCTTTCCGAAGTTAGGCAAAAATCCTGGTAAATAGAAAAATGACCAAATGAATAGTACTTTTTGAAATTAAAATCGGATGCGTTCTGATTAAAGTGGAACCTGAGGTCATTTTTCCTTGATAGATGATGTTAAGAGCTTCGAGTAAGACTTGGAACGATCTTGTTTTGATTTTTCTAGAATTAGTTATGATTTTCCAAAGTTATGAGAAGTTTAAGGTTACAGTGAATAGTAATGCGGGAAAAGAAATTTTTAAACTCAGATTTTTCAACCCGGTAACCTGAGCTTGCGCTTCGAGTATCTTAACTTGGCATAATAAAAGGATGCAAACGTAAGGTGTTACAACTATCACATTCACAAGAGGTAGTGTTTGAAGGGGAAGAAAAGAAAGAACAAAACGATTTATGCAAACTACTATTTACAATGTAAGATAAATTAAGAGGTAAATCACAAGATAAAACTTGTTGGAAAGACTTATTGATATTCATGATTTTATCAATTGAAACTTTAAAGCCTTTCTCAACATTATTAGAAGCTACGAACTCATTGGAATTATCATGAATTTGATTCTTAAGGCAATGGTTAGGTTCACATTTTTCCATAGAATCATCTTCTAGGCAATTCACATCAACATCATGCTTTATATTTTTAGCACTTTCAGTACTAGAAGATAATGCACACACTTTACCAAAGTTCTGCTTTTGCCACTTAACAAGTATATCATTTTTGTTATCAATGCAATCCATGCATATAGTGTGAGCATTGCAAGAACAAGATAAAGGTTCATTCAAATCAGAATCAATTTCACCATCCAATCTAGCACTAGAAAGAGAAGCATGTTCTTCACACAAAGAAGCAGTGACAATGCAAGCAACATCATCAACTAAACAACTACTATTAGAAGTGTTCAAGTGAGAATTTTTATTTTGAAACATATGAGGGGATTCAACTATGATTTCCTCATCCACCTCATCATCACTCACATCATCAATAACTTCAACAAGAATAGTAGTTATAGCACAAGGGTTAATCTCCTCAAGAAGAAGAGCAATATTACCTGATGTAGGGCACAAGTCCTTGTGAGTTTGTAGATGTTCTTACTTTATCTCAGTCTCTTGCATGAGTGAATCTGGACACTTTGATTCATCCTTCCTAATCTCAGACTCAATTTATGCTATATCACTCAAGAACTTGCCCAATGCATTTTGATATTCTTCTAACTCTTCCTCTGATTCCTTAGAGATTCCAGATATCTCTACCTCTTCAAGCAATCCATGGTAGTATGAATTCAAGCGACCATACGCTTCTTTTAAAAATCGTATCTGGTCATTCTTAGGAATAGTGAGAAATGGGTCAGGTTCACTGAATTGATGTTCATAAGATTGGGGAAGGGGTTGGTACATAGATTGGGACGAGGGTTGGTGGTAGCAGTCATTTGGTAGAGGATGTAGTTCAAAGGAGGGATTATATAGTGAGAATGGTTCAAGGTATGAAATGGAACATGGATGGAATGATAGTGATGGTTCATGAAATGGTCTGTGAGATGAGGAAGTATATTGGTGGTAGGGTTCCTGTGATGGAATACTTGGCTCATGATATGGATGATGTGACAGAAGATGTTCAAAGTATGGATCGTATGGTGAAGGTGATAAGTCATAATGTGGTTCTGGTAGTGGATATTGATTTAGGTGTGAATGGAATGAAGAGGTATGGTAAGGAGAATGTGGAGGGTCATTCATCCATTCATGGCTATAGTTATGATGAGGATAGGGTGTATCATATCCTTGATAAGTCCCACCATGTTCTTCATGATCAAAGTGTGCCCGAAAAAGATCTAATTCTTGTTGTATGGGATTAAATCCTTGAGAGAAATCATCACCCATCAGAGTGTTGTAACCTATAAAAGAGGAAGGGTGATCAGTGGACCTAAGTTATTATTGAACCAAGCCAAAAGAAAGCAAAACAATCAATTCCCAAAGAGTTTTTAAGTCTAACCTGAAAAGAAATAGGGTAAGAAGCTAAAAATTTTTTTAATAGGGGACCCTTCGTCACAGCGTAAGGAAGGGTTTGCCATAGCAAAGATGTCCAAAGGGGGAGAACGGAATCTGGTTCAACACGCTATGCCGTGGCAAAACACAAAGTTAGCCACGGTGAAGGTGTCCCGAGAGGGATTCTTGCTGAAATCTAGCAAGTTAGCCGTGGCGAGACACAAAGTTAGCCGCAGCGAAATGTCACAGACAGCAAGAAAACCAGAACGCAGCAACAGAAACACAGAGAAAGAAAATAAGCAAAAACTCAAGAATGCAATGAATGCTATGAAGAGTATGAAACTATATGCAAAAATCAAAATCAAAATCTTTACTTGTAGATCTCAAAATTTTTATGCAATGCAAAAGCCTATTATGCACAATGCAAAAATGTAACCTAAGAGGCTTACAAAACCCCAATCAACCAAAGTTGACAATTAACTAGCCTAAGGAACCACTTAATGGCTCCCCCGCAATGGCTGTTTGATGAGGACCTTTTGTCATTTGCCTTGGGGTTCTTCATCAAAAATAAATCCAAGTTATGTAGTATAGTGCAAACTTGGGTCGTTTCACTTTTGAGAGCCTTTATTAATTACCTAAGCTAGACTAAATACCATGCAATGTAATGAAAAGGGGTTTGGTTTTTAGGATTTAAATGAATGGTGACTAAACTAAATGCAATGAAAACAAACCTAAGCTACTATATTTTTGGTATTTTTGGATAATGATGATGGAATGGAAATGAATGATAGGAAATCTCCTGAGAATGGTTTTGATGGCAATCAAAGTTCACTCAAGATATTGGGAGTTTCACAAACCCATTAGGTTTTCTTAATAACAAACTCAATAACTCATTGAGTCCAATGTTTAAATCAATAAACTTCACTAATTAAAACATTATTAAGCTCTCCTAATGTGTAATTTGAGAATGATCATGCAATTGGTTCATTGCAACCCAAAATCCACTCAATATCAAAACATGACCATGTAAGATAAGAGAGAATCAAGAGAGTTACAAGGAAACATATATGTAACTACATATATTGAAGTACAGAATTCAACATTAACCAATCCAAATTACAAATGTAAATCATTAACCAATGATTACAGTAACAATCCCAAGTTTTTAATTAACAATTTACAACTCTTAGACCTAAAAAGCCATAAATCATAGCTAAAAATTGAAAACTAAAACTAAACTCCCTTTTGAAGTCTGGAAACTCATGCCACACCACCATTCTTCAAGAGTTGATAAACCCTAGCCCTCCATAACTTCAAGAAAAGCTCCAACCGAAGTGAATCCGTCAGCCATAGCAGCTGGGAGTGGAAGGAAATGAGATGGAATAAAGAAAAGGTGAAGGAAATGGATGGGGAAGAAGATGGAGGTGGAGAGGCAAGAAGATGAGAGAATAGAGGTGTTCTTGATGATAGAATGGAGTTCTTGGTCGAAAATAGGGTCTCTAAGGGTTTTAGAAGTCTATCTGGGTCGGATCATCTAAGTAAAGGGTCCATTTTTGGGTTCTAGATCCAAATTTGACATTACTAATACGAGAGAATTTGCCGCGATGAACTCAAAAGTTTGCCACGGCGAACTATTCCAGAAGGGAATTTTGGTGAGATTTTAAGAGTTTGCCGCGGTGAACTCAAAATTTTGCCCTGGCGAACTGTTCTAAAATAGTCACTGATGCACATTTACAGACTTTTTGCCACAGCACAGCATTTTCTTGGACACTCTCATGTTGTGTAATACTTTGGTCTTCAATCTTGGCTCTAATTCTCAAGTGTCCTACAATAAAAAGCAACAATTTGAAGCATCAATTATCCTAGAAATCAATTGAATACAATTAATAACCAATTATGACAATTTTATCCTAAAAAAGACACTAACTCAAAGTAAGGGCTCTTAATCTAAATTAAGCACAATTATCATAAAAAGGAGCCAAAATCTATGATAAATACCCTTAAAATGATATGAAATAACATAGAACAATTGGGTTCAATCAGCCTCAAAGTTGGCTTGAATTCTAGAAGGAGTATTCTCAAAATTAACTGGGAAGTAGTCTTCATATCTTGCTGACTTGTCATTTCCACAAGACACGTTAAATGATAATCCTTCTATATTAGCATCTATTCTAGCCATAATGGCTTCCAACCTTTCAAATATTTGGGCCAATTTATCTTTCTTCGGTGACTCAATATCCTGCAAATGAGCTTGAATAGGTGTTTGATGAAATTCCTCCCTCAATCTAGAATTTTGATGACTTGACTTATAGTAGGGCTGATTCATCCAATCAGGATTTCTATGAAGGTTCTTACTAGGGCAATTCCATCCATTATGCCAAGGTGAATTGCAATAGCAACACAATGATCTTTGAGATGCTGGTTACACCTGCAAATGAGAATAGCTCGGTGCATACCCATATTCCTCTTGAGAATTCCTATACATTGAGGCATAATATGGGAAATCATTATTAGGTCTAGAATAACAGGAATTAAATCTTTAATCCTTCCAACAGCAATCCATGATTCAATTAAAATAAAAGCACTAAAACTAATCAAAATAAACAAAATCAATCAAGAAAACATGAGATAGACTTAGGCACCGCAGCCTTTAGCTTGAGGCGCTGCGTCCTCTGAGACAAAGAGCTACAAAACACAAAAATGGGCAATTTGCTGTGGCGGATTGTGCAATGTGCCATGGCGCTCTGGATAGAAAGCTTAAAAACTAGTCAAAAACACTCTGAACACATGCAAAAATGTAAGAATGCTAAAATACAAAGACTAAAATCAAAGCTATAGAAGACTACAAAATGTAATCACAAGATGAATACCTCAACAAGTTAATGCTCTAAATTTATAGGAAAATGAAAATATGCAGCAACAAAATTCTATGATAGACCACACCTAATCAGATGAAAACTGTTTAATTCTATCCTAAATGCAACTAAACTACTTACCAAAACTAGGGAGACAGAGCTCCCTGACAATGACACTAAAAATTTGATCTTATGTCGCTTAAAACCAAATTTAATTACTCTTATTAATACAGTTAATGATGCTTAACCAGAGGTTGATCTCAAGGAGCTTTTATTTCTCTTAATGTTATCAAGTAATTAAATCACAACTTAGGACAGAAAACAAATCTAGAGTGAAAAGTTTTTGATGTAGAAATCATTTTTATAAATTCCTCTGTTATAAAGAATGAAAACATGGGTTGAGAAGAGGTTGAACACAGATGATATGTGAGATGATGATGATAATCTTCCTAAGAATGTGACTTCCTCTTCATTACCTTAGAATAATAGAGCTAAATGCATTCAGAATGATACACGCATCAAACTATGAATGGTAGGACGAAAATCCCCCAAAATAGCATCAACCGATAGCTACCATATTCATCCGATTCAATTGCACAGTCAAGTCAAACCAAACTAATAATATAATCGAATCTACTCAATGACAAGGAATACACTGTCGGTTCAATCAACTCTAACCTGAATACATAATATCAATCTAAATGCAAATCAAATCTGTTCTACGAATGACAAATAACTGATACAACCATATAAGCTACTCATGAATCTAACAAATAGATGAACTCCCCTGTCAAAACAATACTTCCAGTTCAGCTCCACATCTTAGGAAGGATGAATGCCTAGCTGCTCATGGATGGAAGAAGAACTACAACGAGATGCTCCCAAATCACCATGGCAGAAGCTCGAAGGAAGAAGATGAAATGATGGTGAGATAAAGAAAATATAGACGAAGGATTCCGAGAGAAAAAGAAAAAGATCGATTAATTCATGAATGAATGATCCTCCTTTGTAATTAAGGCCTTAAATTTGGTTAGGATCTGCGCCTTTCAAGATGGAGCTCCAAGATCCGACTCACCCACTTCCTCCTCCAGCTCCATTTGTCACACCTTACTTATATAATACCTTAGCATTCATTTAGAACCATTCCAGACCACTTTGGATGGTCTTAAGCTTAAAAATTTCAATTTGGACGTTAATTTTCGAAAAATTACTGTTTACTGTCCAGTTTTCAGATTACAGGTCCAACTTTGAAAAATCATAACTAATTCTAGAAAAAATTGTATGGAGGTGTTCCAAAATTCTACGGAAAGCTCTTTCAATGCTCTCTAAGGGAAAAATACTCAATTGGACTTATTCTTGCCCAATTCGTACAGTTTATTGGATTAAGATTACTATTTGTTTGGTAAAATCTGGACTCTCCAGATTCTGTGCCTTAACTTTGAAAACTCATATCTCTTTGTATACACATCCAAATGAGGTGATTTACCACTCATTTTGAAGCTTGGGATGTGCACTATAAGTCTGCCAAATCTCGTGATTTAACTCATTCATTTGATAGGTCAAACTGAAGCTCAAAACTAACTGCTTCAGGACCTACGTTTTATCCTTTAATATCTCCTTACTTTAATTCTTTTTATTTCTTTGACATACATAGCATGGGCTTAATCTTTCTCATTCATACTCATATACTTTCATTCATGCCATAAACATCCTAAGCATATACATTGAAGTAATGGCATTCATAACATAATTTACAGCATAGGAGAATTATACATTGAATATTAATATCATTCATTCGCATTAATAATTCTCCACTTCTTCTCCTTGCTTCTCATGCCATTAGTGCCCATCATTGATTGACCTAAATGGTTGGTTAGGGAGGGGGTGAGATTCAGGGGAATCTCAGTAGCAAACAATATCATATTAATCATGCTAGATGGATGCTCATGCACTACATGCAACTTGTTTATTCTCTTGTTAATTAGTGACATACCAGCATGCTCAAAGCTAACTTCTTGATGCATGGCCATGGAGACATAATCTACTCATCACGAATAGCAATTACAGCAGCTAAAACATGTCACAACAACATCCAAATAACATGTACACGACAACACACAAGCATACCATATCAAGCAATGACAATAGGTAAGTTCACTCCCTTGCAACTCAAGCCTTCCTCTTACTTTTCCTTTGACTCCCTTGACTTTCCAACCATGGTAGCTTTAGCCCAACATCATCAAACATCCTCTCAGATGTTTCAAGATCCTAAACATAATCACATTGGTCACACAACCCATTAGGACCAAGAGATTACATAAAGTTCAAGACTAGCTTTCTTGAACCTCAACCCTTTCTCTTAGTCTTAGGGTTTTCTTTCTAGCTTTTCTAACATAAATCTCATCATTTCCCATCCTTATGATCCATTTCTTGTCAATTAGGACCACTTTAGATGGCTTTAGATTCAAGAATATCAAATCTGGAAATTTTGGTTCGCGGGTACTGTTCACGCAGAATCTCCAGAATTTTTGATCAAATTTCAAAATTCATAATTAAATCTAGAAAAATCAAATTGAGTGCTTCCAAGTCTCACTGAAAGATAATTAATTTAATTTAAAGGAAAAATATTTTCAAGAACCAATTCTACGCCGAACAGTACCAGAATTGTACGGAACTCGACAGTCTCCCAAAAGTTCAACACTGTTTCCAGATTTCAAATCCTAAATTTGAAAATTCACCATAAATCGTACACATATCCAAATGGAGTGTTCTACCCATGGATTTAAAGCTCACAGAGTGTACTTTAAGCATGCAAAATTTCAGAATCAGAAATGCACAGTAACTAATTCGAAATAGGTATCAAATCAGATGCTACAGCCACCACATACCTTGATCTTGAAGCTTGAACTTTGTTCCTTCTTCTTGGCCTTCACCCCTACGCTTTTCTCTCTAAATTTTGGCAGAGTTTCCCCTCTTAAACTCATGTTGGCTGAAAATATGAAGGGGAAGAGGCTCTATTTATAGCCAAAAAAGTTGGCTTGAATGGACCAAAATGCCCTTGGTGGCTAATAGAAAGGGTAAGGGCAAATTTGGAAGTTCAAGTGGACTTTTGCATCATCATTGCATCATCTTATTACATCATGCTTACCTCAACCTTCTAGAAGATGCCAAGTGTCATGAAAGTGGTGGAGGAGATGGGAGATTAGATCCTAACCGTTGGATCAAACTTGTTTCATAAGCTTCCTCCGAATTTACTTGGCCCACGTTTCTCCGGCTTTCTTTATGGCCTTTCGGAGCTCAGAAAAATGTTCTGTCTACTTTATAAATTCCCTTTAATTCTAGAGAATATCTATGAATTTTCTTAGGCCATAACACTTCCTTTAAACCTTGCATAAAAATTCATTTACCAAAATGCCCTTTTATCGGCAAAATCAGCTCTTTAATTTATTAAAGCCACTCCACTGGCCTTTTGGTTGCGGGACTAATTTTATAAATTAGTACAACCTTTCAACCATTTAACCTCATTTTTGTATACATTTTTGAGGTCTCTTGCTATTTTAAATAATTACCTCACATGGTATACTTTTTACTGGTAATAACCTCATAAATTCCGTTGAAGCTGCCTCAGGGGTAGTTTCATCTTTTCTCTTCATAGAAGAGCCTTAGAATATTATTTCCAATTTTCTAGGATTTTCTTGAAATTCTCTGCGTACTCTTCCATTTTTACCCCTGTTGGTCATACCTTTCTGAATTTACAATTTAGTCCCTTCTTGGACTTAGCTTCATATAATCCTCTCTTTGAGGCTTCTAGCTTAACCTTTGGCCTGTATCTAGCCTCTTTTCTCTTTTTGGGCCTTCGAGACTTTACTGGAGCCTCTAACCTTAATTATACCCGAGCCCCTGAAAACTTTTACTTTGCAGTGTAGTCCCTGAAACTGCTTTAACTTCCTTTTTCATCTTTGGGACTTCTGCTCACAGGGGTCTGGTAACCTATTTAATTTAGGCTATTTCTGAAACTTCTAGGCCTAAAAGTCTGGATGTTACAATTCTCCCCCTCTCAAAAAAATTTCGTCCTCGAAATTTCGGGTCAAACCTCTATTCTTACCCTTAATGAGAGGTTACCTGAGGGGAGTATCCCTACTTATACTTAACTCTGGCCTTTTCAACTTTTCATTATACCTCATTTCCATGTTTCCACCTTGGCTTCATACTTACATAACTCGTCGTTCTAAACTTTTATGTCATTCATATGAGCATGGCCCTTGCTTTTAAGCATTTGGTCACCACTACTCACATTCTTCTGATACTTTAGGCTCATTCTTTCACAATAATACCATGATAGTGTGCCTGTCTTCATGGTATTTTACAATACCATGGTATTTTGGGTTCTCTTAATACAGCCTTTATCCATTCTTTGCTGTATACCTTGCTATTCCTCTTTACTTTAAGGGCATATCTCCTTTCTTTCCTTCATTGACTAGAACAGAATTGAGCCTAGTCTAATCGACAATAGACATGTCTGGAACAAGTCAAGGGTACTCTCTCTATATTAGTCCACCGTTGAAGGAGATTTCAATATTTTAAACTCATCTCTAGTCATCGTCTTCCCAAAGAGGTACTGTACTCTTACCCTTATGGCTCAGCTACTTTCTCTTAGGCTTGGTCTACTATGACCTTGAGAGCTACTGCGCTCTACCGTAAGCCTCTTTAGGATCCACTATGACCCTGGAATACTATCATCCATCTGAGCCATCTTAGGATCTCTAGGAGACTCTGGACCATAGAGTTGAGTAATAAAATAAGTCACCTCCACTCAGCTAGTAACTTGACTGATTATTCCCCAAGACTGCTCACAGATATCAGTATTGTCTTCTTAGGCATTGCTCAATCCTTTCTGTCAACTCTGAAATTCTTAGCCTTTCCCTATTTCTTTAGCCCTTCATTTTAGCTTCCTTAAGTCACTTTCCTTTCTTTGTGCCTTTCAAATCCCTAGGCACTGGCTCATCTCTAGAGCCCATTAACTTCCTATTATATCAATGCCAGCCTACCTTGTCTTAGGACTCTATAGTCTTCGCTGTCTCTTAATAGTTTGGACAGCATCAGGAGAGGACTTATATCATCACATTCTCATTATCCTTTAGTATTCCGTAGTACCCTACTAAGCTCGAGGAGCATCTGTTTGCATATCACACTTCTGTTGTCTTAACCAGTTTCACTCTCCCTCTCTGGGGTAAGGTCCTCCTGTGCCTTATCTAGGCTACTTCTGCTTTTCCTGTGGGAGGACAGATTGCTTTAACTGGAGCATCGTCAACTCAACCACTTGCTTTCTGTTTCATTCCTTCAGAGGATAGCTTACTCTTACTAGAGCAGCGTCACTCTGATCCAGAGAACCACTTCCCAATCTTAGAGAGGTACTTCATGGTCAAGACTTTCCTCATACAATCTCGGTCAGGGTACATTCCTCGAATACCATATCTCTATCAAAGAGAGCCTCTCTACTGGATTACTCAATCTTATAAGCAGTGGCATCTATCTATAGGAATCTCATTTCTTAGATTCTTTAATGGCCTAATTGCCATGGTTGCACGCTATTAGATACCTTAGGGACATAAAAGAATATTGTTTTAGTCTCTGACATTATCATATCTCTAAGCATCATCGAGCTCTAGGTATCACAAGGAACTTGCTTATCTCTCTTTGTTCATTAGTTATGCAACCATCCACTACCATGTTCTTATTCATTTTTTTTTTCATCTCTATCCTCAAGAGGGATCTTGCCTCACTTTACTCTTTCTAACTTTCTTTACCTCTTGACCAATTATTCTTATTGTCAGGTATTGATCACCATACCCTCATCCATCACAGCGAACATTTAATCACCTTGCTGTGTGGTATCTAGGTTAGGTACCTAGGTAATCATTGACCTTTCATTTATTATCATCTAATCTCTGTCCCTCTTGGTTCATTATCCCTTAGGGATTTCTAACTCTATTCAGGGATTTGAACAAACCTCAAAACATCTCATTCTGTTACCACGCCTCTATCGAGGTCATATCGATTACTTAAGGTACAAGTTGATATTCAGTTCCCTTACTAGGGCATTGACTTATACCTCTGACTGGCTTATTGTATCCTTAACCATTTGTTTCTATGGTCAAATACTAATCATAAAGTAACCATACTACACAGTAGGCATTAATCATTAAAACATCTCCGCTGTGTGACCTTCCAGTCAGACACCATTAACTAATTACCCGAGACTTAGGTTATCACCATGCTTCCCTATTAGGGTCTAGACTCCAATTCCTTATTGGCTTACCATATTCTTAGCCATTACCCTCAGGAGATGTCTTTCAACTTTGACTCATTCCCTGGTCAAGCTCTCTTAGCCCAACCATTCCTGTCTGAGGGGGAGTCTCTTAACAGTGACTACCTATCTCTCAGGTTACTCTTTGTCATTCCTTACTTCTCTTCTATATCTATTTCCCTTAAAGAAAACACCTCAATATCTTAACCTCAATTGGACCAATCCTAGTCACCAGTTACTTTTTTAATTAGGTTTTCTCTCACACCAAGCGTTACTTGAACTAATACTCTGCTTATACCTTAGTCAGGACTTCTACCTGAACTTCCCAACGGCTACCTATCATTAGGTTACTTTTGCCTAAGCACACTTAACTAAATAGTGTTGATAGGCTCAAACCCTAGTACCCTGCTATCTTAGGCCCTTCTTATTCTACCTTTAGTCAGGTCTGTTCAGCTTACATTCTTATCTCTCTCCTTATCTTAAGGATTTACCTGTCAATACTCATCTGTCTCGTGTCACAAGGGTTCTTCCTGTATCTAGAGCTAGCCTGAATGTCTCTTTTTCCAGGTCTTATGGCTCCAACTCCTCTAACTTTGGCTTTCCTCTATTAATCGGAAGGAAATTGAATCCAGCTTAATTAATGATAAGGTTATCTGGAAGGAAAAATCATGGGTACTCTCTCTATACTGGTTTACAACTGAAGGAGGTTTCCACATCTTCAACTTGTCCCTGGTCTTCATCTTCCCAAATAGGTACCAATCTCTGGGAGACTTAGACCATAGGACTAAGTGAAGTCATCTCCACTCAGTTGGTCACCATACTAATAATTCCCCAAAACTGTTCCAAGAACCAATACCATTTTCTTAAGCCTCCTGTCAATTCCCTAGGCTACCTACTCGTCTCTTTAGGTGCCTAAGCCAATCTGTCTTAGGAGTTCTCTTACTCCTCCAGCTGCTCTTACCGTCTTTTACTACTTTAGAACGGTACAGAGAGAGGACTTATGCAACTTCTCTTTCTTCTGCTTTACCTTTCAGTACGAGCATACTCTAATATGCATGTCTGGCATTTTAATGCAAGGAGTGTAAGCTCTTACTGATTGCTATGTCCGTAGCATGCCGACTGGACAACTTATCCCTACAAGAGGGAGCCTCTTTCTGTGTTCGCAGCTGCTTCTGGAAGTTATAGGGAGAGGACTTTTGAGATTCTTTTTCTTTCTATTTGCCCTTCTCTACTAAGCTCAGGGACATTGAACCCTAGCTTTATTCTTGGCTAGTCGTGCTTCCATTAGGTAAGGTCAACTCCACTTGCCTTGCCTCGGCTGCTTCCCTTTCCCTGATCGGATAGGGCATTTTGCTCCATCTAGAGCAGTGTCAATTCTGAATTGGAGGACCAATTCCTATTTTCTCTAAGAAGATTCCTAGCCAAGAACTTATCCCTCGGAAAGGGTGCCTCTCAACCTAATTCCACGTGACTGAGTATCTCTTAACATCATCGGGAACATGCCAGTCTCATAATGCTATTCCCCGCATGGCTATCTGTCTCATTCTCACCTCTTTCTGTTCTTTTTAAACCCTAAGAATTCTACTAGGGTTATCTACCTTGACTTCACTATCTCCATGTTCCTATTTATCTATTCAGGAACTTGAGATAGCTACTCTATCATAGTGCCCCACCTCTAACGAGGCTTCAAGAGTTTGCCCAGCTTAAGTGGCCACTACACCCTCTTAGCGGTGTACCGACTCAACCCCTAACTATCTTGTTCAACTCATCATTACTCTTCCTCTTAAGGGGGAATCTGATAGCTTTTAAATAGTGGCTACTACTCTCTCGTTGAGCTCTATCAGTCTTACTCTCAGGGACCTCATAGTCCATCAAGTCGTGCCAAGATACCACCTCAGCATCTGAGAGTCACTATCTCTATTCGTCATGACCAGAATTCTTATTCGCCACCACTTTCTTGGTGGTTCATCATGACGAAACATACTTTCTCTTACTTCTGCTAGTTTTACTTAGCTTTGTTCATCGTAACCTCAACTGCTGTGCCTGAAGACTTCCATGTCTTAGCCTCACTGTAATCCCCAACTAAGTCAACTACTTCCTTTCAAGCAATGAAGGAAGGGTCTGGCTCATAACTCTAGGCCATTAGCACCTTTGCTTTCCCTTATCCTCAGGGATTACCAGTGGCAGAAATTAATCTTTAGCTCTTCTGACCTTTTTATATCTATTTAGGAATCAAAGATAACTATTTTGATCGTGCTGCCTTAACCTTGTATCAAGGTTACAGTAATTGTATCTAACTTAGGTTGCCACTTGACCCTTTCTCTTCTAGGGTTTAGACTCATACTTCTATCTGACTTATGAGCCATTATCCCTTTCTCTTTAGAGGGAAGTCTATTTATCTTTACACAATGGCTACCTTCCTCTGCGCATAACTTCTTATCATTATTTTATCTGTACCTTTCTAACAGAGGATCCCAACTTCATTTAAAGATCCTTATTACTTATTTTTCCTAGAGCATTCACCTCCAATCCATAACCTTAGTTGGACCTTAGCTAGTATTCCACTACTAGCTCTAACCTGAACTGGGCTTTTCTAAATTCTTGCAGATAGTTCTCTTCTTCCTATGCCAGAACCTCTGCTCTGATACCAAAAAATGTCACACCTTACTTATATAATACCTTAGCATTCATTTAGAACCATTCCAGACCACTTTGGATGGTCTTAAGCTTAAAAATTTCAATTTGGACGTTAATTTTCAAAAATTACTCTTTACTGTCCAGTTTTCAGATTACAGGTCCAACTTTGAAAAATCATAACTAATTCTAGAAAAAATCGTATGGAGGTGTTCCAAAATTCTACGGAAAGCTCTTTCAATGCTCTCTAAGGGAAAAATACTCAAAAGCAATGAAGGAAGGGTCTGGCTCATAACTCTAGGCCCATTAGCACCTTTGCTTTCCCTTATCCTCAGGGATTACCAGTGGCAGAAATTAATCTTTAGCTCTTCTGACCTTTTTATATCTATTTAGGAATCAAAGATAACTATTTTGATCGTGCTGCCTTAACCTTGTATCAAGGTTACAGTAATTGTATCTAACTTAGGTTGCCACTTGACCCTTTCTCTTCTAGGGTTTAGACTCATACTTCTATCTGACTTATGAGCCATTATCCCTTTCTCTTAGAGGGAAGTCTATTTATCTTTACACAATGGCTACCTTCCTCTGCGCATAACTTCTTATCATTATTTTATCTGTACCTTTCTAACAGAGGATCCCAACTTCATTTAAAGATCCTTATTACTTATTTTTCCTAGAGCATTCACCTCCAATCCATAACCTTAGTTGGACCTTAGCTAGTATTCCACTACTAGCTCTAACCTGAACTGGGCTTTTCTAATTCTTGCAGATAGTTCCTTCTTCCTATGCCAGAACCTCTGCTCTGATACCAAAAAATGTCACACCTTACTTATATAATACCTTAGCATTCATTTAGAACCATTCCAGACCACTTTGGATGGTCTTAAGCTTAAAAATTTCAATTTGGACGTTAATTTTCAAAAATTACTCTTTACTGTCCAGTTTTCAGATTACAGGTCCAACTTTGAAAAATCATAACTAATTCTAGAAAAAATCGTATGGAGGTGTTCCAAAATTCTACGAAAGCTCTTTCACCTGCTCTCTAAGGGAAAATACTCAATTGGACTTATTCTTGCCCAATTCGTACAGTTTATTGGATTAAGATTACTATTTGTTTGGTAAAATCTGGACTCTCCAGATTCTGTGCCTTAACTTTGAAAACTCATATCTTTGTATACACATCCAAATGAGGTGATTTACCACTCATTTTGAAGCTTGGGATGTGCACTATAAGTATGCCAAATCTCGTGATTTAACTCATTCATTTGATAGGTCAAACTGAAGCTCAAAACTAACTGCTTCAGGACCTACGTTTTATCCTTTAATATCTCCTTACTTTAATTCTTTTTATTTCTTTGACATACATAGCATGGGCTTAATCTTTCTCATTCATACTCATATACTTTCATTCATGCCATAAACATCCTAAGCATATACATTGAAGTAATGGCATTCATAACATAATTTACAGCCATAGGAGAATTATACATTGAATATTAATATCATTCATTCGCATTAATAATTCTCCACTTCTTCTCCTTGCTTCTCATGCCATTAGTGCCCATCATTGATTGACCTAAATGGTTGGTTAGGGAGGGGGTGAGATTCAGGGGAATCTCAGTAGCAAACAATACCATATTAATCATGCTAGATGGATGCTCATGCACTACACGCAACTTGTTTATTCTCTTGTTAATTAGTGACATACCAGCATGCTCAAAGCTAACTTCTTGATGCATGGCCATGGAGACATAATCTACTCATCACGAATAGCGATTACAGCAGCTAAACATGTCACAACAACATGCAAATAACATGTACACGACACACACAGCATACCATATCAAGCAATGACAATAGGTAGTTCACTACCTTGCAACTCAAGCCTTCCTCTTACTTTTTTTGACTCCCTTGACTTTCCAACCATGGTAGCTTTAGCCCAACATCATCAAACATCCTCTTAGATGTTTCAAGATCCTAAACATAATCACATTGGTCACACAACCCACTAGGACCAAGAGATTACATAAAGTTCAAGACTAGCTTTCTTGAACCTCAACCCTTTCTCTTAGTCTTAGGGTTTTCTTTCTAGCTTTTCTAACATAAATCTCATCATTTCCCATCCTTATGATCCATTTCTTGTCAATTAGGACCACTTTAGATGGCTTTAGATTCAAGAATATCAAATCTGGAAATTTTGGTTCGCGGGTACTGTTCACGCAGAATCTCCAGAATTTTTTATCAACTTTCAAAATTCATAATTAAATCTAAAAAAATCAAAATTGAGTGCTTCCAAGTCTCACTGAAAGATAATTAATCTAAATTTAAAGGAAAAATATTTTTAGGAACCAATTCTATGCCAAACAGTACCAGAATTGTACAGAACTCGACAGTCTCCCAAAAGTTCAACACTGTTTCCAGATTTCAAATCCAAAATTTGAAAAATCACCATAAATCGTACACATATCCAAATGGAGTGTTCTACCCATGGATTTAAAGCTCACAGAGTGTACTTCAAGCATGCAAAATTTCAGAATCAGAAATGCACAGTAACTAATTCGAAATAGGTATCAAATCAGATGCTACAGCCACCACATACCTTGATCTTGAAGCTTGAACTTTGTTCCTTCTTCTTGGCCTTCACCCCTACGCTTTTCTCTCTAAATTTTGGTAGAGTTTCCCCTCTTAAACTCATGTTGGCTGAAAATATGAAGGGGAAGAGGCTCTATTTATAGCCAAAAAAGTTGGCTTGAATCGACCAAAATGCCCTTGGTGGCTAATAGAAAGGGTAAGGGCAAATTTGGAAGTTCAAGTGGACTTTTGCATCATCATTGCATCATCTTATTACATCATGCTTACCTCAACCTTCTAGAAGATGCCAAGTGTCATGAAAGTTGTGGGAGGAGATGGGAGATTAGATCCTAACCGTTGGATCAAACTTGTTTCATAAGCTTCCTCCGAATTTACTTGGCCCACGTTTCTCCGGCTTTCTTTATGGCCTTTCGGAGCTCAGAAAAATGTTCTGTCTACTTTATAAATTCCCTTTAATTCTAGAGAATATCTATGAATTTTCTTAGGCCATAACACTTCCTTTAAACCTTGCATAAAAATTCATTTACCAAAATGCCCTTTTATCGGCAAAATCAGCTCTTTAATTTATTAAAGCCACTCCACTGGCCTTTTGGTTGCGGGACTAATTTTATAATTAGTACAACCTTTCAACCATTTAACCTCATTTTTGTATACATTTTTGAGGTCTCTTGCTATTTTAAATAATTACCTCACATGGTATACTTTTTACTGGTAATAACCTCATAAATTCCGTTGAAGCTGCCTTAGGGGTAGTTTCATCTTTTCTTTTCATAGAAGAGCCTTAGAATAATATTTCCAATTTTCTAGGATTTTCTTGAAATTCTCTGCGTACTCTTCCATTTTTACCCCTGTTGGTCATACCTTTCTGAATTTACAATTTAGTCCCTTCTTGGACTTAGCTTCATATAATCCTCTCTTTGAGGCTTCTAGCTTAACCTTTGGCCTGTATCTAGCCTCCTTTCTCTTTTTGGTCCTTCGAGACTTTATTGGAGCCTCTAACCTTAATTATACCCGAGCCCCTGAAAACTTTTACTTTGCAGTGTAGTCCCTGAAACTGCTTTAACTTCCTTTTTCATCTTTGGGACTTCTGCTCACAGGGGTCTGGTAACCTATTTAATTTAGGCTATTTCTGAAACTTCTAGGCCTAAAAGTCTGGATGTTACACCATTCACGCATTTCTGGTTTAAATTGCTGATATGTGTCATCCGCTGCAGCTTCTTCACTTATCCGTCATGGCGCCTTACTAAAACGATGTCGTTTGGATTAGTGACTCAGTTCCCTCATTAAATTGATACCACGCCATGGCGCATTTGAACATCCACCATGGCGCCCCAGACAGAATGGTGAAAATGCCAATGGAGCTCCCTGAAATTCACACCAAACAAGGAATCAAGAGTATATGCATACAAAATCACATAAAAACACACAAAAACACATATAAAACCTCAAAATTCCCTTTACCAACTCTTATGCACAATAAAAGCTAATTATACACAAAATATGCAATTATAAATAGCAAAAGCATAAGTTTAGGACTAGAAATATATGCAAATAATGAGACTTATCAGTTTCAAAATTTTAAATAGAAGTTTGACTCCTACTAATAGGAGTGTTATTGACTTTCTTGGCTGTGATAGTTACTTGGAGAGATTAACTTCTAAACTGTCTTTATTTCATTTTGATTCTCTTCATGTTCCTGTTTTTGGATGTGGTACTGCTATTGGTTCTGCTTTCTTAAAGGACCCCACACCACCACTACCAAGGAAGATCAATGAAGGAGAAGTGAGCACACTAAGGAAATGCATGTTTCTCATCCAGGATGAGAACTTCTCCTACAAGAGTTTGAAGAGATTTTGATCTAAAGGTTGTCCCTTTGCTTCCTTAACTCTTATCTTTTGAATTATTTGCTTGTTTTATGACAAAAGTGTGGGGGAGGGACATGGCCAGTAGTTAAAGTAGTTTCTTTTCTTTTCTTTTCTTTTCCTCCCTTTTTGGTTTTGGTTTCTCTGGTTTAGGGTTGCACTTGAGTTTTGTATTAGGGACAACGCAAGATTTAAGTGTGGGGGAGGGATTGATATTCAGTAATTGTGTTGTGTTTTTCCGTGTTTATTGAAAAATCTGGTCAGAAAAATCTAGTTTTCTAAAAATTTTAAAATTTTGATTGATTTTTGAACTTAATTTGAAGATTATGAGTCAAAATTTTCTGAAAGTTTTTGCTTCAATTAACTTACACTTGAATTTATGTATTCTTGGACTTTGGTAAATGTTTTTGAACTTGTATTGATACTCATAAGAATTGCTATTTGTTCAAAGTTGATTGTTTTAGTTTCATTGGTCAAAATTCTTCAAGCTTGCTTTTATATTATTGAGTTAATGTACTATGATTAATCTAGAGTATAATTAACCTTTGTGCATGAGCATTTGAGATTTAGCCTTGTTGGAAGATTCTTTGAGCCTAATTTTCATTCATAGTGAGTTGTATCCACTTACATTTTCCACTTTCTAGAACTCGTTCCAATTCTTAATCAAAACTTAGTTGCATTGATATGATGAGCATGATAGAGGCATTGTTTTCTAAACCCTTACATCACAAACACAAACTCACCCAATTTTATCCATTACTAACTGTTTGAGCCTTCATCTTTTCTTAAGTGCCAAGAGATGCATTATATATTCAATTTTCCAACATTTTTACTATTACATTCATGATGTATTAAACTTTGTCTTTTTGGGATTGGAATTACCAAAAAAAAAAAAGAGAAAAGAAATAGAAAAAGGCAAAGAAATAGAAGAAAATGTTTGAGAAAAGCTAAAGAAAGAAAACAAAATAAATGGTACCAAAAGAATAAAGTTTTGAAATAAGGTAGTTCATTAGTGGTTTGAAGAGCAAAGTTGTGCTTAAAGAGAAATAGAGTAAATGTTTGTTAGAAACCCTTTCTGAATATGCTTGGTGTCTTATTATTTCATATCTTTTCACCTTATTTCTTTTCAATTAGCCCTTTTGATCACCATCACCGTAAAAGTCCTCTTGATCATTGCATTCATGCATTAAAAGTGGAAAGGTAAGATTTTAACAAGCTTATGGTAAAGTGTTGATTAAGTGGATTTGAGAGAAAATTACCCCATCTTGGTGAGTAGAGTGAAATAGTTTATATCTTGAGTGTTTTCTCTTTTGTTCATTCCCATTGCATTAATTGTACTTTACTTTAATCCCTTCTCATTAAATTAAATCACTATGGTTGCTTGTTTGAAGAGTTGGATTAATGGCACTGCGACTTTCTTACTTTGAATTCATAGGGGTTCTTATTTATATCAATGCTATTCCCTTGCTCTGGTTTTGTTTTTCCTTTGTCCAAGAGTACAAAGGTTTAAGTGTGGGAGATTTGATTGAACCCAATTGTTCTATATTATTTCATATCATTTTAAGGGTTTTTATCATAGATTTTGGCTCCTTTTGATGATAATTGTGCTTAATTTAGACTAAGTCCTTGTTTTGAGTTAGTGTCTTTTTTAGAGTAAAATTGTCATAATTGGTTATTAATTGTATTCAATTGATTTCTAGGACAATTGATGCTTCAAATTATTGCTTTTCATTGTAGGATACTTGGGAAATAGAGCCAAGATTAAAGATCAAAGCATTACACAACATGAGAAGTCAAATATTGAATCTGGAATAGTTGGTTGTGGTCAAGGAAATGTTGTGCTATGGCAAAAAAATATGAAAATGTGTATCAATGACTATTTTTGAGTTCCTCACAGAAAACTCTTAGAATTTTATTGAAGTTCCTTTCTCGAATAGTTTGCCACGGCCAACTATCAAAATCTTGTTGAAGCTCCTTTCTAGAAGAGTTTGTCGTGGCAAACTCTCTTGTATAGTATCATCAAATTCAAATCCAGAACACAAAAATAGACCCTTTACTCATATGATCCGACCCAGATGGACCCCTAAAACCCTTAAAAACTCTATTTTCGACCTATCGCTCCATTCTATCATCTCCAACACCTCTAGTCTCTCATCTTCTTGCCTCTCTACCTCTATCTTCTTTCCCATCCATTTCCTTCACCTTTCCTTCATTCCATCTCATTTTCTTCCACTCCCAACTACCATGGTTGACAGATTCACTTCTGTTGGAGTTATTCTTAAAGCTATGGAGAGCTAGGGTTTATCAACTCTTGAAAAATGGTGGAGTGGCATGAGCTTCTAGACTTTAAATAGGAGTTTAGTTTCAGTTTTCAATTTTTAGCTATGATTTATGGCTTTCTAGGTCTAGGAGTTGTAAATTGTTAGTTAGGAACTTGGGATTGTTATTGTAATCATTGGTTAATGATTCACATTTGTAGTTGGATTGGTTAATATAGAATTTTATGCTTAAATATATATGGTCACATATATATTCTTTGTAATTCTCTTGATTCTCTCTCATCTTGTATGGTTGCGTATTGATACTGAGTTGATTGTAGGTTACATTGAACCAATTGCATTGATCATTCTCAAATTACACATTAGGGGAGCTTAACAATGTTTTCATTAATGAAGTTCATTGATTTAAACATTGGACTCAATGGGTTATTGAGGTTGTTATTCTAGGAAACCTAATGGACTTGTGAAACTCCCAATATCTTAAGTAAACTATGATTGTCATTGAAACTATTTTCAAGAGGTTTCCTATCATCCATTTCCATTCCATTATCATCTTATCAAAAATACCAAAAATACAATAGCTTAGGTTTATTTCTATTGCATATAGTTTAGTTACGTTTCAATTTAATCTTAAAAACCCAAAACCCCCCATTTCATTGCATTGCATGGCATTTAGTCTAGCTTAGGTCATCAATAAAGGCTCCCAAAAGTGAAACGACCCGAGTTTGCACTATATTGCATAACTTGGATTTATTTTTGATTGAAAACCCCAAGGCAAATGACAAAAGGTCCTCATCAAATAGCGTTGTTGCTGGAGAGCCAAGAAATTGGTTCTCTAGGTGACAACCTGAGCATACTTTCAAGAGGAACTTCATCATTATTTGTTTATTGTCTACCTGCACTCATTACTCATTTCCCTAAAATCCAAAAATATTTTGTTTATCATTCATTCAATTTACTTAATAATTTTGAAAAACTCAAAACTCCCTGTTTATGTTCAATTTTGCATTGCATGACATTTAAGTTAACTTAGGTCCATTTCGCTAAGGCTCTATTTAAGTGAGACGACTTGAGATTGCACCCTATAGTGCAATCCTTGGATAAAAATTTTGATTTAACCTCCAAGGTCTGGAACAGGTTAGGAAAATCAGTAGCTCCAACTAGATGGTCTAGCAAACTATCAATCCACGGTGTGGGATACTTGTTTTTTACCTTTACCTTATTCAGCTCTCGGTAGTCTGTGTATAACCTTAGAGTACCTTCCTTCTTCTTAATGAAGAACACTGGAGCACCTTAGGGAGATATATTAGGTCTAAGGAATCTCTTTTCTAATAGCTCCCCTAACTGTTTCTTTAACTCTAGCATCTCATTGGGAGTCATTTAGTGAGGTGCTTTCAATATTATCTTCATAGATTTTACTCAATGCTTTTGTCAACTTTAGATTTTCTTTGCTTACCTTAACTTTGTCTTCTATCTTGCCGGTTCCATCTTGCTGGACTTAGTGCACTCTTGTCAAAAATGGCTAACATTTCTAGCCTTTGTACTTTCTTATATTACTTCCCAGGGTCACCCTTTCTTAGGCTACTCTTGCCTGAGCATGCTTAACTGAACAGTGTTGACAGGAATCTGAGGCATTAATATAGATAGGCTCGAACCCTGATACTTTGTTGTCTTAGACTCTTCTTGTTCTATCTTTAGTCGGGTCTTTCCAACTTATATTCCTGACTGTAGCCTCTTCTTAAGGATTTCCCTGTCAATACTCAATCTGTCACTGTATTATAAGGGTCTCTTCCTATATTTGGAGCTAGCCTGAATACCTCTTGTTCAGGTCTTACAACTCTAAATTTTCTAACTTTGGCTTTCCTTTTTTAATTGGAAGAAAATTGATCTTAGCCTAATCAATGATAAGGTTATCTAGAAGGAAGTCATGGGTACTCTCTCCGTGCTAGTTTACCATTGAAAGAGGTTTCTATATCTTAAACTCATCCCTGGTTTTCGTCTTCCAAAAGAGGTACTGTACTCTTACTCTTATGGCTCAACCATTTTCTCTTAGGTTCGGTCTACTATGACCTCAGGAGCTATTGTGCTCTACCATAAGCCTCTTCAGGATCCATGGTGACCCTGGAATACTATTATCACTTTGATCCATTTTAAGGTCTCTAGGAGACTTTGACTACAGGGTTGGGTAGTAAAATAAGTCACCTTCACTTAGTTGGTAACTTGACTAATCATTCCCCAAGGCTATTCCAATAGCCAATATTATTCTCTTAAGACTCCTTCAATTCTCCAGGCCACCTATCTGCTTAATTAGGTGCCTAAGCCAATCTACCTTAGGAGTTCTCTTACTCCTCTAATTGCTTTTACTGTTCTTAGCTACTTTAGTATGGTACAGGGAAAGGACTTATGCAACTTCTCCTTTCTGTACTTCACTTTTCAGTAGGAGCATACTCTAACAAGCATAATGCTTGGTATTTTAATGCAAGGAGTATAAGCTCTTACTATTTGCCATGTCTGTAGCATGCCATCCAGATATCTTATCCCTAAAAAGGGAGCGTCTCATCCTGATACACCTAATTTTGGATGTTATAGGGAGAGGACTTATGAGGTTCTCTTCTTTCTGCTTACCCTTCTCTGTTAAGCTCAGAGACATTGAACCCTAGCTTTGTTCTTGGCCAGTCATGCTTCCATTAGGGTGAAGTCAACTCTGCTTACCTTGTCTTAGCTGCTCTACTTTCCTACTCGGACAGGGTATCTTGCTCTATCTAGAGTAGTGTCAACTCTGACTCGGAGGACAAATCTCCTACTTTCTCTAGGAAGACTCGTAGCCAAGACCGTATCGCTTATGAAAGGCGCCTCTCAACCTAACCCCAAGTGACTGAGTATCTCTTAACATTATCAGGAACATGCCAACCTCATAATGCTAGTTCCTGCATGGCTATCTGTCTCATTCTCATCTCTTTATCTTCTTCTTGATCCCCAAGAATTCCACTAAGGCTATCCATCTTGAGTTTACTATCTCCAAGTTCCTATTTATCTATTCTGGAACTTGAGATAGCTACTCTATCATGGTGCCCCAACTCTAACGAGGCTGTAAGGGTTTGTCTAGCTTAAGTGGCCGCTACACCCTCTTAGTGGTGTATAAACTCAACCCCTAACTATCTTGTTCAACTCCTTATCATTGCCCTTCCTCTTGAGGGGTAATCTGATAGCTCTTAAATAATGGCTACCACTCTCTCTCTGATTTCTACTAGTCTTACTCTTAGTGACCTCATAGTTTATCGAGTCTTGCCGAGATACCACCTCAGCATCTGAGAGTCACTATTTCTATTCGTCACAACTAGAATTCTTATTCATCATGATGAAAGGCACCATTTCCTTTAGTGATCACTTATGTATTAGTTCATCACCACTAATTTCCTTGCTTTATAATGATGAAATGTACTTTCTCTTAATCTCTGCTAGTCTTACCTAGATTTGTTCATCATAGCATTGCTCGCTACCTAAAAGACTTCCATGTCCTAGCCTTACTATAATCCCCAACTAAGTCAACTAGTTCCTTTCAACTAATTAAGGAAGGTTCTGGCTCACAACTCTAGGCCATTAGCACTTTTGGTTTCTCCTATCCTCAGGGATCACTGGCGGCAGAAAGCTATCTTTAGCTCTTCCTAGCTTTTTATATCCATTTAGGAATCAAAGATAGCTATTTTGATCGTGCTTCCTTAACCTCATATCCAGGCTATACTAATTGGATCTAACTTAGGTTGCCACTTGACCCCTTTCTGCTAGGGTTTAGACTCATACCTCTATCTAACTTATGAGCCCTTATCCTTCTTTCTCTAAAAGAGAAGTTTCTTTATCTTTAATCAGTGGCTACCTTCCTTACTGTATGATTTCTTATCTAATTGAGGACTCAAACATCACCTCTTAGTGATCCTCAATACTTATTTTCCCCAGAGCTTTCACCTTCAATCCATAACCTTAGTTGGACTTTAGCTCGTATTCCATTACTAGACCTGACTTGAACTGGACTTGTCTAAATCCTTGCAGATAGTTCTCTTTTTCCTATGCCAGAACCTCTGCTCTAATACTAAAAATATCACACCTTACTTATATTAAACCTTAGAGTCTATTTAGAGCCATTTCGGACCATTTGGATGGCCTTAACCTCATAAAAACGTAATCAGACGCTGATTTACGAAAATTACTGTTTGCTACGCATTTTTCAAATTATAAGTCTAACTTCAAAAAATCATAACTAATTCTAAAAAAATCGCATGGAGGTGTTCTAAAATTTCATGGAAAGCCCTTTTAATTCTCATTAACAAAAAAATATTCAATTTAACTTATCTTTACCCAATTCGTACAGTTTAATCAATAAAGGTTACTATTTATTTGGTAAAATCTGGAACTTCCACATTCTGCGTCTCAACTTTTAAAATTCATATATCCTTGTGTATGCATCCAATTGAGGAGATCTACCCTCATTCTAAAGCTTGAGATGTGTACTATAAGTCTACCAAATTTCGTAGCTTAACTCTTTTATATCATTTATATATCAAACCCGAGCTTCATCCAATTGAGGAGATCTACCCTCATTATAAGCTTGAGATGTGTGTACTATAAGTCTACCAAATTCGTTTAGCTAACTCGTTTTATTCATTGATCAAACCCGAGCTTCAAGCTAATTGCTCCAGAACTATGTTTTATCCCTTAACCACTCTTTACTTTAATTCTTTAGCATACGTAACTCGGGTTTGATCTTTTCCATTCATGCTCATGCACTTTCATCATGCCATAAATATTCTAAGCACATATACATTACATTGATGGCATTCATAAACATAATTTACAACGTAGGAGAATTTAAATTGAACATAATCTCAATTATTAACATCAATAATTCTCCACTTTCTTCTCCTTGCTTCTAAGGCCATTATTACCAATCATTGATTGACTAAATGGTTGTTAGGGAGGGGGTAAGATTCAGGAGAATCTCAGTAGGAAACAATACCATATTAATCATGCTAGATGGATGCTAATACACTACACACAACTTGTTTATTCTCTTGTTTAATTAGTGACATATTAGCATGCTCAAAGCTAACTTCTTGATGCATGGACAATGGAGACATTAATCTACTCATCATAAATAGCAATTACAGTAGCTAAAATGTATCACAATAACATTCAAAAGAACATGTGACAACAACACACAAACATACAACATCAAGTAATGACAATGGGGAAGTTCACTACCTTGGGGGACTTCAAGCTTTCCTCTTACTTTTCCTTTGACTCCCTTGACTTTCCAACCATGTGGGCATTTGGGTCAACATAACCAAAAATCTCTTGATTGTTTTGAGGTCCTCAACATAATCAATTGATACATACAATCAATAGAACCACAGATTACATGAAGTTCAAGACTAGCTCTCTTGAGCTCAACACTTTTCTCTAAAATTTTGGATTATTGTTTTCTAACTTTGTAAAAATGTTTCATTAGGCCAATCCTACACAATTTTACCCAAGGAATCCAAAATATGGGTTTAGATTAATGAAAATCCAACTCCTTCCCTAAAATTCGGTTTAGAAGGGATTCATAACTCTAAAAAATTTCAACTTTAATTTTAATACTTCCAATGCTTATCTTAGGTTTATCCTACACTTTGTTCATTTTTTAAAACAATGAAAATATCAAATAAATGAAAATATCATCCTATAGTATTGATCTTAGCTTGGCTGAATAGCATCCTTTAAGAACCAACCATGAAATCTTTTAAATAACAATGCAAAACCACTTGAAACAACCTTGAATCAATAGGTTTTAACTAGATATAACATCAAAATCATCCTCCCCTAACTCTTATTAATTTTGGCCAGCACCTCCCCTTATGGGATTCCATAGTTTTCAACCATTAAACTCAAGAATAACACTTCCTTTATGCCTTACATAAAAATCATTTACTAAAATGCCCTTTTAACGGCATAATCGGCTTCATATTTTATTAAAGCCATTCCACTGGCTTTTTGGTTACGGGACTAATGTTATAAATTAGTACAACCTTTCAACCATTTAATCTCATTTTTGTATACATTTTGAGGTCTCTTACTATTTTAAATAATTACCTTAAATAGTATACTTTTTATTGGCCATAACCTCATAAATGCCACTTAAGCTACCTCAGGGGTATTTTCGTCATTTCTCTTCACAAAAGAGCCTTAGAATATTATTTCCTAGTTTTTGGAATTTTCTTGGAATTCTCTGTATACTCTTTTATTTTTACCGATGTTGGCCGTAACTTTCTAAATTACAGTTTAGTCCCTACTTAGACTTAACTTCATATAATCATCTCCTTGAGGTTTCTAACCTACCCCTTGGCTTGTTTCTAGTTTCTTTTCTCTTTCTAGGCCCTTGAGACTTTACTAAAACCTTTAACTTTGATTACACCTCAGCCGCCAAGAACTTTTACTTTGCAGTTTAGTCCTTAAAACTGCTTTGACTTCCTTTCTCATCTTTGGAACTTTGCAGTTTAGTCCTTAAACTGCTTTGACTTCCTTTCTCATCTTTGGAACTTCTGCTGAAAAGGGGCTTAGTAACCTACCTTCTTTAGGCTATTTTCTACCTCATCCTGAAACTCCTCCTTCTCTACTCTTTTCCCTCTTTTGCTACTCCTTAATTCCGCAGCCCTCCTATTGGACTTTAAAGCAGTGTAGTAACTAGTAGTAGTGGGCTCTAAGGTAAGGTCGATCTTTTGTGTTGGTATCCTTATTGCTAAAACATAAATAAGTGATCAGATGTAGGGACACCAAAAGAGTCTGAATATTTGTAACACAATGTGCAATCTGGTCACAGGCTATAATGGAGATGTCAACAGTCTACTTAGCCAGGAGAAGGTACAATAGGAGGGCGCCCTCTTGGGAAACATCAGAGATATGGGCCGCTGGTATGAACCCAATTGTTCTATGTTATTTCATATCATTTTAAGGGTTTTTATCATAGATTTTGGCTCCTTTTAATGATAATTGTGCTTAATTTAGACTAAGAATCCTTGCTTTGAGTTAGTGTCTTTTTTAGGGTAAAATTGTCATAACTGGTTATTAATTGTATTCAATTGATTTCTAGGATAATTGATGCTTCAAAGTATTGCTTTTATTGCAGGACACATACAATTAGAGCCAAGATCAAGGACAAAGGGATGACACAACACAAGATCAGAGTATCAACATTGGCACACTTCGTCGCGGCGAAGAGAATTCTTCATCACGGTACAACTTGAAAATCTCACCAGTGATCTCTCAGGCAGAGTTCGCCGCGGCCAACTTACAGCTTTGCCATGGTGGAATCACAAGATTAGATGAAGCTCCTCTCAAGAATACTTTGTCGTGGCAAAATCCTCGTATTAGTAATGCCAGATTCAGATCAGAACGTGAAAATAGAGCATCTACTCATATGATCTGACCCAGATGGACCCCTTAAACCCTTAGAAACCCTATTTCATCATCCAACAACTCTGTTATCTCATCTCTAACACCTCTATTCTCTCATCTCTTACCTTTCCACCTCTATCTTCTTCCCCATCTATTTCCTTACCTTTCCTTTACTCCATCTTATTTTCTTCCACTCTCTCAGCTGCCATGGTTGACGGATTCACTTCTGTTGGAGCTTTTCTTGAAGCTATGGAGGGCTAGGGTTTATCAACTCTTGAAGATAGTGGAGTGGCATGAGTTTCCAACTTCAAAGGGGAGTTTAGTTTTAGTTTTCATTTTTTAGCTACGATTATGGCTTCTCGGTCTAGGAGTTGTAAATTCTTAGTTAGGAACTTGGGATTGTTACCATAATCGTTGGTTAATGATTTACATTTATAGTTTGGATTGGTTAATATTAAATTCTGTGCTTCAATATATGTAGTTACATATATGTTTCTTTGTAATTCTCTTGATTCTCTCTTATCTTACATGGTCATGTTTTGATATTGAGTTGATTTTGGATTGCAATGAACCAATTGCATGATCATTCTCAAATTACACATTAGGAGAGCTTAACAATATTTTCATTAATGAAGTTCATTGATTTAAACATTGGACTCAATGAGTCATTGAGGTTGTTATTCTAGAAAACCTAATGATTTTATGAAACTGCTAACATCCTAAGTAAACTATGATTTCTATTAAAACCATTTTAAAGAGGTTTCTATCATCCATTTCCATTCCATCATCATTTATCAAAAATGCCAAAAATATAGTAGCTTAGTTTTATTTCCATTGCATATAGTTTAGTTACATTTCAATTTAATCTTAAAACCCTAAAACCCTATTTCATTACATTGTATGGCATTTAGTCTAGCTTAGGCCATTAATAAAGGCTCCCAAAAGTGAACACTGTAACATCCAAACTTTTGGGCCTAGAAGTACTAAAAATAGCCTGAATTAGATAGGCTACTAGACCCCTGTTGAGCAGAAGTCCCAAAGATTAGAAAGGAAGGCAAAGCAATTTCAAGGACTAAACTGCAAAGTAAAAGTTTTAAGGGGCTAAAGTGTAATCAAAGTTAGAGGCTCTAGTAAAGTCTCGAAGGCCCAGAGAGAGAAAAGAGACTAGATATAGGCCAAAGGTTAAGTTAGAAGCCTCAAATAGAGGATTATATGAAGCTAAGTCCAAGAAGGGACTAAACTGTAAATTCAGAAAGTTATGATCAACAGGGGTAAAAATGGAAGAGTATGCAGAGAATTCTAAGAAAATCCTAGAAAATGGGAAATAATATTCTAAGGCTCTTCTGTGAAGAGAAAAGACAAAAATACCCTTGAGGCAGCTTAAATGGAATTTATGAGGTTATTGCCAGTCAAAAGTATACCATTTGAGGTAATTATTTGAGATAGTAAGAGACCTAAAAAATGTACACAAAAGTGAGATTAAATGGTTAAAAGGTTGTACTAATTTATAAAATTAGTCCTGCAACCAAAAGGCCAGTGAAGTGGCTTTAATAAATTAAAGAGCCGGTTTTGCCGATAAAAGGGCATTTTGGTAAATGAATTTTTTATGCAAGGTTTAAAGGAAGTGTTATAGCCTAAGAAAATTCATAGATATTTTCTAGAATTAAAGGAAATTTATGGAGTAGACAGAAGAATTTTCTGAGTTTCGGAAGGCCATAAAGGAAGCCGGAGAAACATAGGCCAAGTAAATTCGAAGGAATTAAGTTTGATCCAACGGCTCGGATCTAATCTCCCATCTCCTCCACCACTTTTATGACACTTGACATCTTCTAGAAGGTTGAGGTAAGCATGATGCAAGAAGATGATGCAGGGATGATGTAAAAGTCAACTTGAAATTCTAAAATTGCCCTTACCCTTTCTATTAGCCACCAAAAGTATTTTGGTCCATTCAAGCCAAATTTTTGGCTATAAATAGGCATTCCCTCCCCTTCATTTTTGGCCAAGCAAGGATCTATAGGGGAAACTCTGCCACTCTTGCTTCTAGAGAGAGAAAGAGCTATTTCTAGTGAGAGAAAGTCCACCTAAGTTCAAGCTTCAAGATCAAGGTATGTGGAGGCTGTAGCATCTGATTTGATGCCTATTTCAAATTATTTACTGTTCATATCTGATTCTGATATTTTGTATGGCTAAAGTACAGTCTGTGAGCTTTAAATCCATGGGTAGAAAACTTCATTTGGATATGTGTACGATTTATGGTGATTTTTCAAAGTTAGGGTTTGAAATCTGGAAACAATGTTGAACTTTTGGAAGAGTTTCGAGTTACATACAATTTTGCTACTGTTCAGCATAGAATTAGTTCCTAAAACTATTTTTCCTTTAAATTTAACTTAAGGAGCTTTTAGTGAGACTTGGAACCACTCAATTTTGATTTTTTTAGAATTAATTATGAATTTTTCAAAGTTGAGCAAAAATTCTAGAGATTCTGCGTGAACAGTACCCGCGAAGCATAATTTCCAGATTTGATATTCTTGAATCTAAGGCCATCTAAAGTAGTCCTAATTGACAAGAAATAGATCATAAGAATGGGAAATGATGAGATTTATGTTAGAAAAGCTAGAAAGAAAACCCTAAGACGAAGAGAAAGGGTTGAGGTTCAAGAGAGATAGTCTTGAACTTTATATAATCTAGTGGTCCTAATGGATTGTATGATCATTATGGTTATATTTAGGACCTTTAGAACATCCAAGAGGATGTTTGGTGATGTTAACCGAATGTCCACGTGGTTGGAAAGTCAAGGGAGTTAAAGGAAAAGTAAGAGGAAAGCTTGAGATGCAAGGTAGTGAACTTACCTATTGTCATTGCTTGATGTTGTATGCTTGTGTGTTGCCGTGTACATGTTATTGAATGTTATTGTGACATGTTTTAGCTACTGTAATTGCTATTCATGATGAGTAGATTATGTCTCCATGTCCATACATCAAGAAGTTAGCTTTGAGCATGCTAATATGTCACTAATTAACAAAAGAATAAACAAGTTACGTGTAGTGCATTAGCATCCATCTAGCATGATTATGTGGTATTGTTTGCTACAGAGATTCCCCTGAATCTCACCCCTCCCTAACCAACCATATAGGTCAATCATCAATGGGCAATAATGGCATGAGAAGCAAGGAGAAGAAAGTGGAGAATTATTGATGTCAATGAATGATATTATTATTCATTGTGTAATTCTCTTATTATGTAATTTATGTTATGGATGCATATGATGCCATATATTTAATTATAATACTTATGGCATGTATAGAAATGTATGAGCATGAATGGAAAAGAATAAGCCCATGTTATGTATGCCAAAGAAATAAACAGAATTAAAGTAAAGAGATGTTAAGGGATAAAACGTAGGTCTTGGAGCAGTAAATTTGTAGCTCCAGTTTGACCTATCAAATGAATGAGTTAAGTCACAAGATTTGGTAGACTTATATTACACGTCCCAAGCTTTAAAATGAGAGTTAGATCATCTCAATTGGATGTGTACACAAGGAGATACGAATTTTTAAAGTTGAAGCACAGAATCTGGAAGTTTCAGATTTTTGAAATGAATAGTAATATCTTTTGATTTAACTGTTGAAAATCGCCTTGACTTGTCTTTGCTTACACCTTGGGGCCAATTTCAAAATTAATCCAAGGATTGTACTATAGGCACAACCTCGGGTCGTTTCACTTGTGGAGCCGAAATTATGATCCTAGATTAACTAAATGCCATGGTTATGCAAATTGAGCTGGAAAAGGTTGGGGATTTTCATTGACACTTGTGATTAAGATAAAATGCAATAGAATGTAAATGTATTTTTGGATTTTTGGGAGATTAAGATGAATTAGATGGAAATCAAGTACTGAATCAATTAATAAAACCTCTTGAAAATGGATTCTTGGCAATCATAGTTCTCTTAAGATGTGAGAGTTTTAGAAATTCATTAGGTTTTCTTGATAACAACCTCAATAACTCATTGAGTCCATTGCTCACATTAATGAACTCATTAATGAAAACATTGTTAAGCTTTCCTAATGTGTAATTGAAGGGAATTGAAAGACGACGCGCAGCGGAAAAACAACTCAAAATTTTAAGACTTTCAACCCCTTGCCCGGATCTACCGATTGCGTTTAAGTTAGGTAGTAAGAAGCATTACCTTCGGTGTTCGATTTCCTGGTGACTCGATGATTCGGCCGTTCAGGATGCTTCTGCTCGCCTCCTTTGTCGTTCGAAGTCGACAACTCCGGTCAGCTTCCTCTACCGGTATCCACACGAGTAGCCCTCAACCTCGAACGGCGTGCTAGCGCCTATGTCCGTCTAGGGTTTTCGAAATCCGTCCTCTCTCCTCTCTTAGGCCGTCTCTTATCTGTCAGTTCTCTCACTCTTAAACCCTAGCTCCTCATATCAAATATATAGGATGCTATATAGGTTTAATTAATAATATTTAATTTCGAAATTAACTCTAAATTAATTCCGAAATTAATACAATATCAAATATTGCCTAATCAGATAAGAGAACAATTAAATAAATATGGTTTAAATTAAATCCGTCTCACAGATTTAATTCACTTATTTATTTAATAAAGAGATGACGGAATTTATATATTTAATTTATCCTTATAAATTAATATCTCTTATATTTATATATATATACGAATTTATATATATATATATACACGTCCACCCTATTTATTCATTGAATCTGGACATATCTTAGATTCAATGAATCTGGACATCATAACTCGTGTTGGGCTATTTTGTGTGCGACCCTGTAGGCCCATATGAAGTTGGCAGTGGGCCATTAACTATAATGACTCACAAGTCGTAAGCGGTCTCTAGCAAGACATCACGACTACCCAAAACATATGAGGATCATTGAACGATGCAACCTTTCATACAACCATATCACGTCCCTTTTGTCACACGACATTTTGGTCATGGATGAGGCATGGAGAACGTCATCCTCCTATTCATGACCGTTACTTTCTCGATCCCTGAGTAGTCTGAGTATAGAAACGGAACTACCTTTCCATTATAGTATGGCCATACATTTCTCAGACTCACTCATCGAGGGGCCCAGTAATGTCTCTCTACGAATGTGAGGGACAAATTCCATCTTGACCATTCACATTCCTCCGCATGAAAAACCACTAAGCCTGAACATAGTCTTTATGATCACTCGGTCAAAAGTGACTTTTGACTAGGTCAAAGCTAAGCGTTTCTCATGTAGGAATCCATGATGATCTCAGGTCAAAGGGCATAGTGACGTGGTTTGTATATGAGAGAAGCTTATGACTTAACCCATGCAGCTCTCTCATAGCGGGTCGGTCCAACACCTTGTACTCTTACATGTGCCTATGACTTTAATTTATATCTCTATATATCTTTAAAGTCATACTGGTCTTATTTCATCTTTGCTCCCACATAGATGACCGACCAGGGACATTTAGGATAAACCATGAGTTATCCAAGGATAGTCATCACAGTAAACATGCAAATAATATGATAACTTAATTAATAAATTCATAAATTAACAATGTTCAAAACAGAATGATTGGCCCCTAGGGCACAATTTCCAACAGTAATTAAGAATGATTAATGCAAAAGGTTCAATGCAACAAAAAATCAACTCATCATCAAAACATAACCATATAAGATGAAGAGAATCAATAAAGCTACAAAGAACATCTATGTAACTACATATATTAAAGCATGAAATCCAACATTAACCAATCCAACTACAAATATGAATCATCAACTAATGATTACATATTAATCAAAGTCTTTCACTAAGAATTTACAAATCCTAGACCTAGGAATTCATGAATACATAGCTAAAACTAAGATGAAACTAAAACTCCCCTTTTAAGCTCTTAGAACTCATGCCAATCATCCATCTTCAAGAGCTGGAGGAAGCCTAGCCACTCATGGTGTGCAGAAACATCTCCATTGAAGTTGACTCAGTGTTGCCCATGGATGAAGGTAACAGTGGAAGGTGAGGGATTAGGGTTCTGGTGGGAGAGATGAGAGAAGATGAAGAGAAAAACGTGGATGGTGGCTGAATATCAGTGTGTGACCTCATTCATACCGAAAATACAGTTTCTAACCCGAATATGACGTGTCTGGGTCGGTTCATGGAAGTGGGCAAGTCAAATTTTTCTAAAATGGTCAGGTCTGAATGTGCTGATACGAGGGGTTCGCCGTGGCGAACCATGTCAAAGAGTTTCATTCTTGAAGGCAGACGTTCGTCGTGGCGAAGATAGAAGTGTGCCGTGATGAACCATGGTAGAGGCTCCTCTTTTTGCTCTTTGTGCCTTGAGTCTTCAACCTTGGCTCCAATCTCAGGTGTCCTACACTGAAAAGCAACAATTTAAGGCATCAATTGTCCTAGAAATTAATTGAATACAATTAATAACTAATTATGACGATTTTACCCTCAAAAAGACACTAACTCATTGTATGGACTCTTAACCTAAAATAAGCTCAATTATAACCAAAAGAGCCAGAAAATGCAACAAAACCATGGATGATGTAATTAAAAGATAAGAATAATTTGAGCTCAATCAACTATACGAATTGGGCAAGGATAAGTCCCATTGGATATTTTTCCCTTAAAGAGAATCAAAATAGATTTCAGTAGAATTTTAGATCACCTCAATACAATTTAAATGGAATTAGTTATGAATTTTTGAAGTTGGCCCTGTAATCTGGAAATTAAACAGTGAATAGTAACTTGAGTAGTTATGTTGGAATTTGAAATCCATGGGCTTGTGTTATGATATGCTTGAACCATAACGCTTATGAATGCGTGCTCTGAGGGGTTAAAGGTAGGACGTTTCAAACACGACTTGTATTGCACTACTATATTGCATCTCTTGGATCCAGTTATAAATTTCTTGCATTTGACCCCAAGGCATAATGACACGGTCAAATCAATATGTCATAAAATTCAACCAAACTCTGGCCTTATCATTCATATTTTTGCGTTCAAAACAATACTTCCTATTTTCCCTAACAGTCCAGCTAGCTCCCTCAATTCCTATTGTTTGAAACACCTCATTCTAAGGGACTTCATCAAATCTGGTCTTAAAATGCTGGAACTGATAGTTGGGAACATCAAGCGAATTATAGGACTTAATATCAGTCCCACTAATATAAAACTCTCCTTCTAAAGTTGATCCCCAGGTGACTTTCCAAAGTAGAATAGGTGTAGAACTCCTTGACTAAGGTCAGGTTGACCTTAGCTCTTTTCTTCAGCAGCTCCTGAAATCCTTGCTCAATGGCAAGCTTATAAAAGTAGAGTTGGTCAGTTTCCCAGAAATGTCTTGCACCACACCCTGATTAGTAAACATATGACTACCTCTACCCTTATGAGTTTAGACTCATCTCGGGAGTGAGCCTTTTGGGAGCATCTAGATTCTTGGTGCAAGGCATATGTGAACAAGGCAAAAGAAACACACAAACAAAGGAACAAAACCTAAAACAAAAGAAAAGGATGCATAACACTGATCCTAGAAAACCCTTACTCCCCAAAGACTCTAAATAATTCAACTAGCTCCTAGACCAACCTTGGAAAAACCTTTATGCTTCAAAATGAGAGAACTTTCATCTTAAAAACAATTGGAATTTTCAAAGCTCAAGTTTTCTACTTTACAATTGCTTAAAATCAAGTCCTTTCAAAGTCATTTAAGGTTAAAAGTCAAAGATCTATCAAAAATCGTTATTGTGAACCAGGTCATGACCTGAAGGTCTCCACATCATGACCTGGATTCTAGAACTTTAAAAAAGGTATAGTTCAGTCCAGAATTCAGAGTTAGTCCATTCAACTAATTTTCTTTAGTACTAAACGTTCCAAAATAGCTCCAAAGCCAGTCTAAGAGTAGCCCAAATAGAAATCCCACATTCCACTTATTTAAAACCTAAATCTAATAAAAAAATTCCTATCTGAAACTTACAATATGTAAAAATATAGAAATAAAACTATAAGAATCAAAGAGAGGAACTGAAAATACCTTAAGATAGTGAAAGAACAGAGTATGGGCACATACAGAATGAGAAGGATGTAGTTTTCGAATTGCAGGCGTGACTGGCAAGGTTAGAATGAAATAGAGCCCTTAGAGAAAGATCAGAGACCAGATTAAGGGAGAGATTTGGAGGATTTAGTTTGACAAAGAGAGGTGAGAAGTAGGTCATAAAGAGTCAAGGGTGGGTCGCAACTTCTATGAGGCAAAAATGCAGATAGAACATGGTTTGATGAGAATGGGAAGGAGGAAGGGTTTTTAGTGTTTTAGGGTGTGAAAATATCAAAGGGACATTTTTAGGCCCTTTAATGTATCTAGATGAGGCCCAGGGCAGGTTCAAGGAGTATAATGGTAAATAGGATTAAAAGCTTAAGGACAGAGAGGTGATTTCGTAGTAGGATTTCTGATTTTTTTTATCACATCATGACATGGGGGTATCCAAGTCATCACTTCAACATATAGTGGACAATTTAAGGCTTCAGAGGGGCTCCCAGTCGTGACCTGAAACAACAAGGTCACAACCTCAGTTCACCAAGAGCTATCCCTATTTCCTTTCTCTAAGTTGTGGCCTAAAATAGTGAGGTAGGGACTTAACTTCATAGAGAGCTCTTTCCTTGGCGTTTCCTCCAGGTTGCAACCTGAAAACAGCGAGGTCGCAACTTGGCTTCACAGAGAGCACTCTAACTCTCTAAATCCCAATCAACCTCTAATCTAAGTTCCTATACCACCTTCGCTCACTAAAATATCTAATAAAACAACCCAACTCAGTAATCTATCACTAGATTTTCAATAATTCAATGAAAAACTCAAAAGCAAGTGATGGAAGATTAAGCAAACTTTCAAAATTTTCAAAATTTTTGAAAAATTTTGACAAGTTCAGTAAAAGAACCACTCATAACAAGGAGTAACCCATTAATACAAATCACAACACCCCATTCAAGCTTAATTAGAAATCCTCCCTCCCTCACACAACTCAATGCAATGTCCTCATTGCAGCACACAGTTACATACCAAAACATAAAGCTAGAAAAAAAACAAAAAAGATGAAGGTGAAAGTTGTGAAGTCTAATTCTAGATTGAAGCACAACACATCATCCTTCTAGAGAGAAGAAAACAGCTAACATGCAAGGATGTGCAAACTAAAGAATGTAATTGAGTGTGCGTTGGTGATAGACATAAAATTACAATCACATCAAAATAGAACAACTAGGGGAAATTATTCTAAACAAGGATAAACAACAGAAATTTAAATTGCTACTTCTACCAAGTACATCCCTTTCAGAACTCAAAATAGTCACGTGGAAGATAATATCATCAAAAGTAAAGGACATGTAAAAAGTAAAAGAGAATAGAAAGGGATGACTTGGCCTCATGAAGGCTGCATAGGCTCTTCATAGAGCTTGAGAAGATGACCGTTGTAACACCTCATGTTTAAATCGATTAACTTTCCTGCAAAACCATTTGGAATCACTTTTGAAGGCTACAATTGATAAAAAATCAAGTTTGAAAATTTTCATTTACGGGTTACTATTCATTGTCACCTTAAAATGTGACAAACTTTGAAAATTCATAACTAATTGTAGAAAAATTGAAATTAAGTGATTCCAAGTTCTACAGAAATCTCTTTGGATAAAAATTTGAGAAAAAATAGTTTCTGAACTGATTGCCTTGAAATTCAAGCTCAATTTCCTTTGAAAAGGTTATTGTTCATTTGGTCATTTTCGGATTTTACTGTATTTTTGCCTAAATTTGGAAAGGCATAACTTTCTGCTCGGTTATCAGAATTGGGCAAACTACCCCTCATTTTAAATAGAAACATCAGATCTTTTTGCTTGCCAAATCTTATGACCTAACTCACTTGTTGATAGGTCAAACTGGAGCTACAAACTCATTGCTCTAGGACTTATGTTTTATCCCTTAACATCTCTTTAATTCTTTTTATTTCTTTGGCATACATAACATGGCCTTACTCTTTCCCATTCATGCTCATACACTTTCATTCATGCCATAAATATTATAATTAAATACATGACATTATTGGCATCCATAACATAGTTCACAAAATAGTAGAATTATACATTTATCAACAGTCTCATCCATTAACAAGAATAATTATCTGCTTACTTCTCCTTGCTTCTCATGCCATTATTGTCTATCATTGATTGACCTAAATGGTTGGTTAGGGAGGGGTGAGATTCGGGGGAATCTCAGTAGCAAACACTACCTATAAGCATGCAAGACATAATGCACATGCATGACATGTTATAACATTAACACATGAATGCCATGGAAAGTGAGCTAAAGCATTTCATGCTTCCATAACATATTGCCAAGGCAAAACATAACATAAACTTACAAACATAACTTTGCAAACATTTCATCATAACTTAGTCACATCATTGCAACACAATCACATCATGCAAGCATACATATCAAACACACAGTATAGGTAAGTTCACTACCTTGTAACATGGTTGTCCCCTTGCTTTTCCTTTGATTCCCTTGTCTTTCCAACCATGTGTACATTTGGTCAACATCACCAAATATCCTCTTGGATGTTCCAAAGGTCCTAAACATAGTCACATTGATCATACAATCTATTAGGACCACTAGATTACATAAAGTTCAAGACTAGCTTTCTTAAACTTCAACCCTTTCTCTTCCTTTTAGGGTTTTCCTTCTAGCTTGTATAACATAAATCTCATCATTTTCTATCCTTAAGATCCATTTATTATCAATTAGGACCACTTTAGATGGCCATAGATTCAAGAAGATCAAATCTGGAAATTTTGCTTCGCGGGTACCGTTCACGCAGAATTTTCATAATTTTTGCTCAACTTTGAAAATTCATAATTAATTCTAGAAAAATCCAAATTGAGTAGTTCCAAGTCTCACTGAAATATCCTTAAGTTAAATTTAAGGGAAAAATAGTTTCAGGAACCAATCCTACGCCAAACAATACCGGAACTCGAAACTCTTCTAAAAGTTCAACATTGTTTCCAGATTTCAAACTCTAACTTTGAAAAATCACCATAAATCGTACACATATCCAAATGAAGTGTTCTACCCATGGATTTAAATCTCACAGAGTGTACTTTAAGCATGCAAAATTTTAGAATCAGATATGCACAGTAACTAATCCGAAATAGGTATAAAATTAGGTGCTATAACCATCACATACCTTGTTTTAGAGTTTGATCTGGCTTGGAACCACTTGGCCTTTCTTTCTCTCTCTTCTTTCTCTCTCTAGAAACCATTTTTCAAGAGCTTCCTAATGGATTCCTTATGCCTGGACGAAATGGTAGGGAGGGGAGGGGGTATTTATAGAAAAGCAGACTGAATCTGGACCGTTGATCTTAAAAATACGTGGCTCGATCTGGACCGTCCATTTTCTCTTTTGATCTTACGATGACAAGTGTCCTATGACATCATGATGACATCATGCTTACATCATCAAGCCACATGTCTTTAATCCGACCGCACACGTGTCTTGCATCCGACCGTACATGTGTCTTCCATCTAGCCGTACACATAATATTTTCTTTTTCTCATCTAACCATACACTTGTCACTTTCATATCCTTCATCATTTATGGCATTAAAATAGGGAGAAAATAAATGGAAAATTCATGTAAAAATATTTTCTTAATTATTTCTCCACCTATCAAGCCAATCTTGCACCATATCAGATACTTTTCGAGTCTTGACTTACCCTGTACCTTTGAGACAACTTCTTCTTAAAATTCTGGCCAATAAAAGGTACATATATGGCACCATCTCAGAGGAGCATAAATGAAAATAATTAGCTCTACTGACAGGCTACTGAACCTTACTGAGTCTTGCAGTAGAGATTTCACTATAACGGGTAGACAAAAGACTGTCTAAAATATTCCCATACTGCGTTCTGATTTTTATGCTGTCCATAAATATCTTCTGGTGACTCAGCATGATGACTCGTAGGTGTCATGATTACGCTTGATGACTCAACATGTTGACTCAGCATCGTCATGATGGCTGTTAGATATTTTCTTTAGTTTTGTCTCCTATTTAGGGGACAAAATTATTTAATATTTGACTGGAGTATTTTATTCAATCCAGAGCTCCAAAAATTCATCCAAAAATATCATAAAATTCCTCATATTCTAGAGAAAATCTGTGAATTTTCTCAGGTCATAACTCAACCTGTAGCCCCACTTAAAAATCATTCTTTAAAATGCCCTTTTTCGGTACAACTGGCTTTTAAGTATTCTTAAAGCCATTTTTCTGGTCTTCTGGGGATGAGACTAATTTTATAATTTTCTACAGTCTCTTAGATCATACATTCCCATTTTACCATAATTTTCTGAGGTTTCCTTATGACTCAAACAATTAAATCTACCTCTACATCTCAAACTTAGCCAAAAACTTATAAATTCCTTTTAAGTTACCTCAGGGGTATTTTTGTCATCTCTCTTCACAAAAGAGCCTTAGAATATTATTTCCCATTTTCTGGGATTTTCTTAGAATTTTCTAAGTACTTTCCATTTTTACCCCTGATGGCCGTAACTTTCTAAATTTACGGTTTTACCCCTACTTAGGCTCAACCTCATAAAACCATCTCTTTAAGGCTTCTAACTTAACCTTTGGTTTGTATCTAGCCTTTTTTTTCCCCTTTCTGGGCCTTTGAGACTTTATTGGAGCTTCTAACTTTGATTACACTTTAGCCCCTTAAAACCTTCACTTTGCAGTTTAGTCCTTGAAACTGCTTTAACTTTCTTTCTCATCTTTAGGACCTCTACTAAAAAAGGGTCTGGTAGCCTATCCCATTCAAGCTATTTCTGATACTTCTAGGCCCAAAAATTGGGATGTTACAACTGTTGCACTGGAACAACTTGTTTGTGGCCTCCTCCTTTAGTTCTATCATCCTAAAACCATGTACCTTTACTATAGTATAATGTCTATCCTAGCTTGTCTTGAATTTTCCCTATTTGAACTTAAGCCAAGTTGGTACCTCAGCACTTTATCGCCCTCTTTGAATTGCTTCCTTAGGATATTGGCATCATGAATGAGCTTGGTCTTTTGCTTGTAGATGCTAGAATTATAGTAGGCATCCAACCTCACCTCTTCTAATTCTTGATCTGAAGAAGTCTGTTTAGACCAGCTTCCTCAAAATCATTATTGCAACTCTTTACTGCCCAATACGTCCTCTGCTCCAAGTCCACATGCATATGATAGGACTTTCCATAAATAATCTGGTATAGAGACATCCCGATTAGCATTTTGTAGGCGGGGTGGTAGGCCTATAGTGCATTATCCAACATCAAACTCTAGTGTTTGTTAGATGGCTTAATAATATGCTCCAAGACACGCTTAATCTCTCTATTCGACACCTCAGCTAGGCTATTGGTTTGTGGTTGGTATGGTATGGACACTTTTTGGGAAACCCCATATTTTACTAGCAAATTAGTGAGCAACTTGTTGTAAAAATGAGTTCCCTGATCACTAATCAACACCTTGGGTACACTAAATCTATTGAAGATATTAGACCTCAGAAACTTGAAAACTGTTGGTGTATCATCTTTTCTTGTTGGAATTGCTTCTACCCATCTAGAAAGGTAATCTATGGCTAATAAGATATAAGTATAACCATGACAAGAGGGAATAGTCCTATGAAGTCTATCCCCCAAGCATAAAAAATCTCATAGAAAAGGATGGCTTGTTGTGGCATTTCATTTCTCCTACTTACCCCCTAAATCTTTGGCATTTATCACATGCCTTACAATAGATGAAAGCATCTCTAAATAGGGTGGGCTAATAAAAACTAGCATCCACCACTTTCCTAGCCATCTTCTTGGCACTAAAGTGTCCTCCACATATTGTGTTATGGCAAGTTTCCAATATAGCACAAGCCTTAGTCTTAGTCTTAGGAATGTACCATCTAATTACTTGATCAGAGCATATTTTACATAAATATGATGGATCCCAAATGTAGAAGGAAGCTTCACTCTTGAGCTTTTAAATCTGAAAAGGAGTCAAATGAGATGGGATTAAGCCTGTAGCAAGATAATGTTGGAAATTGTGCCCTAAGGGCCAATCATTGTGTTATGAACATTGTTGATTTATGAATTTCTTAATTATGTTATCATATTATTTGCATGTTTACTGTGATGACTATCCTTGGATATCTCATGATTTTATCCTAAATGTCCCTGGTCGGTCATCTATGTGGGAGCAGAGATGAAATAAGACCAGTATGACTTTGAAGATGTATAGAGATATAAATCAAAGTCATAGGCACATGTAAGAGTACAAGGTGTTGGATCGACCCGCTATGAGAGAGCTGCATGGGTTAAGTCATAGGCTTCTCTCATATACAAACCATGTCACTATGCTCTTTGACCTGAGATCATCATGGATTCCTACATGAGAAACGCTCATCTTTGACCTAATCAAAAGTCACTTTTGACTGAGTGATCATAAAGACTATGTTCAGGCTTAGTGGTTTTTTATATGGAGGAATGTAAATGGTCAAGATGGAATTTGTCCCTCACATTCATAGAGAGATAATGGAAAGGTAGTTCCATTTCTATATTCAGACTACTCAAAGATCGAGAAAGTAACGGTCAGGAATAGGAGGATGACACTCTCCATGCCTCATTCATGACCAAAATGTCGCATGACAAAAGGGATATGATATGGTTGTATGAAAGGTTATATCGTTCATCGATCCTCATATGATTTGGGTAGTCGTGATGTCTTGCTAGAGACCGCTTACGACTTGTGAGTCATTATAGTAAATGGCCCACTACCAACTTCATATGGGCCTACAGGGTCGCACACAAAATAGCCCAACACAAGCTATGATGTCCAGATTCATTGAATCTAAGATATATGTCCAGATTCAATGAATAATCGAGGGTGGACGTGTATATATATATATAAATTCGCGTATATATATTATATGATATAAGAGATATTTATAAGATTTGATTTATAAGGATAAATTAAATCTATATCATTTTAAATTGATAAGGTATAATATAATATCTCAAATTTGATTTATTAGAATAAATCAAATATAATTCTGTCATATCTTTATTTTGAATTAAATGAATAGGTGAATTAAATCTGTAGGATGGATTTAATATATAAATCGTATTTATTTAATTGATTTCTTATCAGATTATGCAATATGTGATATTGTATTAATTTTAGAATTAATTTAGGATTAATTCTGAAATCCAATGTCCTTCATAATACTAATAGCATTCTATATATTTGATATGAGGAGCTAGGGTTTTGTGCGTGTGAGAGTGCAAAAGGTTTGCAGATAAGAAACGGTCAAAATAGAGATGGTGAGGACAGATTCTCAAACCCTAGAAGGATAAGAGGCGCTAGCACGTCGTTTGTGATTAGAATGCTGTTCGTGTGGATACCAGTAGAGGAAGCCGATCTGAATTGTCGACTTCTCATGATCGAAAAGAGAGCATAGGCATCTCGAACGTCGGAATCCCCGAGCCACCAACGATTCAAATACCGCAGGTAACACCTCTTACTACTTGACTTAAACACAATTAGTAGATCCGGGCAAGGGATTGAAAATTTTAAAGTTATTTTCCGTTGCGTGTCTTTCAATTCCTTACAGATAATTCACTAAATAAGCAAACCATAGCTTAGAAATAGACAAACCACATAAAGACTGATCAGGGAATGAATTACAAGCAGCATCAGATTTTAATACTCCCTTAGTCTCTAGTGGTAGTCTACTCAAGTAATCTGCAAGTTCACATTGCTAGCTCTATCTTTTACGTCAACATCAAACTCTTAGAGTAGCAACATCCATTACAAAAGCCTTCGCTTCGAGTGAGGTTTGTGGAAAAGATACTTTACTGCTGTATGATCTGTGTATACAACCACTTTGGAATTTACGAGACAAGGTCTAAATTTGTCAAGTGCAAAGACAATGGCAAATAATTCCTTTTCAATAGTGGTGTAATTTCTTTGAGCTACATTTAGGGTTTTAGAAGCATAGGCAATTACTTTAGAAGTAGAACCGTCCCTTTAACCCAACGTTGCCCCCACACTTAAATTTGAAGGATCACATCAAATTTTAAAAGGCAATTCCCAATTAGGAGAGGTCAAAATAGGAGGAGTAACTAGCCTATTCCTCAGTTTATCAAAAGCCAGCTCAAATTCATGATCATATTGAAAATCAACATCCTTTTGCAATAGTTTAGATAGAGGTAGAGCAATTTTACTAAAGTCTTTAATGAATCTTCTACAAAACCCCACATATCCAAAAAAAGATCTTAACTCTTTCAAGTTGGTCGGATAGGGTAATGAAGAAATCACCTCAATTTTAGCTTTGTCTACCTCTATTCCTTTATCAGAAATCAAGTGACCTAGCATGATGCCATAATTAATCATAAAATGGAATTTTTCATAATTTAAAATAAGCTTGTTCTCAATACATCGTGCTCAAGACTTTACAAACACCCATCAAAAGAATTGCCATAAACAGTGAAATCATCCATCAACATATCCATGCATTTCTCAATAAACTCAACAAAAATAGATAACATGCAATATTAGAATGTGCCAGGTGCAATACAAATACCAAAAGACATTCTTTTATAGGCATAAGTTCCAAATAGGTAAGTGAAAGTAGTATTATCTTGATCTTTAGGGTCTGTGGGGATTTAGAAATACCTAGAGTACCCATCTAAGAAATAGTAGTGACTCGTTCCCACTAACCATTCAAGCATTTGATCAGTAAAAGGTAAAGGAAAGTGATCCTTCCTAGTAGACTTATTAAGCTTCCTATAGTCAATGCAAACTTGCCATGAGTTATACACCCTAGGTGGTATAAGTTCATTATTCTCATTCTTGACCAATGTGATCCCACTCTTCTTTGGTACAACTTGTACTGGTGACACCCACTCGCTATCAGATATAGCATATATGGTTCCAGCTCTCAAAAGTTTATCAACTTCTTTCCTAAACACATCCAAAAGTAGAGGATTTAGCCTCTTTTGATTTTGCTAAATTGGCTTGAAGGCCTCAGTTAACAAAATCCTATGGGTGCAAACAGTGGAGTTGATTCACTTAATGTCAGCTAATTGCCAACCCAAAGCCTCCTTATTCCTACTAAGCACACTCATCAAACTAGATTCTTCACTCTCAGTTAAAGAAGTAGAGATAATAATAGGTGATTTACTTTCAGCATCTAAATAAGCATACTTAAGATTTGGGGATAAATCTTTAGGTTCCAAAACTATGGGTTGGACAATTGAGGGAATTAGAACAGGACCATCAATAAAGTTAGAGAAAGTCCCCTTCATCGACTCTTGGGAATTACACTTATCTTCCTTACTGGGAGCTATTATACTCGCCTTAGTTGCCTCAGATGTTGCACCAAGCTCAAGTCAGTCTACAGCAGCAACATTCTTAGGTTGTCAACCTCCATACCTATATCATTATTAGAAATTAGATCATTCAAGAACCGTAAAGTATGAGGCGTAATTTTAGAGTGTGAATGATTAAGGGTTGAGTTAGGGAGTGTTAGCCCTTTAACTAAAGTATCCAAAACATGAGATGGTGGAGCTATTGAATATTAAAGCTCATTTGTTGCAGCAGGGGATTGAGGTCGCGACTTGGGTTCACAAAGGCTACCTTCTTGACAAAATAGGTCTCTAGTCGCAACTTGGGAATCACCAAGTCATGACTTAATGTCATAGAGGCTGGATTCTTCAAATTTTACTCTACTCTTAGCATCAATCATATCTTATATACTTGTACAACTAGGTAAATGATCCTTACAAAAGGCAATATCACTCGTGAATAAAGAAACAAAATTAAAATTTGAAGGGAAATAGAAAGCATGCTATCAATCTCTAAGGAATTATTGCATGGCACCTCACTCCCACAAGAGCTTGAAAATAAATAAACAGAAGAAAAGAAATTGAAGTATTCATTATAAGCACTCAAAGATAAGTCAAGCTTAAAGGATTTATATGATAGATCAGAAGAAGAATCAATCAAATAAGGTAAAAGCATGTTATAGCCATCATGCATATTCAACTCATGCTCATCCTTAACTTGCTCTGTAGCTAAATCAATAGCATTTAAGCCCATAAAAGCAGAATTATCAAAGGGATATTTCATGGCTTCATTCATATTAAAAGTAACCACATGATCTCCTACTTCCATGGTAATGCAGCTATGTTTCGTACTTATTATGGTTTTGGAAGCTTGGAGGAAGGGTCTCGCTAAGATTAGGGTGCTCTTATTAGTTAGCTCATTAGACATATCTAAGACATAAAAGTCAGTAGGGAACACTAGGTCCTTCACCTGAACTAAAATATCCTCTATGATTCCTTTGGGATACCTAATAGACCTATCCGCTAGTTGAAGTACCACACTTATGTCATTGAGGCCATTTATCCCTAAGGCAAAGTAAACTGATCAAGGCATGACATTGATAGTTACTCTTAGATCTAATAATACTCCCTTAATATGAACTTTTCCTATGGTGCAAGGGATGGTGTAGGATCCAGGATCTTGACACTTAACCAGTAATTCAACTTTAAAAAGTGATGACACATTAGCACTCACTTAAATCCTCTTAAAGGGCCTAAATCTCTGCTTATCATTACATAATTCCTTTAATAATTTAACATATTTAGGGTTCCCTCTCAAGAATTAAATCATAGGCACATTAATTTCTAGTTTATTGAATAAAGTATAAGCATCATTAGCAAACTCAGAATCAAACTTTTTCTTTCCAACAAAGTAAGCTTTAGGAAAAGGGAGATCTTTAGTGCATACCTCCTTATCCTTTCGTTTGCCCTTATATATCAATCTTTTCATAATGTTCTTCTCTTCTTGTACTTCTTCAAGCACTTGGGTCTCCTTGTCACACCCTGATAATTTTATCCTAATTGATGAATGATTTGAGACTGACTAAGGCCAAATAGTATAGTAGACTGGTAGAGGATCTAGGCTATGAGGAAAAATCAGGATAGGGACATAACGGTCATTTTTGAAAAGATCAGTCAAGAAAGGGTAGTATTGGAAATAATGTCCGAAATTCCTAAAAATTCCCAAACAATCATAAAAAATAGAAAGGAGGGTACAGAATAATGTTTGAGGCTTAGAAGATGAATATAGGATTAAAAATAATTTATCAGGGAATTATTTGTAATTATTGGAATTTTTGGTTAATTAAGGAAAATTAGCCAATTTCCATTATTTAAAATATATAGAGGCCTCAAAAATTCAAGGAAAAATAGGGATAAATTATGTGACATATTATCCTAATTTATAAAATTACTTCCCACCTTTGGATGTACAGAGGTTAGCTTAAAGAATATTTATTACCGAATTATTATCGGTAGAATATTGATTTTTGACGAAATAAAATTTAGAAAATTATAAAGGGAGGTAAAACTTGAGAAAAATCATGGAATACCCTTGGAATGAGGGGAATTTAAGGAGGTGTTGAAATCAAAATTTTGTGACAGCAAATTGGACAAGATTGTTGAAAAATCGGACCGAAAATACACAAATAATCAGTGGATTGCACTGAATATTGGATGAGTCATTTTTCTCCCAATATTTAGAGTAATATTTCGGCCAAAAATAAGGGGGAGGACAAAGTTGGAATTTTCCAAATTGTTCAAGGGTTATAGGGAAATAAGAGGCAAAACATTAAAATAATATTTTATTTTCACATGAAAATCACATGGTGATTGGGTGTCCATCCATGTGTCAACTTCTTGTGGTGTGTGCTCTAGGATTTGTCCATGTGTAAAGTGGAAAAAAAATGGACGGCTGAGATCGCATCTTTTTCCCGAAGGGCATTTTTAGAATTTTGAAAAATCAAAGCCTATAAATACCCCCCTTTCATGAACAATTTGGCCAAAGAGGTTTGCTAGTGAGGGAATGTTGTGTTCTTGAGTTCTAGGAGAGAGAAAGGAAGAAAGAAGAGAGAGAAAGGGAGAAAGCAAAGTTAGACACCTCTAATCGCCGATTAAGAGCTAATTAAGGTACTTTTACCTCCCTAAGTGTTGATTATTTTAGTTAATTATTTATTTGAGGAAGATTAGGATTAGTTACCTTGATTAATTATGGTTTAGTGATAGCTAAGATTAATCATGTTATTTGATTAAAGATTAGTAAGTAATTAAGGTTAGCTACCCTGATTAATTAGTAATTAGTGATTAGTTATGCTAATTGAAGGATGATTAATTATAATTAATCATGTTGATTAAGGAATGATTAAAGGTTAATCATGTTGATTAGAGAATGATTAATGGTTAATCCATAAGGGATTAGTGACTTAATCTTAGAAGATTATGTTGTACTAATGACTATGTGACTTGAGGACCTTAATTAAATATTGGATTAAGGACTAAGGGTTAGTGATTAACCAAGAAAGCATGATTAATCATGGATTAAGGAAGAATTCCAAGACCTTAACTGAGGATTAAGGCTTGGTCAAACCAAAGTCAAAGGTTTAGGAAAGGTATACAGAAGTTATAAATTGAAAGGCACAAGGGTAGCATTATATAGAGAAAGAATTGTATACTGGATATGGAATTTACTATACCCTTACTGTATGGTTGATAGGAAATTTTCTGGAAACCTAGGAGGATCTCAAGCAAGGAAATAAGGAGGAAACATTAAGCGTGGAACTGAGGTAGCGTGAACTTGCAATTATTTTGTTGACCTGCATTTAGTGTTTCTGCTATGTGTGTTTATGTGCCATGAGAATGTTTATGTACAGATGAGTGAACTCCTTGCAATGTATGCCTTGGCTCTTGCATGATTGAGTTTTGACCAGAATGATTATATGCTCCATGATATGATGATATGGTTACAGAATGGTTATGGCATGGCATAAAGACTAGCAATGTTATTTTACTGCATGTAGCATGACATCTTATGCATGTTGACTTGATGGTTGTATGTTTAATGCTACTGGGATTTCTATGAAATCTCATTCCTCCTATAACATGATATCCTAGGTGCCACTACTTCCAAGGAGAAGGGAAAAGAAATAATCATGGCTTGAGGAAGTTATGAGTTATGTATTGTATTATATGGTTTTAAAACCTTTCTCTTTCAAGCCATGTAAGCATATTCTGATCTTCAATACATGATATGATAACCTTTTTGAATGTATATTAATGGTAGAGCACCTTTATATGTGATTATGGTATGCTTATAGTGAAAAACGAAATGGTGCTAGAATTAGTGAAAAATGGGATAAAAATGGTCTAGATTTGACTAAACTTTGACCAACAAAGACCTTGGTCAAACGGTTGAATTTTTCCATGAAATTTGGCATGCAAATAGATCTTATTTTTCCCTTTAAAATGAGTGGTAAAGCATCACAGTCGGAGCTCTGTATAAGAAGTTATGCCCATTCAAAGTTAGGAAAAAATCCTGGAAAATAGAAAAATGACCAAATGGACAGTACTTTTCGAAATTAAAAACGGATGTGTTTCTGATTAAAGTGGAACCTGAGGTCATCTTTCCTTGATAGATGATGTTAAGAGCTTCGAGTGAGATTTGGAACAACCTTGTTCCGATTTTTCTAGAATTAGTTATGATTTTCCAAAGTTATGCCAAGTTTAAGGTTACAATGAATAGTAATGCGGGAAAGGAAATTTTTAAACTCAGGTTTTTCAACCCGGTAACCTTAAATTGCGCTTCTGAATATCTTAACTTGGCACAATATAAGGTCACAAACGTAAGGTGTTACACTCCTCCTCTTGTGTATCTTTCTTCTCTTGTGATCTCTTTCTCATCATAAGTTCCTCCTTCTTTGAACTTTTATATTTGCCCAACTTCATAGGAGTAAGTAGAGGGCTCTCTATCTCTTACTTAGATTCATCTTTATCATGTTTATCACTCTCAAAGTGGATCTTTCTACCACTTCTCAAGAATATAGCATTGAGAGCATAGTGTTTGAAGGAATGCTACCTCCACTTTTAGCTTGCTTATCATTGACCGTATTAGATATTGGGTTAAATGACTAGTGATATCAGTATTTTTCAAGGTGAGCTCCTCTAATTTTTTGTGCACATCCGAATTATCTTTTTGCATGCCTTGCAAAATAGTGGTTATAGAAACAAACTTGTCATCACTTTCCTTTATTCATCCCTCTATATTGGTCATTTGTGCCGCTATGCTTGTTAAGAGCTGTGAAGTCTCATCCGATAAATAGTGTTGGGTTAGGTTGGCACTAAACCTCCTAAATGGTCTTAGAAATTACTTAAGGAAGCTCTGACATGGTAGAATTGACTTGATCTATTAGCTACCCCACCCATTTAAGGTTTGGATGGTCTCTCTAACCAGGATTGTTAGTATTTAAATAGGGGTCCCTTTTCTGATATTGCCCATCTCTTCCGTGGTACAAAGCATTTACCTCTTCAATTGGCCCTAAACAATTTTGAGTAGTATGTATTGGGGAATCACAAATCCCACAACTTATAGCTACTAAAGCAAGGGATTAAGGCTTGTTGGAACAGAGACTCTCAACAATACTAGCATGCTTAGACATATCTTAAGCCAACTTGACCAAAAGTGGATCCCACTCAGATTTGTGGTCCCTTAGATCCCTTGAGCTCTTATATTGTCTATTAAGAGCTAAAGTTCTAATTAATTCCCATACAGCCCTTGGTTTCATATTCTCTATGGATCCATTTGTCGTGGCATCCCAGACTTGTGCATCATATGTTAATAGCCTATTGTAGAAATACTATACCAAGTGCTCATCAAGAATTTGGTGATTGGGGCACCAAGTAAGCATCTCTTGGAATCTACTCAAGAACTCAAAAAATGACTCAAAGGGCTCTTGTTTAGCCACTGAGATCTCCTTCCAGGCAGCTGAAATCTTGGTTGAAGAGAAGTATTTACCCAAGAAGTCCTACTTTAAACTGGTCCATGACTCATATGCGTTATCAACATAAAGTGGCAAATTCATATACCATTATTTAGCCTTGCCCTCAAGGTATAAATGAAACACCTTTCACATGACATCATCAATAGTTGCCCCCACGACTTTATAGACATACATTGCATGTAGAGAGTCTAAAGATGAAGGTATGGGTTCTCACCTATAAGGCCATGAAATTTAGGTAGTGAGTGAATTAATTGACCTTTAATTTTAAAATCTGCATTAAAATTAGGAAAAGCACTAGGCATAAGATCAAAGTTTCTATCAGATTGAGTTAATTCCTTAATAGTTATACCCTTGGGTTGCCTATTAATCCTATTTTTATCTATTATTCTCTCCTTAACCCTCATTACCACCACCATTATTAGCACCATTAAGAGGTACGTCAGCCATAATTTCCTTGTCTACCTCTTCACTCTCACTAGATGAAAAGGGTTGGTCTTGAATGTTAGGTGGGCTAAGGGGTGTTGTCTCTCAACCTTTTCTACCTCTATGCCCTCTAAGCATGCATAATCACTTAAGATTCAAGCACAAATAGAGTTCAAGAAAGAATTATAGTCAAAACTTTTGTATTTACCAAGTACGTTGTTCAAAATTAAGGCAAACTCAATGATTTCAAATAGTGCTTAGTGAGTTTGAGGTTTATGAAATGCTATACACTCTTAAAGTATGAGCAGAAATCAAAACTATGCAAAAAGGAACAAGTTTAGACAGTTAGAAAAATTTTCAGTGAAAACCAACCCAGGTCATGACTTGGGATATCTAGGTCACAACTTGAGTTTACAGAGAGCTGACCTCGACTCCAAGAAATTAAAGTCGTGACATGACTTGAATCACAGAGGTCATGACTTGAAGTCACAGAGAGCTTCTTTCAAAAAAAATTTGAAAAATTCACTAAATTATTCAAACAAATGCTCTCTAAAATTATGCATAAGATTTAAAACCTTCAAGCAAGTGGCCAAACACTTAGGATCAAGTTTAAACAATGCAAAATGCTATGCAAAAGTGCAAATACAAAAGTATAGAAAAACAAGATATTTGTTTCAATTTCTCAAAATTTTTATGCTAGACAATGCAAAAATTAAAGCTTAACAAGAATCAACCCAAATCAACAATGGTGTTGACAACCAATTACTAGGGAGCCAATTTCTTGGCTTCTCGACAACGTCCCCATTGATCAGACCAGGATGTCGCCTTTTGGGTCATCAAAAATATGATTGCACCAAATAGTGTAGTATAGGGTACAACTTATTGTTCTTCTCAAGAGCGCTTTTATTGGAAAACCTAGACTAAATTGGCTATTAAAAACATTGATTTTGGTAAAACAGGGGTTGTAATTGATAAAAAGTGGTGCAACAAAGGTAAAATTTACAAAAGTAAATCTTTTTTGTCTTTTTAAATTAATGAAAGAATGCTTTAGATTAAAGGGAAAATATGACGAGATAGGCTCTTAATGATGAAAACTTGGCTATCATTGCTCTTAAAAAGATGTGGGAGATGTGAAAATCTCTAAGTCTGGATAAAAACCCCAAGCACTCACTTAGGTCCAATGCTTTAATTAATGAAAATTTACTGTGATCAAAGTCAATTATTACCTCTTAAAACATTGTTAAAAATCACGTAGAGTGCAATTAGATAGATGATGCAAATGCCTTCAATGATTGTAAATCGACAACTATAGAAACCAAGCAAGCAAGTTAGTTATCAAAGAATCATTGACAATTAACTAACCAACCAGGAATCAAGACTGAAATATATATATATATATACACACAACCCAACATAAAACATCATCCAATTCAATTAAATAGTCTAATTACAAGATTTACCAATTGTAATCAAGTCTTACACAAGAGTAAAAATTCCTACATCTAGAAATGTTTAACACATGTTTAAGTATAGAATTAGACTAAAAAAACTCCCCTAATGTGTCCATGAGCTCAAGCCTTGTCCTCCATCACCAAGAGACTAAGGTTATAGCCTTTCATAGCTTCAACCTTCCCGCAATCACTCCAAGAGTGTGTTCTATCATAAGGAATGCCAAAAAAGGGGTTGAAAATGTAGAAAAGAAGATGATGGAAGTGATTTCATTGGTATAGAATTGCAAAAAATGGTGGAGAAATAGAGAGAAATGGAAGATTATGATTGGGTTTGAGTAAAGGCTTCTGAGAGAATGGTTGAGACTCTTCTTCACACAAATCTGCAGAATGAACTCCATCCAATTCATGGCTGCTGTTCCCTTTTAGTCTGGATGCAGAGTGACCTATTCCAAAATGCACAGTTCCACTAAAAATACGTTCAGGTCACGACCTAGGATAGTCTATGACGTGACCTAAAAACACAGAGGCAATGCAAAATGACCTAGCTCCAAAACACACAGTTTTACTGAAAAAGCATCCAAGTCACAACCTGAAACAGTGAGGTTGCAATCCAGGGACACAGAGGCACTTTTAGTCTTGCGTTTTTGGCTCTTTTGAACTTGTGGCTCCTTAAATGCTCCATCTTAGGTCTTTAAGCCTACTCCAAATGCCTAAAAACAAAAGCAAAGAACTTTGTAAAGATTAAACAAATTAAGGATCAAGACCTTTATAGTTTAGACGAGATGATTGACCATTTTTACCCTTAAATCACTAAAATGCAATGCATAAATCGACATAATCAAAAAGGTATAAATGCATGCAAAATGAGGGTAAAACTATTGCAAAATATTAGAAAACACTTAAGAAAACCATATAAAGATTGGTTTCTATCAATAGTGTTTGAGGCCTGTAGAGGTATGATATGATTTGATATGTAAATATTATGTAATTATGATTAGGATTTGATAGGATATGATATTATCATAATGAGCCATTAATGCAGAGGCTCCCCTCACTTGTATATATATGTGTATATTCCAATCAATGAAATACAAGAAAATTATTTTCCATATTCCTTTTGCTACATGGTATCAGAGCGTACGACCCTTTTTTTTTCTCTGGTTGTTTATTTTCGGTTGCTACAATACTGAAAATAAACGTGTGAGTGTGTGACCCTTCCACGGAGCCGTTTTGAGTGACACCGCCCTGACCAAACGTCTTCTCTCCTCCAGATCAGCCAAACCCCAACGTCCGACAGCCATTTTACCAGCGCGTGATCGTCACACGCCACCTGCAGATTCACCAAAGATTCACCCGCCGGCGCGTAAGGGCGCGTGGAACGTCCGTTTCACCAGCAACTTCAATGACTAATGGCGACTCCTGTTTTCCGGCGAGGTTGTGGTATCTCCTTGGTATGGGTACGATGGTGACGCACTATTCATTGATTTTCCAGCAATCTGCACTGTTCATCCGCGTTCTGCACTGTTCATTGGGCTTCCGGCACTCTGTCTGTGTCATTTGGCTCTGTTTGCAGCTCCCTGTGTACCTGTTGGCTTGTTTCACTTCTTTAGTATTCGTTAGGTGATCCAGGTATCATGCTTTGTGTCCCTGTGTGACAATCTTTCACATTTCTTTCGTTAGTGCACTTCATCTATGGCTGAAACTAAATCTGTCTCGGAGCTTGTCCCAACTGTTACTAAAATTACTGATCACAAGTTGACTTGGGTAAACTATTTGGATTGGAGTAAAACCATTCGTTTCTATTTGAGAAGTATTGAGAAGGAAGACCATTTGACTGATGATCCCCCAACAACTGATTCAAAGAAGGCCTGGTTGAGGGATGATGCACGGCTATTTTTCCAGATCCATAACTCTATTGATAGTGAGATTATTCCTTCTATTAATCACTGTGAATTGGTTAATGAACTAATGGATTATTTAGATTTTTTATATTCAGGAAAAGGAAATATCTCTCATGTTTATGAGGTTTGCAAAGCTTTCTATCGTTATGAGAAACAGGATCGCCCTCTCATACTTTATGGACTTTAAGAGGATGTATGAAGAGCTGAATGTATTGATGCCTCTCACTACTGATTTGAAGGTTCAGCATAAGCAACGGGAGCAAATGGCTATTATGAGCTTTCTTATTGGTCTCCCACCTGAGTACGACACAGTTCGTTCTCAAATCTTATCCAGATCCGAGATTTCTGACCTTCAAGATGTGTTCTCCAGAGTAATGAGAGCTGAGAATCTCTTGCCACCAGTTGCTAGTGCTCCTACAAGTGCCTTGCTCAGTAAGGGCACCTATGAGACTCGTAGTCCTAATGATAACCGCGGGGGTTCTACCCGTGGTGGTTCAAAGCAAGGGGGAGCCTCTTCTAACTCCAGTAGGATAGTGTGTTATTACTGCAAAGAACCAGGGCATACAAAACGCACATGTCGTAAACTTCAGAATAAACAGCAACGAAATAACTCTGCCCACGTGGCTACACAAGCCAGTGACACAGTCACGATTTTTGCCGCTGAGTATCCCCAGTTAAAATCTGCCACGCTGTCTGTGAGTGCCACAGCTACAACAGGTAATAATGCTACTGCCCTTGCTTCTTCTTCCTCAAAGTGGATCCTAGATTCTGGGGCTACTGATCATATGACAGGTAACCGCCATCTCTTCTCCTCTTATAATGCTTTCGCTAATCCATCAAGTGTTTCTATCATTGATGGTTCCCAGTCTCAAGTTCTCAGTTCTGGCACTATTAATCCCACACCCTCTATCCGTTTGTCATCTGTGCTAAATGTCCCTAAACTTGCTTTTAATCTCCTATCTCCCAGTAAACTCACTCGTTAACTAAACTGTTGGGTCTCACTTTTTCCTTCTCATTGCTTGATATAGGATCTTTTGACGAGGCAGACTATTAGTAGAGGTTATGAATCTGGCGGGCACTATATACTAGATGATTGGGTGTCTCATACGGTAGCTTGCACTAGCAGTCATACTCCCTTTGAAGTTCATTGTCGATTGGGTCATTTGTCTTTATCTTCTCTTAAGAGAGTTTTTCCTCAATTTCAGCATTTGTCGTCTTTAGATTGTGAGTCATGTCAGTTTACCAAGCATCATCGTCTTCCCTTAGTGTCTTGTGTCAATAAATAGGTTTCATCCCCTTTTGAGTTAGTCCATTCTGATGTTTGGGGTCCTTGTCCTATAGAGTCCAAAGCAGGTTTTAAATACTTTGTTACATTTGTTGATGATTATTCCCGAACAACTTGGTTATATTTAATGAAACATCGTTCTGAATTGTTTTCCCATTTTTGTGCCTTTTGTGCTGAGATTAAAACTCAGTTTAATGTTTCTATTCACACCTTACGAAGTGATAATGCTAAGGAATATCTCTCTACTTTGTTCCAATCTTACATGCGTCAAAATGGTATACTTCATCAATCGTCTTGTGTTGATACACCAGCTCAAAATGGTGTTGCAGAAAGAAAAAATCGCCACCTCCTTGAAGTAGCACGTGCACTTTTGTTTCAAATGCAGGTTCCTAAACCATTTTGGGCTGACGCGGTCTCCACTGCATGCTTTCTTATTAATCGAATGCCTTCCTCTGTTCTTGATGGTAACTCTCCTTTTTCTACCCTCTTTCCTTCTAAGCCTTTGTTCCCTATTGATCCTAAGATATTTGGGTGTGTTTGTCTTGTGCGGGATGCACGTCTATCTATTTCAAAGTTAGACCCCAAGTCTCTTAAATGTGTCTTCCTTGGATACTCCCAGGTCCAAAAAGGTTACCGTTGTTTCTCACCTACTCTCAATCGTTATTTAGTATCTGCAGATGTCACCTTTCAGGAGTCCACACCATATTTCTCGTGTCCTTCCTTACCTGCTCCACCTGTGGAGGAGGATGATATTTTGATCTACTCTGTCACTTCACCATCACCATCGTCACAAGCATCCGCTCTCGCACCCGTTCAACCATTTGATCGTGTGTATACACGACCGTCACAAGAGATTACTACCGCCATGCCAGCTTCTATTCCTCCCTTGTCCGCTTCGCCATCAGATCCTGAGTTGAGCAACACTGAACCTTGTTCTGACCCTAATCCTGAGACACCTCTTGTTCCAGACCCAGATGCCTCTCTTGATCTACCCATTGCCCTTCGCAAAGGTAAACGTACTTGTGCCCATCCTATTTCCTCTTTTGTTTCCTATGACCACTTGTCTCCTGTGTCCAGTTCCTTTGTTGCCTCCCTCGATACTATCTTTGTGCCCAGAACTATTCGTGAAGCCTTGGCCCGCTCAAGTTGGCGTGCTGCGATGGAAGAGGAGATAGCGACCCTTGATCGGGCTGGTACATGTACCCTGGTTGATTTACCGACAGGCAAAAAGGCCATTGGTTGTAAATGGGTGTTAACTCCGAAAACTAAGGCCGACGGCACACTTGACCGCCTTAAGGCTCGTCTTGTGGCTAAAGGTTATGCACAGACCTATGGCATTGACTATTCCGAAAACCTTTTCTCCTGTTGCTAAGCTCTCATCTGTTCGTCTCTTCATCTCTCTGGCTGCTACTTATGATTGGGATCTACATCAGTTAGACATTAAAAATGCCTTCTTGCATGGTGATCTCCATAAAGAGGTCTATATGGAGCAACCACCTGGGTTCGTTGCTCAGGGGGAGCGTGGGAAAGTATGTCATCTTAAGAGGTCCTTGTATGGTTTAAAGCAAAGTCCTCGTGCATGGTTTGACCGGTTCAGTACTGTTGTATAGAAATTTGGCATGAGCCAAAGCAAGTGCGATCATTCTGTGTTTTATCAAAGAACAATGGCTGGCATGATTCTCTTGGTGGTGTATGTAGATGACATTGTGATCACATGCAGTAATGGTTCGGGCATCTCGTCCCTCAAGTCCTTTCTTAATTCCCACTTTCAGACGAAGGATCTAGGCTCTCTGACATACTTTCTAGGTACTGAAGTTATGAGAAGCAAGAAGGGCATATTGCTGACACAGCGCAAATATGTTCTTGACCTACTGAAGGAAACTGGAAAGTTGGGAGCAGCACCGACTAATTTTCCTATGGTTCACAACCCACTCCTTGACGCTGATGGGAGCATATCGTTCGATGACTCTCTTGATGCTGAGAAACGGATGCTTGAGGCTCAAAAGAGCAAACCATTTGAGAATCTTGAGAGGTACAGGAGAATGATTGGCAAGTTAAACTATCTCACTGTAACTCGTCCAGATATTACTTATCCAGTCAGTGTACTGAGCCAGTTCATGGCATCCCTGACTGTCAGACAGTGGGAAGCCTTGGAGCACATGTTACATTATTTGAAGGGATGCCCAGGTCGTGGGATATTATACAAAAATCATGGCCATACAGACATTAAGTGCTTTTGTGATGCGGATCATGGTGGATTAAAGTCCACGAGACGGTCTACTATAGGATACTGTGTCTTTGTGGGCGGGAATCTGGTATCCTGGAAAAGCAAGAAACAAAATGTGGTGTCCAAATCGAGCGCAGAGGCAGAATACCGGGCTATGGCACAGTCTGTATGTGAGATAATCTGGATATATCAACTATTAAAGGAAGTTGGCCTCAAAACCACTTTGCCAGCAAAGTTGTGGTGTGACAATAAGGATGCCCTACATATAGCCTCTAATTCTGTGTTCTATGAACATACCAAACATATTGAGATTAATTGTCACTTTATCAGAGATAAGCTTAAAGAAAATTTCATCTCCACTGGATATGTGCGTTCTAGTGATCAATTAGGCGACCTTCTGACTAAAGCTCTGAATGGGACTCGTGTTGACTATCTGTGTGACAAGTTGGGTATGATTAACATTTATGCTCCAACTTGAAGGGGAGTGTAGAGATATAATATGATTTGATATGTAAATATTATGTAATTATGATTAGGATTTGATAGGATCTGATATTATCATAATGAGCCATTAATGCAGAGGCTCCCCTTAATTGTATATATATGTGTATATTCTGATCAATGAAATACAAGAAAATTATTTTCCATACTCCTTTTGCTACAAGGCCTAAAAGATTAAAACATCATAAAAATAATTTATTTTAAAATTTTTTCTAATTTCATGAAATTTTGGCTAATTAGGGAAAGATTGGACAAAATGAATTATTTAAAATATATAAAGGACTCAATAATTTATAGAAAAATAAAATAAATTATTTGAGAGGTTATTATAAATTTTAAAATTATTTCCAACCTCTTAAGATGCAGAGGTTAGCTTTAAAATAGTTAAAGTTGAATTATATTAGTAAAAAGCCAATTTTGGAAAAAATTAAATTGAAGGAGTTATAGGTCAAAATTAAATTTGAGAAAAATAAGAGAACCTCTCCTCATCAAAAGGAAGCTATTTTCACATATAAATAAATTTTTGATAGTAATGGATTTAACAGAATCCAAGAAAAAGTCAACTGATATTATCAGATTATGCAGTGTAACAATCACAAGCTTGGTAGGACAAAATTTTTTCCCATTTTTTCTACATGCAATGGCACAAAAAATAATGGGGAGGATATGAATGGAATAATACATCTTGTTAAGGGTTAAGTTTGGAAAAATAAAATTATTTAATAAAAGATTATTATTTTTCACATATGTAATAGGTGGCACATGAGGTGTTCCTTGAGGTGGCATTAGAATTAAATGAGGAGGACACCTAAGTAGGCTAATACAGTAAAATCACAAGGGAAGTGAAGCAAGATCAAAACAAGTGTCTACAGTAAAGGTAAATAATAAATTTGATGAATTACCACAAGGTAAATTTGGCTCACATTATAAGTACCACATCCCCTCCTTCATGGCCAAAATTTTGGCCGATTCAAGAGCAAGAGAGGAAGAGGAAGTTTGGCTGAGGAAGAAGGAAGAAGAAAGAGGAGGAGGAAGAGAAGGTTAAGCCAAACCTAGGTGGAATCAAGTGCTAAATCAAGGTAAGAGCATAGATTTTTCCAAGTTTATGATGCTCTATTGTTTAATGGTTTTAAATGTGGTCTTGATAGAAGTTGAAGGTTCGAAACTCTAGGTTTTGGTGTTGTCCAATTTGGTTCATGATGAGATATGAATGATTTAAAGGTTGTATATGAGTTAGAGAGTAGGAAATGGTTAGATGATAGTGTTTAAACTTTGTTTTCAAAAGAATTTCAACTTGAGAAATTTAGAGATACTATTTACCCAGACTTGGTTTTTAGAGCTAGGGTTTGATCTTTGTCAATTTGATGCTTCCAATAAGTTTAGAAGGTGAAACTGTGTAGGAATATGTGAAGAACATGTGTTTGGAAGTATTAAAATTGAAAATAAAATTTTTGAATTCCAAAGGCATACCTCTCAGCCAAGGCTAGATATAGTGGAAGGAATTGATTTGATAAATCTAAGTTCATATATGTGGGAGTTAAGTTAAAGAATACGATGCTAAAACCCTAAAATAAATGTTAAAGGGTTAGGGTTTTAGGTTAAAGTGTTTAATGGATTTGTTTAAGTTGATTTGGAATGCTATTATTGTTTGATTGGTAGGTATTGGTATTGAGTAATTGAGAGCTTAAGAACAAGGACAAGGAATCAAGTTTATAAAGAGGTAGCAAGAACTAATAATTTTAGTATTGAATTGTATTGATTGTTTTAGATATGTGTTATACCATCATGTAGTTAAGTTATAGATAATGAAATATGTTTAACTTCTTGCATTGATGCCTTGGTAAATATATTGAGTTGAGTTGTTTGAATGGTGTGTTATGTACTCCCTTTCCATGGCATATTAGTGGGCATGATAATGCATGTAAATGCATGAGTTTAATACTTGCATATAGCATGAATTAACCTTACATTTTAATACTATGATTGATGTTCTTTGCTATTAGGATTTCTTTAAAATCTTATCCCCCCTCTACATGAAATGGACTGATAGGGGTTTACTCATCAAAGGATAAGGGAAAAAATATGGATGTTCAAAGAAATATGTTTGAAATGTTGTGTATTTCACATGTTATGTAATTATAAGTAGTATAGATCTATGTAAACATTATGATAAATGCTCCTATGGATGATACTCCTAACTCTTGGGAGGTGTTATAGTGCCTAATATTTGTTGGTTTGATTGGTTATAGATGAATATGAAAGTTAAGAATTTATATTCATAAGTTAAGGTAATTCAAAAAGGTTTATACACCTTAAAAGCCCTTGTTTTTTGCCTGTAACATTTCTGGGCAAATGTTGGATTCTGACCGTAAAATTTGGTAAGCCTAAAGTTCACATTCTAAGCTTCAAATAGAGTAGTAGATCACCAAATTTGGAATTGTATATGAAAACTAAAATGTTCAAATTGGCCAAATAAATAGTGATTTCTTAAACAACATAGAGCCAATGGAATGAGTAATAGACCGATGACTATTTTTCCTAGTATGGAATTGAAAGAGCTTTAAATAGAACTTGAAACCATCTCATGCCAATTTTTCTAGAATTAGTTAAGAATTTTTAAATTTGATAAAATTTTAAGGGTTACCAAGTGAATAGTAACCCAAGAATCGATTTTTCAAAGTAAGGTTTTCCCAAGCTTTATGCCCTATAATGTGGTTCTAATTGACTTATTTTGACTTCATATACGGTCTAAGTTAAGGCATTACAAGAGATAATTTTATAATCTTACATAACTCCTCAAATAATTATTTCCCATCTCTGTCTAATTACTTGAGACCTTCTCATATTTTAAATAATCAATTTGGACTAATTTTCCCTTAGCTAGCCAAACTTCTCACTATTAGTTGATTTACTAAAAAAATTTTAAAATTTATTTTGGGGGTATTTTCATCATTTTTAACCTCCAATGGGCCTCTATACTTTATTCCTATTTTCTAAGATTTTTTTTTTTGGAATTTCAGGCATACTTTCCATCAACACCCTTTCCGGCCCAAAACTTTTCAAAAGTACAATTGGTCCTTACTAGGGTTTAGCCTTAAGAATAATCCCTTTGAGGTTTTTGGTATGACCTTTGGCCCATATTCATCTTCATTTATCATACTAGGCCTCGAGACTTCATTACAATCTCTATCTTTCTCGTTTCTCAGTTTCAAAAAACTCTTTGCGATTTAGTCCTTGAGAATCCTCTTAAAACATCCTTCCATTTACCCCCTTCAAAATGTGTCTGAAAGAGTTACAATTTAAGGGATCATGAAATAAGCCCGTAGATTGAAAATTTGAAACTTGCTTCTCAGGTTACTATTTACTGATAAATTCTAGATTTTAGGCCAAATTTAAAATTTTATAACTAATTATAAAAAAGCATATTAAAGTTATCTAAGTCTCTATTTAAAGCTCTTTCAATTCTCTACGTAGGAAAAACATTCATTATTTCATTTACTCAGCCATTTAGTATAGTAAATTACATGAAATTGTACTATTCATTTGTTTAAATAGTACTTTTAAGCTTTTCTGCCCTAACTTTAAGCAATCATATCTCTTAGCACACACATCCATTTTATGTGACCTACTGCTTCTTTTAAAGCTTAGGATGTGTGCTAATTTCTCAAAGTTCCAAACCATCTAGTTTAATTTTCTATATTTTTGGAAATTGTTATATAACTTTTTCATTTTGCCCTTCCTGGACTAATAATTTCAAAAATATCAATCCGATCATGTGTCAGATCTTAATTCAAAAGTTGTTCCAACTCTGGATCTATTTTACTACTTGGTGCTCTGTCTAATTATTATTCACATTTGTAGAGTTAAAATTAGCGAGATGTGACACCCTTTACACCAACTGACCCATAGTCTACTTTATTTCCCTTATTCTTATGGTGAAAATTATCAGGATGTGACATCATTCACTCATTAGAGCTATGATCACAATCAACATCAACACTTTGCTCTTTTTAAGCCGCCTTAGGGTGTGTTTGGATGAAACCAAACAGTGATTTGGAAAAGTGATTCTGGAGAATAGATTCTGGAAAGAATAGATTTTATGAAAGAGTGATTTTGAGAAGTGAGAGTATTTGGATAGTTGTTATTAGAAGCACTTTTTATATATACAAATTACTAAAAAAAAGATATAAGTTAATATGATAATTACAGAAAAAATAGATTTTATGATATATTTTAATTTGAAGGAATAAAATTGTTAATAATATATTTTTTAATTAACATAATTAATAATACATAAGATAATATAATTAATAAATCATTAATATGTATATATATTTATAAAATATAAGATTAAATATGTTTATAAAAAAATATGTTTATAAAAAAATAACAAGATACATATCCTATAGGCTCTCACACTCTCTCTTTTTTCTCCAAAAGCAAAAAATTTTTGCTTTTTCCAAAACCATGGTTTTGGTTTTTGGGTGGGTGTTTGGGTGATTTATTCCCTAAACCATGGTTTGGGGTGTCACCCAAACACAGCCTTAACCTATAACTTTTGCGTTTTATTTTCAGTCTTTCTAAAATTAATTTCACATGCTATTTCTATATAACATTGCATGTAAAATCTATTTTCAATATCAAATTAAATAAAATCTAACCTCTTCCCATGAACAAGCCTTAGCCGGACAAAAATTTTATTTTCAATTTTAATGCTTCCAAACTTACTTTCTTACCTTTACCCCCACACAATTTTTCATTCTAAACACATTGAAAGCATCAAAATCATCAAAATTTAACCCTAACTCAATCCCTAGATCTAGCAAAAAATTACAAAGAATTAGAGGAAGTTGGATTCATTCAATTTTCATCACAAAACCACTTGATTTCTACTCTTTTCTTTCTCTTAATCCTTAATTAAATTTCAATCAATCTCTTTCATGCCTTAATGACATTTGCACAGTATCTCATCTTAGGGTTTAATGCTTCTAAAAATCAACAAAAACCATAACTGAGCTTTGCAAGACATAAAGTATCATAAACTACATTAAAAATCATAATCTTACCTTGTCATAAAGCTTAGCCTTGCATGGAACTTGAAGCTCTTCCTCTTCTCCTTCTTGGCCTCAAAATCTCATGCTCCTGCCTTGCTCTTCCTTTTGATTATCCAAACAGAAAAATGGGAGGAGGAAAGGGGTACTTATAATGGCAAAGTTATCATTTACCTTGGTTAATAAAATTTACCTTTACCATAACACTTGGTATCAAATTAAATCATGCCCCTTGTAATCTTTCCATGTAATTTACTAGGTATCTTGATCATATCTCCCCTCTTTAAGATGATGGCCCATTGTATGCTACCTAATCACAAGGAACATGATTAGATGGCCAAGAAGGATGAGAATCTTGTGTTATTACATGTCAAATAGAAGAATTTCTTATTGGAAAACCTACGTGTAATTTTCAGCCAAAAGGGATTAGATAGCCTAAGGTTTGATTCATGTTAATTTTATGTTTCTAATGAGTTTAAAAGGAAAAATTATATAGGGTTATGTTAAGGGGAAATGATTGGAAGCATTAAATTTGAAGATGAAATTTTTAAACCCTAAACCTAATGTTTCAGCCAAATGCTATTTGATAGGGAGAAGTTAGATTTTGATAAATCTAAGTTCAAAAATAGATTCTATATGCAAATTTATGTGGGAATGTCATGTAAAAATAATTTTAAGAATGATGGTACAGAAACACTAAAATCCAAGTTAAAGGTTAAGGGATTTAAAGGAGTTTATTATGAACTTACAGTTTGGTATTTAAAATGCCCTATTATGTGGATTATAGGACTTGGTAACTATCAAAGGAAGCTTCAAACTCAAGAGGAAAGGGTCGAGGATCTAGCTTTGGTGAAAGGTAGCAAGAATACTCAACTTTAATGTTAATTTGCTTGATTGTTATGTTATGCTTTTATGCCTTGGTTGTACTTGAGCCTATGATAATATTTATGCTTCTAAACTCCTTGCATTGTTATGCCTTGGCAATATGCTTGTAGAGTTTGTTGTGAATTGAGGTAATGCCCATGCTCCCTAATCTATGGCATTATTTGTGATTGACTCATGATCTTGCATGATTGATATCATTGTTAATATTTTCTACTACTAGGCTTTCTTTGAAATCTTATTCCCATTACACTTATTATGTCACCAAATTAGGGACTGGAACTTCTAAAGGTAAGAAGAAAGATATGGAGATGTGAAGAGAAGAATTATTATGTTATTGATTAGACCATATTTTTACACTCTTTCTTGAATCTTTTCTAAGGTTTTTGAAGTGTTTTGCACACTTCTTGCCTATCTGTGAGCAAACTCTTAGTTGATTTTCATTTATCTTCAATCATGAAGAGCTAGATATTATGAGAAGTTATTTTTATGTTGAAGGTGAATGAAAGGATTTAGAGAACCAAGTAAGGAGTCAAGGACCTTAAAAACCATTATAGGTAGCATAAAGCAAAGAAAGATACAGAAATCCAAGCTGAGAGGAGAACCTGAGCTAATCACCTTCACTGGACACCATCACCGCAGCACAAATATGGCTTTGTTGCAAGCCTTGGTAACACCTCTCTGTGACCTTTTGCCGCAATGAACTATTTGGTTGACCGCAGTGAAGCAACTCAAACAGCAAAATGCAAAGTTTTATTTAGCTGACAATGTAAGCTTCCAAATTAGGTTGAATGCAAATGCAATCAGCAATCAGCCTCCACCCAGATTTAGCCTCCATCAATTCCTCTTAACTCTCCATCATTTCCATCCAAAAAATTCCTCATTTTTACTTCATTTTATCATCAATCTCTTGTTTCTACATTGATTATTCTTCGTTATTCCATTCTACACCAAATTTCTATACCCATTTTATCACCCATGGCTATCAAGAGTACTGAAACTGATTGGAGCAAGACTGAAGCTATGAGTCGCTGAAGTTGGCGACCTCTTTGGTGATAAGAATGCAAGCTTAAGCTGTTAGGATTAAGGTTTTGATGATAACAAAGTAAGTAATATGTGTTTTAGTATGTTGATAGATCAAGGACTTATTGATAAGCTTTTATATAATATCTCTGTACAATCAAGTAACTTAGCAGAAACTTTGATTGATAACTTGTTAGATAATGTGTTGATCGATCATTGTTAACTTAGTTTTGTATAAAAGTATGGAGTAAATTATCGATCACTTGATCGATAATCAAGATGATCGAACATCAGTAGATAAAGGGATACAAATCTGATAGGCATTTATTGATAACATGATCAATAAACAGATTATCGATGAGAAGACAGATAAATGGTAATGCGCTCTACTCATTCTATGTTTTGCCTTAGTCACCATTTATCGATCACTTTATCGATCAGTCATTTATCAATAATATGATCGAACATTGCTTCATAACACTCTCTGCAGGTACTTATTTCAGTAGCTTATCGATCACCTGATCGATCAGCAAATTATCGATCATATGATCAATTATCGGTACATTGCTCTTAAATTATGGTTCTTCGATCACCGGATCGATAATCAGATTATCGATAATATGATCGATCATCGCACTTACATGTCAACCTTGTTTTTCACATAACGTGATCGAAAAATCTGTTCTTTGACTTTATAGGATTGAACCTCTTTATCGATCACTTGATCGATCATTTATTAATCGATCACCTATTCGATTAACCTACATAGCCTGTGTTTTCACTACATATACTTTTCCTTATTGTTTATCGATAAGGTTATCCATCATCTATTTATTGATAATGTGATCAAAAATTATTGCTTTAAATTCTATTCTATAACACTTTGTTTATCGATAACCTGATCAATCAACAAGTGCTTGATCACTTGTTCGATCATGGAGCGATTTCAGTCTAAACTTCAACCAATCACGATGTTTCTTAAAATTTATCATCTATTTCATTCGAGCTTTTCTCAGCCTTCATGATTGTCTTAGTTCTCCATTTAAAGAGATTTAAAAACAAAAGTGACCTTGATCTTCTTTTTCTGCATATCAGTATAAAGTCTCTGTTTCATTTTATTGATCACTTAATCGATAAATCATTAATCCATCACTTGATCAATAAACTTAGTTATCTGTTTCAAAAGCTCTTACTCTGAATAATCAATAACCTGATCAATCAACTAGTAATCGATCAGTACTTCAATCAAGCATGTCTAGTTGTTGCTCAGCACATTTAACAACTGATTGATTCTACTTATAAACTATGAAAGTTCATTTTATCATTTGTTCGGTTCTGCTTTTGATCTTACTCTACAAAAAAAACTTATTGAATTAATGTATTATTGCAGATTACGAAGAAAAGCCCAACGGCTCTCCAACGATTATCTAAGTAGCCTGTAACCTACCTTGTCAGAAGCATTAATGGTGGAAACCATTGCAACTGGGAAAACATGCAACCGGACTCTCAATGGCTAGAAGCTCTTCCGTCTAACGATTACTAAACTACCTCAACTATAAAAGGCACGAAGAAGCATTAAATCAATAGATTGAATACGCGAACTACCCTCTGTTGATCATTTACTGTTACATTTAATACTCTATTCTTCCATACACCGAGCCTCAATGATTATCATTTATTCACTCTGTAAGAGAGTTTATATTTTTCATCATTAATCACGTCCTGTGTGAAACTCAAGAGTGTGGACTCTTGAGTGGGATTGTAACCTTACGGGTAGTAAGGGGGAGTGATTGAGAGTATCAGTTACTGTACTGTGACACCAAGAGCCCAATCAATCTTGGAACATAGTGGAATACTCAGAGGTGTTCTAAGTGAAACGTCCTGCCTTTAACCTCTCAGGGCATGCATTCGTAAACATTATGATCCAAGCAGATCACGACACAAGCCCTTGGATTTAAAATTTCAACATAATTACTCGGGTTACTATTCACTGTTTAATTTCCAGATTACAGGTCCAATTTCAAAAATTCATAACTAATTCCATAAAAATCGTACTGGGGTATTCTAAAATTTTTCAGAAATCTGTTTTGATGCTCTTTAAAGGAAAAATATCCAATTGGACTCATCTTTGCCCAATTCGTACAGTTTAATCAATAAATATTACTATTCATTTGGTAAAATCTAGAACTTCCAGATTCTGTGGCTCAAATTTGAAAATTCGTATCCCCTTATGTACATATCCAATTGAGGTGATCTACCTCTCATTTCAAAGCTTGGAATGTGTACTATAAGTCTACCAAATAGCGTGACTTAACTCATTTGTTTGTTAGGTCAAACTGGAGTTACAAGCCCACTGCTCCAGGACCTACGTTTTGTCTCCTAACATCTCTTTACTTTAATTCTTTTTATTTCTTTGGCATACATAACATGGGCTTACTCTTTCCCGTTCATGCTCATACATTTCTATACATGCCATAAATATTATAATTAAATACATGACATCATGGGCATCCACAACATAGATTACATAATAGGAGAATTACACATTAAATAATAATATCATTCATTGACATGAACAATTCTCCACTTTCTTCTCCTTGCTTCTCATGCCATTATTGCCCATTGATGATTGACCAAAATGGTTGGTTAGGGAGGAGGTGAGATTCAGGGGAATCTCAGTAGCAAACAATACCATATTAATCATGCTAGATGGATGCTAATGCACTACACGCAACTTGTTTATTCTCTTGTTAATTAGTGACATATTAGCATGCTCAAAGCTAACTTCTTAATACATGGCCATGGAGCCATAATCTACTCATCATGAATGGCAATTACAGCAGCTAAAACATGTCACAATAACATTCAATAACATGTACACGGCAACACACAAGCATACAACATCAAATAATGACAATAGGTAAGTTCACTACCTTGCACCTCAAGCTTTCCTCTTACTTTTCTTTTGACTCCCTTGACTTTCCAACCATGTGGGCATTTGGTTAACATCACCAAATATCCTCTTGAATGTTCCAAAGGTCCTAAACATAACCATAATGATCACACAATCTATTAGGACCAAGAGACTACATAATATTCAAGACTAGCTCTCTTGAACCCCAACCCTTTCTCTTGCTTTTAGGGTTTTCTTTCTAGCTTTTCTAATATAAATCTCATCATTTCTCATCCTTAAATCTATTTCTTGTCAATTAGGACCACTTTAGATGGCCTTAGATTCAAGAAGATCAAATCTGAAAACTTTGCTTCGCAGGTACTGTTCACACAGAAATTCCAGAATTTTTGCTCAATTTTGAAAATTCATAATTAATTCTAGAAAACTCAAAACTGAGTGGTTCTAAGTCTCAATAAAAGCTTCTTAAGTTCTCTTTAAAGAAAAAATAGTTCCAGAACCAATTCTATACTGAACAGTACCAAAATTGTACGGAATTCTACACTCTTCTAATGGCTAAACATTGTTTCCAGATTTCAAACCCTAACTTTGAAAAATCATCATAAATTGTACACATATCCAAATGAAGTGTTCTACCCATAGATTTAAATCTTACAGAGTGTACTTTAATCATACCAAATTTCAGAATCAGATACAAAGAGTAACTTATTCAAAATAGGCATCAAATCAGATGCTATAACCATCACATACCCTGATCTTGAAGCTTAAATCTTGTTTCTTCTTCTTGGCCTTCACCCCTACGTTTTCTCTAAATTTTCATAGATTTTTCCCTCTACAAATGGCTGCCAAAATTCTCTTTCAAGGTGGGGTATTTATAGCCAAAAATTTAGCTTGAATGGACCAAAATGCCCTTGGTGGCTGATAGAAAGGGTAAGGGCAATTTTAGAACTTTAAGTTGACTTTTACATCATCATTGCATCATCTTCTTGCATCATCCTTAGCTCATTCTTCTAGAATGTGCTAGGTGTCACAAATATGGTGGAGGAGAAGGGAGATTAGATCCTAGCCATTGGATCAAACTTGTTCCCTAAGTTTCCTCTTAATTTACTTGGTCCACATTTCTTCGACTTTCTTTACAGCCTTTTGGAGCTCAGAAAATTCTTCTGTCTATTCGATAATTTCTATTTTATTCTAGAGAATATCTATGAATTTTCTTAGGCCATAAACGTCACACCTTACTTATATAATATCTTAGAATCCATTTAGAACCCTTTTTTACCACATTGGATGGTCTTGAGCTCAAAATCTCCTTTAGGACATTACTTTTCCAAAATTACTGTTTACTGTGTAAATTTCATATTACAAGTCCAATTTTGAAAAACCATAACTAATTCTACAAAAATCATATGGAGCTGTTCTAAAATTCTACGAAAGTTCTTTCAATTCTCTTTAAAGGAAAAATATCCAATTATACTTACTCTTACCCAATTCGTACAGTTTATTTGATAACGTTACTGTTTATTTGGTAAAATCTGGACTTTCCTAATTCTATGCCTGAACTTTGGAAATTCATATCCCCTTATGTACACATCCAATTGAGGTGATCTACATCTAATTTTAAATATTGGGATGTGTGCTATGAGTCTACCAAATCTTGTGACCTAACTCATTCATTTGATTAGTCAAACTGGAGCTACAAACTCACTGCTCCAGGACGTACGTTTTATCCCTTAACATCTCTTTACTTTACTTCTTTTTATTTCTTGGGCATACATAACATGGGCTTACTCTTTCCCATTCATACTCATGCACTTTTATTCATGCCATAAACATTGTAATTCATTACATGGCATCATTGACATCCATAACAATAATTACATAACAAGAAAATTACATATTGAATGATAATAACATTCATTAACATCAACAGTTCTCCACTTTCTTCTCCTTGCTTCTCATGCCATTATTGCCCATTGATGATTGACCTATATGGTTGGTTAGGGAGGGGTGAGATTCAGGAAATCTCAGTAGCAAACAATACCATATTAATCATGCTAGATGGATGCTAATGCACTACACGTAACTTGTTTATTCTCTTGTTAATTAGTGACATATTAGCATGCTCAAAGCTAACTTATTGATGCATGGCCATGGAGACATAATCTACTCATCATGAATAGCAATTACAGCAGCCAAAACATGTCACAATAACATTCAATAACATGTACATGACAACACACAAGCATACAACATCAAGCAATGACAATAGGTAAGTTCACTACCTTGCACCTCACGCTTTCCTCTTACTTTTCCTTTGACTCCCTTGACTTTCCAACCATGTGGGCATTCGGTCAACATCATCAAACATCCTCTTGGATGTTCCAAAGGTTCTAAACATAGTCATATTGATTATACAATCCAATAGGACCTCTAGATTACATAAAGTTCAAGACTAACTTTCTTGAAGCCCAACCCTTTCTCTTGCTTTTAGGGTTTCCTTTCTAGCTTTTCTAACATAAATCTCATTATTTCCCATCCTTAAGATCTATTTCTTGTCAATTAGGACCACTTTAGATGCCTTAGATTCAAGAAGATCAAATCTGGAAATTTTGGTTCGCGGGTACTGTTCACACAGAAACTCCAGAATTTTTGTTCAACTTTGAAAATTCATAATTAATTATAGAAAAATCAAAAGTGAGTGGTTCCAAGTCCCACTGAAAGCTCCTTAAGTTAAATTTAAATTTAGGAACCAATTCTATGCTGAACAGTACCAGAATTGTACAGAACTGACACTCTTCCAAAAGTCCACACTGTTTCCAGATTTCAATATCTAACCTTGAAAAATCACCATAAATTGTACACATATCCAAATGAAGTGTTCTACCCATGGATTTAAAGTTTACAGAGTGTACTTTAAGCATGCAAAATTTCAAAATCAGATACGCACAGTAACTAGTTCGAAATAGGCATCAAATCAGATGCTATAGCCACTACATACCTTGATCTTGAAGTTTGAACTTAGGTGGAATTTCTCTCACTAGAAATAGCTCTTTCTCTCTCTAAATGCAAGAGCGGCAGAGTTTCCCCTATAGATCCTTGCTTGGCCGAAATATGAAGGGGAGGGAGTGCCTATTTATAGCTAAAAATTTGGGTTGAATGGATCAAAATATCCTTGGTGGCTAATAGAAATGGTAAGGGCAATCTTGAAACTTCAAGTTGACTTTTACATCATCATTGCATCATCTTCTTGTATCATCCTTACCTCATCCTTTTAGAAGATGCCAAGTGTCATGAAAGTGGTGGAGGAGATGGGAGATTAGATCCTAGCCGTTGAATCAAACTTAATTCCTCCGAATTTACTTGGCCCACGTTTCTCCGGCTTCTTTTATGGCTTTCCGGAGCTCAGAAAATTCTTCTGTCCACTCCATAAATTCCCTTTAATTCTAGAAAATATCTATGAAATTTTCTTAGGCCATAACACTTCCTTTAAACCTTGCATAAAAATTCATTTACCAAAATGCCTTTTTATCGGCAAAACCGACTCTTTAATTTATTAAAGTCACTCCACTGGCCTTTTGGTTACAGGACTAATTTTATTAATTATTACAACCTTTCAACCATTTAATCTCATTTTTGTATACATTTTTGAGGTCTCTTGCTATTTTAAATAACTACCTCAAACAGTATACTTTTTACCGGTCATAACCTCATAAATTCCATTTAAGCTGCCTCAGGGGTATTTTCATCTTTTCTCTTCACATAAGAGCCTTAGAATATTATTTCCCATTTTTTGGGATTTTCTTGGTATTCTTTGTATACTCTTCCATTTTTACCCCTGTTGGTCATAACTTTCGGAATTTACGATTTAGTTCTTGCTTGGACTTAACTTCATACAATCCTCTCTTTGAGATTTCTAGCTTAACCCTTGGCCTGTAACTAGCCTCTTTTCTCTCTCTGGGCCTTCGAGACTTTACTAGAGCCTCTAACTTTGATTACACCTTAGCCCCTTAAAACTTTTGCTTTGCAGTTTAGTCCCTTAAACTGCTTTGACTTCCTTTCTCATCTTTAGGACTTTTGCTCAAAAGGAGTCTAGTAACCTATCCAATTCAGGCTATTTCTGATACTTCTAGGCCCAAAAGTTTAGATGTTACAATAACACTTCCTTTAAGCCTTGCATAAAATTCATTTACTAAAATACCCTTTTATCAGCATAATCAGCTTTTTAATTTATTAAAGCCACTCCATTGGTCTTTTGGTTGCGGGACTAATTTTATAAATTAGCACAACCTTTGAACCATTTAATCTCATTTTTCTATGCATTTTTGAGGTATCTTGCTATTTCAAATAATTACCTCAAACAATGTACTTTTTATCGGCCATAACCTTATAAATTCCATTTAAGCTGTCTCAGGGGTATTTTCATCATTTCTCTTCACAGAAGAGCCTTAGAATATTATTTTCCATTTTTTGAGATTTTCTTGGAATTCTCTGTATACTCTTCCATTTTTACCCCTGTTGGTCATAACTTTCTGAATTTACGGTTTAGTCCCTGCTTGGACTTAACTTCATACAATCATCTCTTTGAGGTTTCTAACTTAACCTTTGGCCTGTATCTAGCCTCTTTTCTCTTTTAGCGCCTTCGAGACTTTACTGGAGCTTCTAACTTTTATTACACTTTAGCACCTGCAAACTCTTACTTTGTACTTTAGTCCATGAAACTGCTTTAATTTCCTTTCTCGTCTTTGGGACCTCTGCTAATAGGGGTCTGGTAGCATATCCAACTTAGGCTATTTCTTGTATTTTGAGGCCCAAAAGTTGGGATGTTACACTGAGGACTGGATGTAGGTCAAGTGGTTGAGAGCGAACCAGTATAAATTCTGTGTCCACTTTTCTACGGTGAAATTTCTCTAACTCACTCTCTGTTTCTGTTAGTTCATTGTTTTAATTTCGTAAAATTTTTATAACTCACCCGATTCAGCCCCCTCTTGGGTGAGACTGCCACTAACATAAGCTCATAGATTGCACTGGGGAGTTCATTCTTCTAGAAGATGCCAAGTGTCACAAATGTGGTGAAGGAGGAGAGAGATTAGATCCTAGTCATTGAATCAAAACTTGTTCCCTAAGTTTCCTCTTATTTTACTTGGCCCAAGTTTCTCTGACTTTCTTTATGGCCTTTCGGAGCTCAGAAAATTCTTCTGTCTACTCCATAAATTCCCTTTAATTCTACAGAGTATCTATGAATTTTCTTAGGCCATAACACTTCCTTTCAGCCTTGCATAATAATTCATTTACTAAAATGCCCTTTTATCGGGATAATCAGCTTTTTAACTTATTAAAGCCATTCTGCTAGTCTTTTGGTTACGGGACTAATTTTTATAAATTAGTACAACCTTTCAACCATTTAATCTCATTTTTCTATACATTTTTTTAGCTCTCTTGCTATTTCAAATAATTACCTCAAACGGTATACTTTTTACCGGCCATAACCTTATAAATTCCACTTAAGCTACCTCAGGGGTATTTTCGCCTTTTCTCTTCATGGAAGAGCCTTAGAATATTATTTCCCATTTTTAGGGATTTTCTTGGAATTCTCTGTATACTCTTCCATTTTTACCCCTGTTGGTCATAACTTTCTGAATTTACGGTTTAATCCCTGCTTGGACTTAACTTCATACAATCCTCTCTTTGAGGTTTCTAACTTAACCCTTAGCTTGTTTCTACTCTCTTTTCTCTTTCTAGGCCTTAGGGGCTTTACTGAAACCTCTAACTTTGATTACACATTAGCCTTTTAAGACTTTTACTTTGCAGTTTAGTCCCTAAAACTACTTTGACTTCCTTTCTCATCTTTGGGACCTCTGTTCAAAAGGGGTCTAGTAGCCTATCCAATTCAGGCTATTTCTGGTACTTCTAGGCCTAAAAGTTGGGATGTTACACAAAAGACATTGTTCATTTGGTAAATTTCTAGTTTTTCTAGCATTTTTGCCTAACTTTGGATAAGCAGAACTTCTTGCACAGTTATCCGTTTAATGCATATTACCACTCATTTTAAAGGGAAAAATAAGATCTATTGATTTGGGAAGTTTTATGAATTAACTCCCTCAATTGCTTCGATTCACCTTGGTCAAACCTTTCTCTCAAACAGTTGACTTTTGATCCTAACTATCAATTCTTTCCATAATTAGCTCTCTAACTTGGCGTGCTAACTAAACCATCACATGGTTGATTTAAACGGCATACTTGGTCTATGATTGCATAAAGTAGTCATATAAGATCATCACAAAATATTTAGTTACAGTCATCCCTAAAATGCATGAAATGTTTCGAGGTCATAAAGTGACATTACAATTAAAGTTCCTTGACACATTGACTACCTCCTTGCTCTTTCCTTTTGAAGTTGAAGGCCTTAGGTTTTTGTCAAACATAGGGGGTAAGATTCATGGGAATCTTAGTAGCATAGCACCACGTTCATATTGTTAACCAAGCAAAGCATTTATGCTAAATGAACTTGCTAATGCATACTTTCACTTAATGCATATGCCACGGAAAGGACATAACATACTTGTTATTCACAACACTCAACATAGCATGAGCCAAGACATCACATGCATGGAGTTATACATCACATAACATCATCATCGCATCCACATCATGGCATAGCAACATAGCATAATATAAAGCAATAAACACAATGCAAATCAACATTAGATGATAATTGCTAGCTACCTCTTTCAAGCTTTATCCTTTCCTTTAAGCTCTTCCTCTCTTGAGCAAATATTTTTCTCTTTGGATGCTAGGCCTAATGATAATGCAATAGGACATTACCATTCATTAACCATCCAAAATATTAATCAAATAACCCTTAAACCCCTTTTCTTTGACTTTTGGGTTATTCCTTACAACTTTGATTCTTTAAATCTCTTGAGCTATTTGCACATATTTTTTCATGTAGATTTCAAATATGTACTTAGATTTATGAAAATCCAATCCCTCCCTATAGATCTCATTTTGGCCGAATAGGGTATCTTGGAAAACCAAATTTTCATTTTCAAATTTAATGCTTCCAAGCTTCCTTCTTGGTGTTTCCCTACACCATTTCATCACTTAAACACATTGGAAGCATCAAATTAAATCAAAGCCAACTCTAACCCTATTCTCTCTTCTTGACTGAATTGAATCATCTTGAATAGTGGTTGGATTTTCTTTCCAAAACTCAGTTAAAACTACTAAAAACCTATCCTTTTCAAGTGTTTAATCTATGCTTTAAACTTTTGATTAAACCCTTCTATAATTTTTGAAAATTTAGCAGCATCTCCCAAGGAAAAATGGCCATCCAAAACCACATAAAATCATATATAAACAGCCCACAATAATTAACAAAGAGTTTAGGAGGTTACCTTGGTGATTCCTGGAACTTAGGTGGACAATAGCTCTTTCTCTCTCTAAACTCAAGAGCAACATAATCTCCCCTATAGTTCTCCTATTGGTAGAAATGTGAGAGGTCTTGGTGGCTATTTATAAGCCAAGCATTAATAAATGTCATCAAAGTTCAAAGGAATTATAATGCTTAGGTATCAAGCTAAGCTTCCTTCTTGAATCTCCTCTTTTCTTAATTTAATTCCAAATGAAAAGGATTTTAAAAGTTAAAATCCTCTCCACCCCTAGCTTGACAACTGGCACAATGAGAGTCAAGCAAAAATGAGTGTACTTTTCACCTTTTTCAGTACCATTTTGATATTGAATTAGCTCCGTCTTTTTCTATATCAGTAATTTAAGCTTCCTAATTAATTTATGTCAGATCCTTAACATTTCCTTATCAATTTTCTCTTTCAAAAGAGCCTTCCTTTACTCCCATAATTAATTTATATCATTAAAATAAAAGGAAACCAACTTCTTTACTATCTTAGTTTTCTTACTCAGGAGTTACCTTTTTCGGGTCTCTAGGCTCCTTAAAACTTTTTTGATTATTTTATAACCTCTTATAAATCCTATAGAAGTTTCATAAATTTTCTTGGGATTTATCTAGCCTCATAAGTATTTATTTGGAATTTTCTTAAATAAAACCCCAATTAGCATAATTGGACTTTAAATTCCTTTAAAGATTAACCAGAGCTATTTTGGAAATAAAACCACTTTTACAGTGTCTTATAATTCTCAAGACACTTTATCCTTATTTTTACTTAATTTTCTAAGGCTCAAAACTATTTTTCATAATTAATTTTTGACCAATTTTTCTAATTAGTCAATATTCAATAATTACTAAAAATTCAATAATTATTATCTTCCATCATAATTTCATCCCTTGAGCCTCGAATACTGTCTAGGGACTTTTTCTCTACCTTTCATAATTATTTGCTAAAATTTTGAGAATTTCTAACATATTTTCTCAAATTTTCATATTTCTTTTCCACTATTCTGGCCCTTAAATGTTCTAGGATTTTCTTACTCTTGGTTATAAAATTGCTAGATGTGACATGTGCTAATCAGTAACCAAGAGAAAGCATTTCATCATCTTCTTCATTTACACACTAAGTGGTTTCACAACAATGTTTTAAAAAAGTGTTGACTCATTTTGTTCAAAGTGGTTTTCACTAATTCAAGCATTGGACCTCAATGATCTTTTAGAGTTTTAATTCAGACTTAGTGGTTTTGAACTCCCAATTATTTTGAAAGAGTAAGGATAGTTTAATCCTCGTTGCCAAAGTCATTTTTATTGAATCTCGTTAATCCAAATCATCCCTTTGCATTACCTTTATAACAAAAACCCCAAAAACAAGTATTTTCCCTATATTGATCTTTTGTTCTCAATCTGATTTTAAATAATCAGATCCCAATTTTACAAGCTTCCTTAGACACTTAGCTATTAGGTTTCAATTAAGGCTCCATGAGTGAAATAACCTGAGGTTGTGCCACTATAGTATAATCCTTGCTTAATTTGTGATTTGGACTCCCAAGGTGTTGGAAACCGGTCAAATCAGTTATGTTATGACTTATTTTGGTGATATGCTTTGGCATGCATTGTAAATTATTAAAGAAGTTATGTATGGGATTGTGACTTTTATTATATATTGTTCATAGCAAAGAATGAAGGTTGACTTGCTTATATCAGGGCATGTTTGATTATATGTTTAATTGATAAAATCCTAACGGCATATCTTATGAAAGCTAAAATATTGGCTCTAAAGCTGCCATGCTATTACTATGATATTTCTAGAATAATAAATGAATTTGCCCATAAGATTTGGAGAGCATCTTAAGTTTAAAATAAAGTGTTAGATCACTAATTTTGGAGTTATGTGCTAAAAGATATAAATTTTTGAAGTTAAGGTAAGAAATTTGAAATCGCTATTTGACCAAATGAATTTTAAGAATTACATGGATTAATGAGTATTTTTCCCTTAGAGAACAGCAAAGGAGGGGAAAATTCCAAAAAAATTATTGTTAAATTTGAAAATTCCCAAATGGTCAACCTAATAAGTAAAATTCCAGTTTATGCATAACTGACCAAATTGGGATTTTTAAATTTGCTGAAATGATCATATTGCCCTTTTTTAAAAAAAAAATCAAGCAACCCTCACTAGCCAACCAGTGGTCAAAGCTTCGGCATCGATACCCACCGCTTGAGTTCAAGTATGTTGCCAATCACCAGAGCTCTAACGATTGACCAAGATTAGTTGTCAGAGCTCCAGCAACTAGCAAATACTTTTCTGGGGACTTTTTCAAGTCCAATAACATGATTAACAAGTTTTTTAATGTTATTAACAAGTTTGGTATCACTGTTAACAATAAGTTTTTCAGGAAATTCAAAAAGTGACATTTTAAAAAGTAGCATTTTTACAACCTAAATAACACAATGAACAAGTCATGTAATGATGTTAACAACTCTTATAACATCATTAACCATGTGATCTAACAGCTGTCATAATGCCATTAACCATGTTGTTTGAGAGCTTTTTACACTTTGAGAGATTTGTCATAAAATCATAAATATGAAAATTTTCAAGTCCTGTAATGTGATCAACTATTGGTTTTTCAAGTTTGGTGAAATAATCATATTGCCTTTTATTTTTTAACAAAAAATCAAGCACCCTCACTGGCTGTTAAGTGGCTGAAGCTCCGACACCGATGACTACTGGTAGAGTTCAAGTGTGTTGTCAGCCACCAGTGCTCTAGCGACTGATTGACAATTGGTTGTCAGAGCTCTATCGACTAGCAACTACTTTTTTAGGGACTTCTCCGAGGCCAGTAACATGATTAATGTAATGCTTTCACTTTTTACCAAAAAACCATCCAACTAGAGGTAAATGGAATCACATTTGATGGCCAAAAGTTTAAAAAATTTAACTTTAAAAAATTTTTGTTCTTGGGTTACTATTCACAGTAACTCATAAATTGGCTAAACTTTGGAAATTCATAACTAATTTTTAAAAAAATCAAAATTGAGTGATTCCAAGTTTTATTGGAAGCTCTTTAGGTTATCGTTTGAGAAAAATAATCTCTGGACAAATTGTCTTCAAATTCGAGCCCAGTTTTAATTTCAAAAAGTACTGTTCATTTGGTTATTTTTTAGTTTTTCAGTATTTTTGCCTAAATTTGGATTGGTATAACTTCTTGTACAATTATCCACTTAAGGCATACTACCAATCATTTTAAAGGAAAAAAAGAGATCTATTGATCTAGAAAGTTTCTTGAATTATCTCACACGATTACTCAAATTCACGTTGGTCAAAGCTTCCTCTTAAACGGTTGACTCTTAATCCAAGCCAACTATTCTTTCCACAAATAGATCTCTAACTTGGCATACCAATTAAACAGCCATATAATGATTCCAAAAGCATACTTTGTCATGTAATTACATAAGGTAGTCATATAGATTCATCATAAAATATTCATTTACATTCTTCCTCAAAATACATGAAATGATTAAAACCATAAAGTGCCATTGTAACTATAATTTCTTCATGCATTGACTACCTCCTTGCCCTTTCATTGTGATGATAAAGGCCCCAAGTTTTTGTTAAACATGGGGTAAGATTCATATGAATCTTAGTAGCATAGCACCACATTCACAATGTCACACAAGCAAAGCATTTTATGCTAAATGAACTTGCTAATACATACTTTTACTTAATGCACATGCCATGGAAAGGACATAACATACTTCTCATTCATAACACTAAACATAGCATAAGCCAAAGCATTATACACATGGAGTTATACATCACATAACATCATCTCATCCACATTATGGCATAGCAACATAGTATAACATAAAGCAATATATACAATGCAATATAACATTTTGAAATTAAATGCTAGCTACGTCTTTTAAGCTTTTCCTTTTCTTCAAGCTCTTCCTCTTGAGCAATACTTTTTCTCTTTTGATGCTAGGCCTATTGATAATGCAATAGGGTATCACAAATTATTATTTTATCCAAAACATTAATCAAATAACCCTTAAGCCCCTTTTCTTTGATTTTTGGGTTGTCACTTATAACTTTGATTCTTTAAATCTCTTAGGCCATTTCAACATAATTTTTCATATAGAATTCAAATATCCACTTAGATTTATGAAAATCCAATCCCTCCCTATTGATCTTGCTTTGGCCGAATAGGGTGCCCTTGGAAATCAAAATTTTTATTTTCAATTTTAATACTTCCAAGCTTTCTTTCTTGGTGTTTCCCTATACCGTTTCATCATTTAAACACATTGGAAGCATCAAATTGAATTGAATCCAACTATAACCCCATTTTCTTCTTTTGACTAAATTGCATCATTAACATAGGGGTTGGATTTTCTTTTCAAAACTCAATCAAAACCAATCAAATCCTATCCTTTTTAAATGCTTAATCTATGTTTCAAACCCTTGATCAATTTCCTTCAAATTTTTTGAAATTTTGGCAGCATTTCTCCTTAGAAAAAAGCCATCCAAATCAACATAAAATCACATTAAAACAGCCCACAATTAATCATAAAAGGCTTAGGAGCTTACCTTAGTGATTCCTTAAACTTAGGTGAACTTTCTCTCTCTTGAATTAGCCTTTTCTCTCTCTAAACTCAAGAGCAACATAATCTCCCCTTGGATTCTCTTCTTGGCTGAAATTGTGAGGGGGAAAAGGTCTATTTATAGTGTTTCAAACAACTATTAACCCTTGAAGTTGAAAGAAATTACAAGGTATAGGTAGTAAGATCTTAGCCCTTGATTTTTACCACTTTATGCATGTGGTCATTAATGATGTCATATGTCATGCTAAGATTACTATACATTAACCTTGATTAATTTTCTTAATCCAAGATTAACTTTTCCATAATCACCTTCTAGAAACTATTTTCTTTTCTTTTTTCATTAATTATTTCTCCCTTTTTGGGCCAATTTAGGCATGATTCTTGGGCCTATTGGGCTGAGGATTTTGCCCAATTTTTTACTTCTCTGGTTATTGTTGAATTACACTAAGTACTGGTGCAATGCCAGATAAATTTTTTTTATATCCTGACAATTTTACTATCTCAGAAAATTCATCTCAATGCATAGTTATCCTTCTCTTAGTGTAGGGAAGTTTTTTGATTTTTCTTAGAATTTAATTCCCTCAGGAATTCTCTAAATTCTATTTTTTTTTCCAAAATCATCTCTTTACTAATGATAATTATGCTTTAAATATTATTAAAGCTAACCTCCTCATCAATTGAAGTCCAGAATAATTTTATAAATTATTATAATTCTCCAAGATACTTTCTCATTTTTTTCAAAATTATTGAGGCCTCTAAATATTTTTCATAATTAACGTTTAGTCACTCTTACTTGGCGTGACAAAAAATTTCCTATAAATATAGAAAATTTTATATTTATTTATTTTCCTTCCAATAATTCCTTTAGGCCTCAAATATAGTTCCTTGACCCTTATTTCTATTTTTTGTGGTTTTTTGAGAATTTTTGAGAATTTCTCACTTAAATTCTCAATTAAATCTTTCTTTAATCGATATTTAAAATATCAGTCCAGTCTTTATCCAGAATTCAAAATTCAAACTAGTGCTAGCTATAATTCTCTCTACCTTAACTGGCCCTTGATCTATTTAATTCTCTAAATCTCAGGGTTAAGATTTTCAGGATGTTACAATTAACAAGTTCTTTAATACTATTAACAAGTTTGATATCGTTGTTAACAAGTTTTTCAAAAAATTCAAAAAGTGGCATTTCAAAACGTAACATTTTGACAACTTAGGTAACACAATGAACAAGTCATGTAATGATATTAAGAACTCTTATAACATCATTAACCACATGATCTAATGACTCTTATTGTGCCATTAACCACATGATCTGAGAGCTTTTTACACTTTGAGAGATTAGTCATGACATCATAAATGGGAAATTTTTCAAGTCATGTAATGTGGTTAACGAGTTCCTTAACACTATTAATCAGTTTAGTATCATTGTTAACAATAGATTTTTTAAGAAATTCAAAAAGTTGATTTTTACAATTTCAATAATGCAGTTAATAAGTCATGTTATGATATCAACAACTTTCATAATGCCATTAAAAGAATTTCCCTATAAAGGTTGTGCAACAAAATTTCTCATTTATTAGACAATAGTTGTTAATATCATTATGTGACTTATTAACCGCGCTATTAAAGTTATAAATATGCTACTGTTTGAATTTCTTAGAAAATTTGTTATTAATGGCGATACAAAACTTGTTAATTGTGTTAAAGAACTTCTTAATTACATTACAGGACTTGAAAAATTCCTCATTTATGATACCATGACTATCTTCCAAGTATAAAAAGCTCTCAAATCATGTGGTTAAGGACATCATGAGTTTTTAATAGTGTTACATAAATTGCTGATCGTGTTATTCAAGTTGTAAAAGTGCCAGAAAACATAATGATGTTAACTATTGCATCCCGTAAAATTTAACCTTGATAATCAGTATAAAAAATTAAGTTAAAGGCCAATAGAGAAAGTATACTAGCTAACAAAACCAGGCAAGACATAAAACCCAGACAGGGTTCGCAATGATATTTTTGAAATTATCGATCCAGGATGAGTAATATGGAAAAATTTGAGAAAAATTCTTAAAAAAATTCCCAAAAATTGGGAAAATGATGAATTAGAGGTTTAGGAAATTTAATCAAGGCCTTGAAGGTGAAAATGGCAATAAAATAACTTGTTACAAAATTTCTTGAAAACAGAGGTTTTTTGGGAAAAAAATAGTAAAAATAGGGCAAAATAATTATTTTTAATATATAAGGCCTCAATAATTCCTGAAAAAATATGAGAAAATTATTTAAGAATTTATTTACATTTAAAAAATTATTTCCAGGCTCTAGAAGTACAAGAATTAATTTTAGAATATTTATTATCAGAATCTTATCGGTAAAGCCTAATTTCATAGAAATTTCAAAATAAATAGTTAGAGGTCAAAATAAATTATGAAATTTTTAAGGAGGATTTCCTATATTAAAAGATAATTTTTGATGAAGAGAAAATTTTTGGAGGTCCAAAACTATTTTTGAAAATAGTAACCGAAATAGTGAGTTTTGGTTAGAAATTCATATTTGTGATTAGGCCATACTTCTTCTTCCTTTCTAATTAGATTTGGGCTTCATATTAGGCCAAGAGATCTCAAAAATTTCGTGCAGCCCACACCTCCTCTAGCCAAAGAGTTCAAGCCTAATTTAAGCCCAAAATCCAAAAGAATAATCAAGAAGAAAAGACACTTTGCTTGATCTAAAACTTGGGGCTTATGAAGAAAATGGTGCCATATTGGAGGGGAGAGGGTTAGATCTTGAGATCTATAAATACCTCCCTAGTATAGTGAAATTCAGCCAAAAACAGGAAAAATAAGAAAAATCCTGTCCAGTTGAAAACTCACCTTGAAAACTCACCCTTAAACAGCACCTAAAACGTTCCAAATCAAGGGAAAATTATCAAGTTCCAAGTAAGGATCTATTAAGGTACATCTAAGCTTTATTTTGGGTAGATTTAAGAGTTGTTTTGGTTGAAATTTCATGACAAATCCTAAGGTGTTGTGCTGCCCATTTTTAGTCACAGTGAAGAAGCATTACGGAAGGATAGAAACCACAAATATGAGCTTGAAATTAGATGTTTAATTAATGTTTGGATTGAATTTTGGAAAAAAATAAAAGTTACGATTTTTGTACCCTATTTGGCCAACTCAAGTTCTTAGGACTAGAAATTGTTTCAATGTGATTTGATGATTCCAATGAGTTTAAAAGGGGTTTTTGTATAGGGAAACACTAAGGAAAAATGTTTAAAATCATTGGAATCAAAAATGAAAATTTTAGAATCCTAATCCTACCTATTCGGCCAACTCAATTTGGAGGGAAAGGAGTGTGACTTTGTTAAATCATTCTACATGAAAAATTAAGTAGGAATGGCCCAAGAGATTAATTGAAACAAAGAGAAAATCGTTATGTCAAAAATCAAGGAAAATGGGTTTAATTAAGTTTAATGTTGAGCATTAGTGTTTATGCTTGGATTATTGGTAATTTGGAATGTGTTTATACTTTGATTGATAGGCATTTTGCAAAAAATCAAAGACGAGTATAAACCTTCCAAAGAGGCCAAATTGAATAGTTAGTCAAGAGGTAGCATTAAACTCATAATTTGAATGCTTTCTTACTTGTTTAAATGTGTTTGTATTATTTGAATTATGTTGCCATGATGTGATTGAGCAAGTGATGAGATTATGTATGAAATTCTATGTTGAATATGCCTTGGCAATATGTTATGAGGAATAGTATAATGACTTGATTGATTGTTCTCTTTCCATGGCAAATGGTATACATATGAAATGTTACATGATAATGTTATTTTCATGATAACATAGCACATTTTTACTTAGTATAATTAGCATGATTATTATGATTCATTGCTATTGGGATTTCTGTAAAATCTCATTCTTTTATGTTCAAATATTCACTAACTAAGGGTAAGACCAAGCAAAGACAAAGGAAAGGAGATCACTTTGGGAGATAATTAGTTGCTATGAGGTGATTAAGCAAGTGATGTGATTATGTATGAAATTCTATGTCGAATATGCCTTGACAATATGTTATGAAGAATGCTATAATGACTTGATTGATTGTTCTCTTTCCATGCAAATGGTATACATATGAAATGTTGCATGATAATGTTATTTTCATGATAACATAGTGCATTTTTACATAGCATGATTATTATGATTCATTGCTATTGAGATTTCTATAAAATCTTATTCTTTTATGTTCAAATATTCACTAGCTAGGGGTTGGACCAAGCAAAGACAAAAGGAAAGGAGACGACTTTGGGAGATAATTAGTTATTATGTGAAACGTCCTACCTTTAACCCCTCAGAGTACGTATTCGCAAGCGTTATGGTTCAAGCAGATCACTACACAAGCCCATGGATTTAAAATTTCAACATAATTACTCATGTTACTATTTACTGTTTAACTTCCAAATAACAAGCCCAACTTCAAAAATTCATAACTAATTCCATAAAAATCATATTAAGGTGTTCTAAAATTCTACAAAAGATATTTTGATCCTCTTTAAGGAAAAAATATCCAATTAGACTTATCCTTATCCAATTTGTACAGTTTAATTAATAAATATCACTGTTCATTTTGTAAAATCTGGAACTTTCAGATTCTGTGCCTCAACTTTGGAAATTCGTATCTCCTTGTGTACACATCCAATTGAGGTGATTCACATCTCATTTTAAAGCTTGGGAGGTGTACTATGAGTCCGCCAAATATCATGACTTAACTCATTCGTTTGATAGGTCAAACTAGAGCTACGAACTCACTGCTTTAGGACTTACGTTTTATCCCTTAACATCTCTTTACTTTAATTCTTTTTATTTCTTTGGCATACATAACATGGGCTTACTCTTTTCCGTTCATGCTCATACATTTCTATACATGCCATAAATATTATAATTAAATACATGGCATCATGGGCATCCACAACATAAATTACATAATAGGAGAATTACACATTGAATAATAATATCATTCATTGACATGAACAATTCTCCACTTTCTTCTCCTTGCTTCTCATGCCATTATTGCCCATTCATGATTGACCAAATTGGTTGGTGAGGGAGGAGGTGAGGTTCGAGGGAATTTCAGTAGCAAACAATACCATATTAATTATGCTAGATGGATGCTAATGCACTACACGCAACTTGTTTATTCTCTTGTTAATTAGTGACATATTAGCATGCTCAAAGCTAACTTCTTAATGTATGGCCATGGAGACATAATCTACTCATCATGAATGGCAATTACAGCAGCTAAAACATGTCGCAATAACATTCAATAACATGTACACGGCAATACACAAGCATACAACATCAAGTAATGACGATAGGTAAGTTCACTACCTTGCACCTCAAGCTTTCCTCTTACTTTTTCTTTGAGTCCCTTGACTTTCCAACCATGTGGGCATTTGGTTAACATCACCAAATATCCTCTTGGATGTTCCAAGGTCCTAAACATAGTCATAATGATCATATAATCTATTAAGACCAAGAAATTACATAGTGTTCAAAACTAGCTCTCTTGAACCTCAACCCTTTCTCTTGGTTTTAGAGTTTTCTTTCTAGCTTTTCTAACATAAATCTCATCATTTCTCATCCTTAAGATCTATTTCTTGTCAATTAGGACCACTTTAGATGGCCTTAGATTCAAGAAGATCAAATCTGAAAATTTTGCTTCGAGCGTACTGTTCACGCAGAAATTTCAAAATTTTTGCTCAAATTTGGAAATTCATAATTAATTCTAGAAAAATAAAAAATGAGTGATTTCAAGTCTCACTAAAATCTCCCTAAGTTCTATTTAAGAGAAAAATAGTTTCAGGAACCAATTCTATGCTGAACAGTACCAGAATTGTACGGAATTCGACACTCTTCCAAAGGTTAAACACTGTTTTTAGATTTCAAACCCTAAGTTTGAAAAATCACCATAAATCGTACATATATCCAAATGAAGTGTTCTATCCATGGATTTAAAGCTTACAGAGTTTACTTTAATCATAACAAATTTCAGAATCAGATACAAAGAGTAACTTATTCAAAATAGGCATCAAATCAGATGCTACAACCATCACATGCCTTGATCTTGAAGCTTGAACTTAGGTGGACTTTCTATAACATCCCGATTTTTGGGCCCTGAAGTACTAGAAATAGCCTGAATGAGATAGGCTACCAGACCCCTTTTTAGTAGAGGTCTTAAAGATGAGAAAGAAAGTTAAAGTAGTTTTAGGGACTAAACTGCAAAGTGAATGTTTTAAGGGGCCAAAGGGTAATCAAAGTTAGAGGCTCCAGTAAAGTCTCAAAGGCCCAGAAAGAGAAAAGAGGCTAGATACAGACCAAAGGTTAAGTTAGAAGCCTCAAAGAGATTGTTTTATGAGGTTGAGTCTAAGCAGGGGTAAAACCGTAAATTCAGAAAGTTACGGCCATCAGGGGTAAAAATGAAAAGTACTGAGAAAATTCTAAGAAAATCCCAGAAAATGGGAAATAATATTCTAAGGCTCTTTTGTGAAGAGAGATGATGAAAATACCCCTGAGGTAACTTAAAAGGAATTTATAAGTTTATGGCTCAATTTGAGATGTAGAGGTAGATTTAATTGTTTGAGTCATAAAAAAACCTCAGAAAATTATGGTAAAATGGGGATGTATGATCTAAGAGACTATAGAAAATTATAAAATTAGTCTCATCCCCAGAAGACCAGCAAAATGGCTTTAAGAATACTTAAAAGCCAGTTCTACCGAAAAAGGGCATTTTAAAGAATGATTTTTAAGTGGGGCTACAGGTTGAGTTATGACATGAGAAAATTCACAGATTTTCTCTAGAGTATGAGGAATTTTATGATATTTTTGGATGAATTTTTGGAGCTCTAGATTGAATAAAATGCTCCAGTCAAATATTAAATAATTTTGTCCCTAAATAGGAGACAAAACCAAAGAAAATATCTAAGAGCCATCATGACGATGCTGAGTCATCAAGCGTAATCATGACACCGACGAGTCATCATGCTGAGTCATCAAGTGTAATCATGACACCTGCGAGTCATCATGCTGAGTCACCAGAAGATATTTACGGACAACATAAAAATCAGAACGCAGTATGGGAATATTTTAGACAGTCTTTTGTCTACCCGTTATAGTGAAATCTCTACTGCGTGACTCAGTAAGGTTAAGTAGCCTGTCAGTAGAGCTAATTATTTTCATCTATGCTCCTCTGAGATGGCGCCATATATGTACCTTTTATTGGCCAGAATTTTAAGAAGAAGTTGTCCCAACGGTACAGGGTAAGTCAAGACTCGAAAAGTATCTGATATGGTGCAAGATTGGCTTGATAGGTGGAGAAATAATTAAGAGAATATTTTTGCACGAATTTTCCATTTATTTTCTCCCTATTTTAATGCCATAAATGATGAAAGGACATGAAAGTGACAAGTGTACAGTTAGATGAGAAAAAGAAAATATTACGTGTACGGCTAAATGGAAGACACGTGTACAGTCGGATGCAAGACACGTGTGCGATAGATTAAAGACATGTGGCTTGATGATGTAAGCATGATGTCATCATGATGAGGTAAGCATGATGTCATAGGACACTTGTCACCGTAAGATCAAAAGAGAAAATGGACGGTCTAGATCGAGCCACGTATTTTTAAGATCAACGGTCCAGATTCAGTCTGCTTTTCTATAAATACCCCCTCCCCTCCCTACCATTTCGTCCAAGCATAAGGAATCCATGGGGAAGCTCTTGCAAAATGTTTTCTAGAGAGAGAAAGAAGAGGGAGAAAGAAAGGACAAGTGGTTCCAAGCCAGATCAAACTCTAAAACAAGGTATGTGATGGTTATAGCACCTGAGTTTATGCCTATTTTGGATTAGTTACTGTGCATATCTGATTCTGAAATTTTTCATGCTTAAAGTACACTCTGTGAGATTTAAATCCATAGATAGAACACTTCATTTGGATATGTGTACGATTTATGGTGATTTTTCAAAGTTAGGGTTTGAAATCTGGAAACAGTGTTGAACTTTTGGAAGAGTTTCGAGTTCCGTACAGTTCGGTACTGTTCGGTGTAGAATTGGTTCCTGAAACTATTTTTCCCTTAAATTTAACTTAAGGAACTTTCAGTGAGACTTGGAACCACTCAATTTGGATTTTTCTAGAATTAATTATGAATTTCCAAAGTTGAGCAAAAATTCTGGAAATTCTGTGTGAACAGTACCCGCGAAGCAAAATTTCCAGATTTGGTATTCTTGAATCTAAGGCCATCTAAAGTGGTCCTAATTGAAAGAAATGGATCTTAAGGATGGGAAATGATAAGATTTATGTTAGAAAAGTTAGAAAGAAAACCCTAAGACTAAGAGAAAGGGTTGAGGTTCAAGAAAGCTAGTCTTGAACTTTATGTAATCTAGTGGTCCTAATGGATTGTATGATCAATGTGACTATGTTTAGGACCTTTGGAACATCCAAGAGGATGTTTGGTGATGTTGACCGAATGTTCACAAGGTTGGAAAGACAAGGGAATCAAAGGAAAAGCAAGGGGAAAGCCATGTTACAAGGTAGTGAACTTACCTATACTGTGTGCTTGATATGTATGCTTGCATGATGTGATTGTGTTGCCATGATGTGACTAAACTATGATGAAATGTTTGAAAAGTTGTGTTTGCAAGTTTATGTTATGTTTTGCCTTGGCAATATGTTATGAAAGCATGAAATGCTTTAGCTTACTTTCCATGGCATTCATGTGTTAATGTTATAACATGTCATGCATGTGCATTATGTCTTGCATGCTTATGGGTAGTGTTTGCTACTGAGATTCCCCCGAATCTCACCCCTCCCTAACCAACCATTTAGGTCAATCAATGATGGGCAATAATGGCATGAGAAGCAAGGAGAAGTAAGCGGAGAATTATTCTTGTTAATGGATGAGACTGTTGATAAATGTATAATTCTACTATTTTGTGAACTATGTTATGGATGCCAATGATGCCATGTATTTAATTATAATATTTATGGCATGAATGAAAGTGTATGAGCATGAACGGGAAAGAGTAAGGCCATGTTATGTATGCCAAAGAAATAAAAAGAATTTAAGAGATGTTAAGGGATAAAACGTAAGTCCTGGAGTAGTGGATTTGTAGCTCCAGTTTGACCTATCAAACGAGTGATTTAGGTCATAATATTTGGTAACCAAAGAGATCTGATGTTTCTCTTTAAAATGAGGGGTAGTTTGCCCAATTCCGATAACCGAGCAGAAAGTTATGCCTTTCTAAAGTTAGGCAAAAATACAGTAAAATCCGAAAATGACCAAATGAACAGTAACTTTTTCAAAGGAAATTGAGCTCGAATTTCAAGGCAATCAGTTCAGAAACTATTTTTCCTCAAAATTTTATCCAAAGAGCTTTCTGTAGAACTTGGAATCACTCAATTTTAATTTTTCTACAATTAGTTACGAATTTTCAAAGTTTGTCACATTTTAAGGTGACAATGAATAGTAACCCGTAAATGAAAATTTTCAAACTTGATTTTTCATCAATTGTAGCCTTCAAAAGTGATTCCAAATGCTTCCGCAAGGAAAGTTAATTGATTTAAACATGAGGTGTTACACTTTCTCTCACTAGAAATAGGTCTTTCTCTCTCTAAATTCAAAAGTGGAAGAGTTTCCCCTATGATTCCTTGCTTGGCTGAAATGTGAGGGGAGGGAGTGCCTATTTATAGCCAAAAATTTGGCTTGAATGGACTAAAATGCCCTTGGTGGCTAATAGAAAGGGTAAGGGTAATTTTGGAACTCTAAGTTGACTTTCACGTCATCATTACATCATCTTCTTGCATCATGCTTACCTCATTCTTCTAGAAGACGCCAAGTGTCACAAAAGTGGTGGAGGAGAAAGGAGATTATATCCTAACCATTAGATCAAACTTGTTTCCTAGGTTTTCTCCAAAATTATTTGGCCTACGTTTCTCCAGCTTTCTTTTTGGCCTTCCGGAGCTCAAAAAATTCTTCTATCTACTCCATAAATTTCCTTTAATTCTAGAGAGTATCTATGAAACTTCTTAGGCCATGACACTTCTTTTAAACCTTACATAAAAATTCATTTACTAAAATGCCCTTTTTATCAATATAACCGGCTTTTTATTTATTAAAGCCATTCCACTGGCCTTTTGGCGCGGGACCAATTTTATAAATTAGTACAACCTTTTAACCATTTAATCTCACATTATTTTCCATTTTTTGGAATTTTCTTAGAATTCTCGGTATACTCTTCCATTTTTACCCCTATTGATCATAACTTTCTGAATTTACACTTTAGTCCCTGCTTGGACTTAACTTCATACAATCCTCTCTTTAAGGTTTCTAATTTAACCTTTGGCCTGTATCTAGCCTCTTTTCTCTCCCTGGGCCTTCGAGACTTTACTGAAGCCTCTAACTTTGATTACACTTTAGCCCCTTAACACTTTCACTTTGCAGTTTAGTCCTTAAAACTGCTTTGACTTCCTTTCTCATCTTTGGGACTTCTGCTCAAAAGGGGTCTAGTAGCCTATCCAATTCAGGCTATTTCTAGTACTTTTAGGCCCAAAAGTTTGAATGTTACATTATGCCTCCTAGAATAATATTTGTAATTATTATAAATTGTTTTGGAATTATTGTGAATTATGTTGGATAATGTATTAATGACCAAAGTGATTATGCATGTAATTATATCATTAAGAAATCATGTTTTGGCATGAGTAATGTGATTAGAATGGTTATATGGATTGAAAAAGAAAGAATAACAAAGAATAGCAACTACTTTCTAAGAGTAAAGTTTGATCAATAAGATTTTGTGTAATTGGATGAATTTTGAGAGGCAAACAGATCATAATTTTATCTTTAAAACAAGTGGTATTTCATTAAATTTGGAGTTTTGTACAAAAAGTTATGTCCTTCCAAAGTTGGATATAAATTTTGAAAAAATTGAAAAACAACTTGGTGAAGTCTGGATGCTAGTGGATATTTTTTTCTTAAAGGTCATATTAAGAGCATTAAGTAGAACTTGGAACCACTTTGTTTCAATTTTTTTTAGAATTAATTATGATTTTTTAAAGTTTGGCCTTTATGAAGATTAAAAAGAATAATAACCCAAATTTATGGAAATTTTAAGTTTGAATTTTTCCTACTTAAGGCCATAAGAAATGATTCCAAATGGTTCCAATTAAGATAAAATGTGATTTAAAAGTAAGATGTGACATTAATGACAATACCAAATTTATTAATAGCATAAAAGAACTTGTTAATGACATTAATGGACTTTAAAAAAAATCCTTGAACAAATAGTTGTCATCGGTCTCATCGGCTGATAGCTAGAGATCTAGTGAAGAGCTCTCAAATCACATGGTTGATGGTGTTATGAGAGTTGTTAATATCATTATATAACTTGTTAACTATAACACCTTAAGTTTATACCAATTAACTTGCCTTGCGGAAACATCTGGAATCACTTTTAAAGACCACAAGTTATGAAAAATCACATTTGAAACTTTATATGACCCTTAAGTATGAGAAAAGGCTTAAAAATTTGAAACTTTTTCATTTTCCCAGATCAAGTCGTGACTTAGTGCTTCCAGGTCGTGACTTGAAGTCATAGAGGCCATTTTTGCCTTCAGGTCATGACCTCAACTTCTCAGGTTGCGACCTCAAGTCACAGAATGCTTCTGCACACTATTCACATTTCATTGAAATCTTGGCCAATTTCAAAAACTCATAACTAATTCCATAAAAATTGTATTGAGGTGTTCTAAAATTCTATGGAAATCTCTTTGAAATATGTTTAAGGAAAAAATATCCAATTAGACTTATCTACACCCAATTCGTACAGTTTAATCAATAAAAATTACTATTCATTTGGTAAAATCAAGAACTTTCAGATTATGTACCTCAATTTTGAAAATTAGTATCTCCTTGTGTACATGTCCAATTGAGGCTATCTACCTCTCATTTTAAAGCTTGGGATGTGTACTATAAGCATGTCAAATCTCGTGGCTAAACTCATTCATTTGATAGGTCAAACTGGAGTTACAACCTCACTGCACCAGGACCTACGTTTTACCCCTTAACTACTCTTTACTTTAATTCTTTTTATTTCTTTGACATACATAACTTGGGCTTACTCTTTCTCATTCATTCTCATACATTTCTATTCATGCCATAAATATTATAATTAAATACATGGCATCATTGGCATCCATAACATAGTTTACAAAATAGGAGAATTATACATACATCAACAGTCTCATCTATTAACAAGAATAATTCTCCGCTTACTTCTCCTTGCTTCTCATGCCATTATTACCCATCGTTGATTGACCTAAATAGTTGGTTAGGGAAGGGTGAGATTCGAGGAAATCTCAGTAGTAAACATTACCACATACATGCACAAGATGGATGCTAGTGTATGGTATGTAGTTTTTCATAAAATTAAGTTAACTAGTAACATGCCATCATGCTTTATGCTTGGTATAAAAATGCATGGCCATGGGAACATATTAGAAACAGCATTTCCAGCAACAATCATCATGTCACAACATCATTCAAAAAACAAATACAAACCAACACATGAGCATACCACATCGAGCACATAAAGGGTAAGTTCACTACCTTGCACCTCAAGCTTTCCTCTTGCTTTTCTTTTGATTCCCTTAACTTCCCAACCATAAGGGCTTTCGGTCAACATCATCAAACATCCTATTGAATGTTCCAAGGTCCTAAACATAATCACATTGGTCATACAATCCATTTAGACCAAGAGATTATATAAAGTTCAAGACTAACCTTCTTGAACCTAACCCTTTTCTCTTAATTTTGGATTGATGTTCTAGCTTTGTAAAATTATTCCTTATCATTTTGATAAAATTTGGCAGCATTTCCCTTAGGAAAATGACTTCCCAACATCATCAAACTATCATAAAATCAATATATAACTACCATAAACCAACATAGAGAAGTTTGGAAGGCTTACCTTGGTTCCAAGTCACTTCCCCTCTCTAGAATTCTCTTATTTCTCTCTCTAGTTTTGATTTTGCAAGAGTTTCCCCCACTCATTTGGTCTTGCACGAAATGAACATGTGGGATGGGGTATTTATAGGCTTCAAATTTCATTAATTTCACATATACCCTTCTTGCATAAGACTTAATCTTGGCCCTCCAATTTTTACTTCTTTCCAAATGTACAAATCTTAGGCAACATAACCTAAGAAGATGACAAGTGTCTTGAGTCATGGCTTCAAGAAGCTTGTAGATGCTTCTAAAGATTTCTAGATCCCTCTAGGTTCTTCTGTACTCTTCTTGATTGTTCTAGATTCTTCTAGATGGTTCTAGATTTTTCTAACAATTTGAACAATTCCTTTCATGTCCATTCATCAACTTGGCATTAAAATAGGGAGAAAATAAATGGAAATTCGTGCAAAAATATTTTTTTTAATTATTTCTCCACCTATCAAACCAATCTTGCACCGTATCAGATATTTTTCGGGTCCTGACTTGCCTTATACCACCGAGACATTTTCTTCTTAAAATTCTAGCCAATAAAAGGTATATATATGGTGCCACCTTAAAGGAGTAGAGGGGAAGAAATAGTCAACACTATTGACCAATTTGTTAACCTTATTGAGTCACATCGTAGAAATTTTGCTCTACTAGGTAGATAGGGAACTGTCTAACACTTACCCGTATTGCATTCTAATTTTTCTACTACCCAAAAAATATCTTCTGGTGACTCATATGATGACTCATCACCCTCATAAATGAAGCACATGGGAAGGAAGAAGAGAATTCAAGTTGAACTTGTCTTCCTCAAAATATCCGAGATATTTTCTAACTTTGTCTCCTAATTAAGGGAACATTAATTATTTAACATTTAACTAGAACATTTTATCCAATCCTGAACTCCAAAAATTCATCAATTTATACCACAAAATTTGTTTAATTCTGTAGAAAATCTATGAATTTTCTCAGATCATAACTCAGACCATAAGTATTTCTTTTTAAATTTCCCATAACAAACCCATAAACTGTAGTTCTGGCCTTAAAAAATATTAAAGCCATTCTGCTGGCCTTCTAGGGTCAAGACTAATTTTATAAATTAGTACAACCTTTCAACCCTTTAATCTCATTTTTGCGTACATTTTTTAGGTCTCTTGCTATTTTAAATAATTACCTCAAATAGTATACTTTTTACTGGTAATAACCTTATAAATTCCATTTAAGCTATCTCAGGGGTATTTTCGTCATCTATCTTCACAAAAGAATCTTAGAATATTATTTTCTATTTTTTGGGATTTTCTTAGAATTTTCTATGTACTTTCCATTTTTATCCCTGATGGTCGTAACTTTTTAAATTTACGGTTTTACCTCTGCTTAGGCTCAACCTTATAAAACCATCTCTTTGAGGCTTCTAATTTAACTTTTGGTCTGTATCTAGCCTCTTTTCTCTTTTTGGGCCTTTGGCACTTTACTAGAGCCTCTAACTTTGATTAAACTTTAGCCCCTTAAAACTTTTACTTTGTAGTTTAGTCCCTGAAACCGCTTTAACTTCTTTTCTCATCTTTGGGACCTCTACTACAAAAAAGTCTGGTAGCCTATCCAATTTAAGCTATTTCTGGTATTTCTAGGCCTAAAAATCAGAATGTTACATTAACTGTGTTACTCAAATTGTAAAAATATCACTTCTTGAAATGCCGCTTTTTAATTTCTTGAAGAACTTCTTGTTACTAGTTATACTAAATTTGTTAATAGCGTTAAAGAACTTGTTAATCATGTTACTTGACATGAAAAAAATCCCAAAAATAGTTGCCCACCTAAACTCCAATACTGGCCTGTGGCTTGATGGTCTTTTAAAAAAAAAAAGAAAAATTAAAGGATAACATTGTAAACTCATTTAACATTTCCAAATTGAAATTTGGTCATTATAACGAATTTGGGATTTTACAAGTTTAAGTGACCATTTGAGGTTTGCAAAATCAAGAATAAAGACTAGAACAATCTCATTTTGATTTTTCTACATTTAGTAATGAATTTTTAAATCTTGCCAAAATTTTAGGGCTACATCATGAATAGTAATCCAAAAAAACAAATAGCAAGGGTACAATGGCATAATGTTATTTCCAATTACATCAATTACCCTAATTTTATTTATGATACATCTAACACCCTAATGTTATATTTTTAGTACCTAGAGCACCTTTTCTTATTTATAATGCATCAAGCACACTAAATAGTAAAGAAGATGAGGAGCCTAAACATAACTTGGAAAAAAAAACATCAAAGGGTGCATTAGGAAAACATTAAAGTATTCGACACCCTAAACAATAAACGAGATTATAATTGATAAACAACAGGATATTGGATTCATTACAAATAATATTAGTAATAGGGAATAAAATGCTACTTTACCCTTAAAACAAATGGGACTTGATTTTTCAAAAAAAAAAAAAACCATAAAAAACTTACAAATACCTAATTGTATACGTGGGCAGAGAGGTCTGAGACGGAACACATACCACGCCCAAATTTGAACTCGAGCCCTCAAAATACAATACCCATGAAAAATTTCCCACCCAATCCAAACAAATAAATTTTACAGTTGCTCAATGGTATTGCCATCGTTTCTCCATGTCCGTCCAACGAAAAAAATTATAACGACAGAAAAAGCTGAACAGGTGAGTTACACACTGCGTTAGAATGAGTAATCCGACAAGAAATGATTTTTTTTTTTATATATATATCTTATTCCTTATATTTTACAAATATTAGTTAAGATTACAAACGCGAATTATTTTCACAACTAGCAAGATTGCACAAGCTCGTAAGTTACAATGAAGCCTAATCTCTAAGATAGCTATCCGAAAGAATGGGCTAAACAAAAAATAGAATCATTTACCACTCTTTGAAAAGACAGAATTCAAGTCAAGATTTTCTTGACAACAATGGCTCCAACTGGGAATCGGTGTCCTCGGGAAGCAGAGGATTGCCATTACCAGCCTCCAAATCGGTATTCGAAAGGTTCTCTCCTCTCTGTGGAGGAGTCCTGGACCCCTCTTTTAACTGCTGAACATGCTGCAAGCAAACTTGAACAGCATCATGTACTCTCACAAAGTACCACTCTTTGCCTATCAGCTCCACAACATCAGATTTGGACAACGTAAGCAAAACTTCTGGGTTTGGATTGGAGATTGCTATCTGCAAGAAAAACCCAGTTGATTAGTGGAACATTATAGCTATGGTATGGTTTCAAGACTTCAAAATGCAGAATAGCCTAGTTACATAAATTTGAATACTTTACAAGCATAAATAGTGCATTTGGAGAGAGAAGGAGAAGAAAGACAATAGGTATGAAGATAAGCACACAATCTTTTCCTTTTTTTCTTTTTTTTTTCCTGGTCATTCCTTTCAAATGCATGAATCTAGAGGATCAAATTTAGTCACATCGTACCCGGATGCCCCGTAGTTTGTACTCATGATGCAAGTCTTTTAAAGCCTGAATAGCACTAGAGTCTATGCAGGTCACAGCTGCAATAATAACAACCAAAACTTTATAATACAATGTTGATATTCTGGCATGTTATTTACAGAAAAAGGTTCAATTAAAAAAGTTTCAGTTTGTTCATTAAGGAAAGCAACTTTACGCAGCAAGCATCAATCTTGACCATATCTTCACAAATAAGAAAGAGAAAGACTGGTTCTACAGCTGGAATTCATTTCAGTCCTTCGTTTTAAAGGAACCATCTTTGAGTGAAGCGGCTTCAAGACATTCTCACAATTTTTCAGATCATTTCCCAATATTTGGTACAGAAGTCAGTCACCAACATTATATGGCAAACTAGTAGTGTGTGAACATTGCTGAAATCAGAGGACTACCAGAGATGTCAGCAACTGCAAAGGTGCTGGGGCCATGGAGTGGAGAAGTATAATTCTTTGCTCAGCAGATAACAACTAGATCATAACCAGTAGATAATGGTAGGAATTTGATTAAAATAGTGGATGCTAAGTGGTGTATGACGATTGCATCTAGAGAAGGACTCAATCAGTCCAAGAAAATTAACTATGCAGATTCTACATTTGAAAATTCCTAGAAGTTTTTAAAACAGAATTTAATTCGTGACATTAAAGAGACCGAAAAATTCAAGAAAAAAACTTCAATGGACAACACCCATTCATGCCCAGTAGCTATTAATTTAATTATGCTAAAAAACATATACGACACCATATATGCTTCTAAATATACAGATCAAGGTGACTTACGAGCCATTTCTAGAATCACAAAATAGATTCTTTCAACCTCGGGTCCACGTTTTGTAGATCTATCAACATCCGCTTCATATTCCCGCAACCTGGAAAAAATCTAAATAAATCAAGCAACATTTTCTCATACAAGAATTCAAATACAACTAAAGTTTTATTACCTGTCCTTTATGTAACTTATGTTTGCAAAGTAAATGGGAGCATCAATACGAACAATCACAATTCCATTGTACGTATATGCTTCAGGATATTGTTTAACATTTCTATAAACAGTTGTCCCAGGCAAACGACCCAAAACAGCTGCAGCACACACCAGGCAGTAACCTCAGCATATCCTCGTTAGAAAGAATCATCCAGTAATGCATACAAAAGCAATTAAGTAAATTGACCTAATTACAAAGCCAAGTTCCAATTTGTCTTTTTTATCAATAGAAACTCAATCATGAAGAAGGTCCATGCGACAGAATAGAGGAGTAAAGTTGTTAAATGCATCATCTGGTATTAGCTACTTAATGCAGAACTGTATTGGAAACTTTGTACAGAATTTTGAATTACTACCGAAAAACTTGGCAAGATTTCATGGAGGAGTCTTCATGATTCCAACAAAACTCGAGGGAGATTTGTGCAATTTATTTTTTGTTTCAGGGGAGGTCTGTGAGTTTTGAAAATAGAGATAAGATCTACATAATTAAGCAAAACTTAAGAGAGATTCACACTGGTTTTGAAACTACAAGGTATACATATTTAATAAAATGCACGGGAAATATGTATAATTTCCACAAAATCGAATGCAGCCTAAAGCACTTGGTCTTGTAAAGTTGGGAGAAGGACACAGAGGTTCTCCAAAATAGGGTATTGACGTATAGTCCCAAGAAATGAGCAAATTACGTTGCATTCCTAGGGACTTTTCTAACATTAATTTTTTTTTGCCCAATTACCACACTAAACCTCTGCATAGTAAGTAAAAGAAAGTCGTCACTACTGAACTTGTAGTTGTCAATTGCTACTCAATGTAGAAAACTTGTCATTGAGTTCTAGGTGACTACTAACACTTTAAAATCAAGTTTATTTTCTGAAAAGTAGTTGCCACTGCTGAACTTGTTATAAGTAATAATCACAGTTGTTAATTGTTATATGGAAGTTGTCATGGAGCTCTAGGCGACTACTAACCTTAAAAACAAAGAAGCTGAAGTTTTGAAAAGTAGTTGTCATGAATGGGATTGTAGTTGTTATTACTTATAAGGGTTAAGGTGCAAATTTGCCCTAAAAGTATTCACTCGAGTGCGAAGCACCCAAAGTTTTTTGGGTGCAAATTTACTTCGGAAGTTTAAAATCGTAGTAATATCGTTCTCTACCATTAAAAAACTAACGTTGACTGTTAAAATAGTAACGTTGACTATCAACATTTTTAAGGATAGGAGGACAATGTTGCTATGATTTTAAACTTTCCGGGCAAATTTGCACCCAAAAAAACTTCCGGTGCTTAGTGAATAGTTCGGGAGCAAATCTGCACCTTAACCCTTACTTATAATGGAAGTTATTATTTATCACACTGAACTTGTCATGAAAACAATTGAAACCAAGTTGTTATCTATGAAAAGTGGTTGGCATGTCTAAACTTATAGTTGTCATTACTCATAATCAAAGTTGTCAATCATTATATGGAAAGTGTAATTGAGCTCCAGCATAATTTCAAATTATGGGATTATGGTTATTCGATAATGAAAATAGCTGTTAGAAAAGGATCTAAGGACTCCAGTGCAATTAGCTCATTTCATGAGACTCGTATATGAACACCACATTTCAATGGTCCTGATGTCGTTCTCCCTATAATTTTGTGTCTTTACTGTGTTGGCTGGGGCTGCTGGCATTCTACTTTGCAACTGTTTGTTTTTATCAGTCTTTATCCACTCTTATGCTATTTCTTTCATCTACCCATCTTGCACACTCCCTGTAGATTCTCCTGAACCATAACTTTTTCTTTCTTTCGGTTTTAAATTCATCATATCATTTTTATCAGATTTTACCAGTTATAAAGATGGGGTTCTTTCAAATCCCTAGATGCACTTGTCTTGTTACACATGCTACAGGAGTACCCAAATTTAGCCTTAGAACTTGGGAAGTAAGGTTGGTTTCAAGCTTCCATAAAGTTCCTGCTTTCTACCATGACATGATTCAGATCCTATTGAGGTGTGAAGTATACTGTCTATAATACAATTTGTCTTCATTCCTAGATATAAAACTGAAATAATGGAAATCTTCCGCAATTACCAAAATTGACAAACGGACTTACCAATATGTGGATTTGCAGACTCATGAATGACAAAAGCAAGTGAAGCGCCCACCTATAATTTCACAACATTGTAAAGCATATAAGGGACTATCTCAAGGGCAGCATGGAAATCACAACTCTCGCAACTGAAATTCAATGATATCATGCTCCATGGTTTATAGTTAAACAAGACTGCAAAACTATCACCTTCATTTTCCCATGATAAAATACCAAGCATTAAATGGCTCAAGTTCTAATCAGTAAATCATATAATGAATACGCTTAGATCAATAAAAGAATTGAAACTTTCTCAGGAAAAGCAAATTTCTCCATATATAACAAAGTCATTGCTTATAAGTAAACTTCACCTTGTACTCACCCCAACAAGTACACCAATCTCAATTCCAAGGAACAATGTTGTAGTGAAAGTAATGGTCCAAAGAAGAAAATCCCGTTTGTCTACACGCCATAAGAAAATGGCCTCATCATAATCCACCTGAATAATAAAGTCCAATGAAAACATATTATATTTTGTTACCTGAACAAAGATATAAACGAAAATCAAAAAAATTTTCAGTGAGTTTCGACCAGCAAAGCAATACAACCAACTTAAATGGGATTTAGAGGCTTTGGACTTTTCGTCAACAGAACATTGTTTGCATATTAAAAAATTATACAAGTAATCAAGTTTTACATGGACAGGATATTCCAAGAAAACAAGATAAAAATTAGCAAAGTAGTTAATATCAGACAAGTAGTGAAATCTATATAAAAAAGCAATTATCTCATGTGGAATGGATTTCACAATCCAAGCAAATTAACAGAACCCAACAGCATCAAGTTATAGCCCATAAGGGTCTGTTCTGCGCTACAATAAACTCTAATTTGAGATCAACCCTTCTACTACAACAGCGCATCAAGTAACTACTGCCCCTGATTGTAGACAATGAAATGAATCAATTGGCATGAAGGAAAATGCTTACCAGACCAATCACAGCAGAGATCACTATGGCAGCAAGAACACACTGGATTTTATTGAAATCATAAAAACCATAGTCAGCATTCCCAGGAAAACAGATCCTTAATTCTTAACATCATTTCCAATTTAATATCATTCTAACTTGTATGTATCAAATCCTGGCAAGAATTATCGATAAAATATGGTCAGGAGAACCATCCGTTTAAGCAACAAGTCCTGTAGGAATAAATGAGACGTGTACAAGGTAGAGGCACGGACACAAACCTGAGGTATGTCTTTAAATAATGGAGTCAGGAAGAGAAGTGTACAGGTTATTATGATTCCTGTCACTATACCAGATATTCCAGATTTTGCACCGCTTTCATGATTGACAGCTGACCTTGAAAAGGATCCTGCATTTCTCATTCAAAAGCATGAAAAATCTTTAAATATACGTATGCCTTTTGGTCACTTGAAGGTTTCACTATAATTAAAATTACAATAATGAAACTGACTGCTGATTTTACATAAAAAGTCAACTTCATTCAAGTTCTCAAATTCAAAAATAAGTCTTACCTGTTGTTGGATATGCTGAGAAAAATGAACCAAGAACATTGGCAACACCTAAACCAAATAACTGAACAAAAATATCCAGAAGGGTGGTTATGAGATATTTTGATCGAGACCAGCTAAAATACTATGAAAAAACAGAACAGAAATATTGATAGCAAATGTGAATGAAGTGCAAGTTCCGGGATTGTGATATTTATAACCCAAAGAAAAAAAAAACTGTTCCAAAGATGACTACTGATCCTGACCATAACCTTATTCTCCGATACACCCAGAACAGCAACAGAAATTAACACAATTACAAGCAACCAGAACACAGGCACACAGCTTCTGGCTTTTGAGGCCATATCTCTCCTCACCGCACTCTTCTTTGACAAGAAATTAATACCCCCTCGTGGAAAGGAAGTTCTTAATTTAATTTAAAATTAAAATTTTTAATTTTTAAATTTAATTATGTGTAATAATTATGTGATTATAAAAATCATTAATATAATTAATTAGTAATTAAATTACTAATTAATTAGAATAATTAAGTATTAATTATATTCTATTTTTTAGAAATTTTAAATATTATAATTTTTTGAATTTTATAATTTATAATTGCTCCAACTACTCCCACATCACCCGTACCATCATGATATCATCTCAGATTCTTACTACAAGCTTCTAGACTAGAAGCTTCATTGAGGGTCTACTGTGTGTCTTGTAAAAATTTGCAGATCATCACCCTCCCCTAGAGACCTAGAAGCTTCACCTTGTTCTGAAGAGGAAAGTTTGGGATTGCTTAGAAGTCATTTCAGCATTCTCCCAAGAATTTTCAAATTATGGCGAGTCTTTCCATTTAACAGGAAATTCCATTTGTAAATTTATGAGCTTCTTCAGCTGCACCTTCTATTTCTACACAAGCATTTCTCAAGAGTTGGTTGCTATTTCAAGGGCTACGTAGGATATATCCAGTGCTTAATTTTATCAGAAGCGAGACACTGGATTATCGTGGACAAAGAAAAGAGGGAAAATGTGCCATGGCTCTCAACTAGAGTTTCATACGTGGAGTTATTTCTTTTCTTAAAGTTTAATAGTCCATTCCAGGTTTCATATACGTCATGTAATTGAAGTCATTAGGCCAGTGTAAATAAATAGCAACCAACAGGCTATTGTGTGGTCGTATCTTCGAAAGAAACATACCTCTTGATTTGAATCCAGTTCATACCCATTTTTTGCTGCTAATGCTTTGGCAATCCCCACAGATTCCTGAAGTTTGAAGGTATATACAGATGGTGTACATGTTGCCAAACAACAATTTTAATGAACCAACTAAAATAACTGGGGCATAAAGAAGATCTTTACCAATATAGCCACACCAGTAATGAGAAATGCAGTTGGAATTAAGGACAGTGCATAGCTGAAGGCTTTGGGAAGAGAAAATTTTGGCAGGCCCTCAGGTATATCTCCTACCTATCAAACAACAAGTAATACTTGTCAGCTTTTCTGGATTCAGTCTCTATCAGCTTGAAGAACATGTTAACAAGTTGTTATCAGCTTTGTGGACATGTCACCAGCCCTGAGCATACAAGTTCTCATTTATATGTGACAAGAGGAACAAAAGTAAGGAGCGTGAATCAAATTATAGCAATTACTATCACTTTTACATCATCAAGAAACCTAGACCAGATTAAAACTGCTTACACTGGTCCTAATATGACTGAAAACTACCGTATAAAAGGAAAACAAAAGTTTTAATGCAGTACAAAATGGCAAATATCCGGTTGATGGTATCAGGTAGTGTACATATCATTCCTCTTCTATTATCCATCAAGTTTTTCCCTAGGTTACTATTATAGAGACAAAAAAGCATCTTAGCTATGATTCTCAGTTCTCACCAAAGAAATGGATGACGGATGGAATATTTTTACAAAAACTGTTCCCAGAACTACTGCTGTGAGAGGGCCTGCAGCTCTTAGGAACCGTAAGTACTTCCGTGATTTCCCCTGCAGATAGAACGTCAATATGAGAACACCAATGACATTAATGTTCCACAAACAACAAAGAATCGATTCATACCAAGTGCTTCATGACAAGTAGTATTGTTAGCATCACTGATCCCATCACAAAAGGAGGCCAAGAAAACTACAGAAGGGAAAAACATATATATCAAGTCAACAGGAATTGACAGATGAAACCATTAGAAAGACGTAGTAAATAACAACAAATTTAGGAATTAACACATTATGGATGGTACAAGGAACCTTCATTGGTTAATTTAAACTCAAAATTACATCAACATTTAGCACGAGAATAAGACGCTGAAATTATGTTGCCTTAAACGCGCAATGAACCACAAAAAGAAGTTTCCCGTAAACACATAACATATCCTCATTTACTTGCATTTTATGTTTATTATTCCATTTTTCAACAAACATCTAATACTTCAGAACGTGAAAAGAAGCTAAACAAAATTGACTCCGCCCCTTTTCTAGATGAAAAGACCAGAACATATAAATACGTAATTTGCAAACTCATTGTTCTAACTATCATGATGCAGGACACTGGCATCAGTATAGCCCAAGTAGGAGATATCACATGATCTCTATTATTCTTATGACTATGGCACTGAAAGAATCCTCTCAAACCAAGGGGAAAAAAAAATTGAAATCCAGAAGGGACACCCAAATGGATGCCCAAAAGAAAAACAATTGTTACCGAAGAAGATTTGACTGAAAATACTTGCGACTATGTTCAAACTATAGATGCCTCAAGGTAGAAAATAAAGTGCTCCACTAAAGGACTTTCCTGTTACTTGTTCCCCCCAAAACCCACTTGAACTTAATATCTTAGAAATCCTACATTCTTACTTACATGCATACAATTTAAATTACGACTAGTAAGCCATTACTTTTATAAAATTTAAACATTCATTCCCCGAGGCAACTTTTGTGTTTCTTAACACAAGTTTTCTTTCCGGGTTTACTAGTACAGTGACTTTGAATTCCACTCCGATTTCATAATCAGCTTAGAATTAAACTTGAATTCTTTCTTTCAGATATTATGATCAGTTTCATAAGCTGATCAGAAAATTGTTATTTTCCATGAGTAACATAACCAAACCCAACGTATGATACTCTGGTTAATTTTCTTCTAAATCGGTCCCCTAAATTTATGCATGTGTTCCAAGAGAGAATAATACAGGAGAATGTGTCAGGCTCCTTTGGCATTCTATAGGGCCCAATGGACCAAAACCTCTCTCACTATTTCCCCTTGATCTGCCCGAATAATTATTTTTTTGTTTAATGAGATTATGGCTCGTGTGCATTTATGAAGATTTGAGTTTGATTCTCTGTTTTATCTCATTCACTGTGTCTAGGGTTTATGCCTATAAAGTTTGTAACCCTTGCTGGAATATAAGAGTAGCTTTTGCCACATCATAAAGCTTGCAACCCTTGCTACTAACATATATTGTTCAGCGCACTGTAACATTCCATTAAATTTTCCCATGAAAACATAAAACCCAAATTCCAAATTCCCTTCCTATTTTACTTTACTTATCATTAGCGTATAAATTACATGTACCATAAGTTCAATTGACTAAGCAAAAACTCATAAAGAGGCAGTTAAAAAGTAATTTTAAGGGATGACAATATTACATCAGATATAAGTTAGCATTATTGGGGAAAAAATTTGGTAATTGTACCACCTCAAAAGACATGTCCATTGAATAGTGAAAAATTCAAATAAATCAGTAAAGAATACCTTATCGATTCCAGCTATTACACTCTCAATCAATGGGATGATCTTGCTGCTTCGTGCTATACTATAACCCAAGAAGTATTTTGCCTGAGATAAACCAATAACAATAGCTGAAGCTGTTGTGAAGCCAGAAATCACTGAATGGCTTATGAAACGAATCAGCCATCCCAGCCTGGAAAACCCACAAAACAAAAAATTGCATGTTACATGTAATTATAGTGTCTGTAAATTCCAAGACACGGAATGCAGCTCATTATTAAAAGCCAATTTACAAGGAAATTGATGGTGGGGGCCAACCGGGATGGCAGCTAATAAGTTAATTCCCAATTAATAAACATTCAATTTGATGGAAGCGAGTGATACGTTAAATAAGTCAAATTACAATTAACTCTAATTCTTCTAATGGGCAGCCGCAAGTTTTACTAATTATTGTGATTAATATTTCAAAGCGAGCGGCAAGTTGATGAGCTTTGGAAAAGAAAGGTGTACGGGTTGCTTATATCAAAGCCAGACAAGATATGTATGAGGGGGTAACTACTAATGTAAGAATGCCTGGAAGTGAGACAAAGGACTTCCCCATTAAGATTGGCCTACATCAGGGACACATGTAATTATAGTGTCTGTAAATTCCAAGACACGGAATGCAGCTCATTATTAAAAGCCAATTTACAAGGAAACTGATGGTGGGGGCCAACCGGGATGGCAGCTAATAAGTTAATTCCCAATTAATAAACATTCAATTTGATGGAAGCGAGTGATATGCTAAATAAGTCAAATTACAATTAACTCTAATTCTTCTAATGGGCAGCCGCAAGTTTTACTAATTATTGTGATTAATATTTCAAAGCGAGCGATAAGTTAATGAGCTTTGGAAAAGAAAGGTGTACGGGTTGCTTATATCAAAACCAGACAAGATATGTATGAGGGGGTAACTACTAATGTAAGAATGCCTGGAAGTGAGACAAAGGACTTCCCCATTAAGATTGGCCTACATCAGGGATCTTCTTTGAGTCCATACTTGTTTAATATTATTTTGGATGTTCTAACCGAACCTATTCAAGAAAGAATCCCTAAATCCATGCTCTTCGCAGATGACAGTTCTCATAGCGGAATCAAAAGAAGAGATTAACACTAGATTGGAGTTATGGAGAAGGACTTTGTAGTCGAAAGGTTTCCGCTTGAGTAGGAATAAAACAGAATATATGCATTGTAATTTTGGGAGGAGGCAAGGCAATGGGGATTTGGAGGTAAAGATGGGGAGTCAAATCATTCCTCAAGTATCAAAGTTTAAATACCTAGGATCCATTCTACATGAGGATAGGGAAATTGATGGAGACTTCTCTCATAGAATACAAGCTGGCTGGTTAAAGTGGAGTAAGGCTACCGGAGTTATTTGTGATAAGAAGGTACCTGAGACACTTAAGGAAAAATTTTATCGGACTGCTACAAGACTAACTATGTTGTACGACAGTGAATGTTGGGCAATAAAGGGAAAACAAGAGCACGAAGTTGGAGTAGCAGAAATAAGGATGTTGAGATGGATGTGTGGTCATACAAGAAAAAATAGGATTCAAAATGAAAACATTAGAGTAAGAGTCGGCATGACACCTATCCAAGAGAAAATGATTAAAAATCACTTAAAATGGTTTGGACATGTGCAGAGAAGGCCATTAGAGGCCCCGATGAGGAGGGTAGATCAGACAATATGTAGTCCCATAAAAAAAGCAGAGGAAGACCGAGAAGAACGCTTAATGAAGTCATTAAACGAGACCTCCTGGTCAACAGCATATTTAAGGATTGGGTTGTTAACAGAGCACAATGACGTCGTGTGATTCATGTAGCCAACCCCACCTAGTGGGATAAAGCTTGTTAGTGTTGTTATGATTAATATTTCTCCATGATTTTAGGGATACTATGAATTTTTTTTTTTTCTTGTTTGTATTTTAGATCATTATTGTGATGGGATTTGATCTGATTCAATCAATCCTCTTCCTTCCCTACATGTATCAACCTAGTTCATGAGAATAAAGCAAGTTTTTCACCGCACACCTGCATAGTATCAAAGCAAAAAGATGAGTTGGTATATAAGGTGAAGACAAATAAGACGAACGAGTCTGTTTTGCAAATTGGCAAGTATCACAATGACAAACTGAAAATCTTTGTTGATGGAATTAGGAAACAAAATTCTCATATAAGCAAGATTCGGATACCCTATTCTAGAATGCCATAACATGATGCCTTCATGAGACATAACTTAAAAAACTGAACCTAAAACAAAAGAGGAATTGATCATCGAGATCTTGGAATAGTCTTCAAGATAGTAGACTCCATTGCACTCCTTAGCTTTGCCAATCACCTTCCCCAAGGCTAAGGCTTAATACATATTGATGTTTGGGGTCCATCTAGGACCGAAACTACTTCCAAAGCCAAATGGTTTGTCACGTTCATTGATTATCATACTCGCTTAACATGGATATCTTTAATGGAAGAAAAATTCAAAGTCTTCTCTATTTTTAAAAACTTTCACGCTTTTGTTCAAAATTGATTTCAAACATCCATTAAGATTCTTCAAAGTGACAATGGCAAAGAATATGTCAACACAAACTTTCAAAAATATCTTGCTGAAAATTGTATCCATCATCAAACCTCTCGTTTGCATACACCACAACAAAATAGTGTCACAAAAAGAAAAAACAGACCTCTCTTGGAACTGGCAAGGGCTCTTTTAATTGATAAAAATGTTCCAACAAAATTTTCAGCAAATGCCATTCTTACTTCTACTTATCTCATGAACCGAATGCCCTCAAAGGTTTTAAAATTATAGACACCTATTCAGAAATTTTTGGAGCATTATCCTCATTCTCATCTCCTTAGTACTCTTCCAAAATGAGTTTTTGGCCATACAGTGTTTGTTTTTTATGAGCAGGGTGGCAAATTAGGTTCCATATCTAGAAAAATGTATTTTTTTTGGGTCATTCACCCATTCAAAAGGGTTATAAATGTTTTTCTCCTCCTACTAAACATTATTATGCGACTTTCAATGTTAAGTTTGTTGAATCTCTCCCTTTTTACCCCAAATCACCCATTCAGGGGGAGAGTAATAGTGAATGGTTGATCTGTGGTAGGATAATCATCAATTGAGTGAAAACCATTGTGAACAGCAAAATAATGCTCCCAGTTGTGGTTCCCAAACACCAAACCCTGCTGATACGAGTTCCATTCCCATCAATCTTGATTCGGAACACTTTTTTTGGGACCTGAATAGCTTTGTACAGATCAAGAACAGTCCATTACCGAGCCAAATATGCCTCTTTCTAACCTAGTAAACAGTCACCAGCCCAGACCTGCAACTCCCACTAATCCTACTCCCAGTCCAGAACTACAGACAACTAAAACAGAGGAGGAAACAGCAGTAAACAGAGATGAGTCTATTGCACTACCAAGGCCAAGTCATGAAACCCAACCTGAGTCTATTCCTGACGATCTACAATGGCCAGTTGCATTAAGAAAAGGGAAAAGGAGTAGTACCAGACATTCAATCAACAAGTATATCTCTTGTGACAAGCTTAACCCTTCTTTTAAGGATTCTGTTACTACTATTGATAACAAGCAATCCCAAGAACTTTTAATGAAGCAATATGATCCTAAGTAGAAGGAAGCCATTGATGATGAATCGAATGCCTTGGCTAAGAATCAGACATGGCAAATATGTTGTAAGTAGCAAATGGGTATTTACCAAGAAAAACAACCCGGATGGAAGCATCAACAAGAATAAAGCCGGACTAGTAGCAAGAGATTTGACCCAAACTTGTGGCATTGATTATCTAGAAACATTTGCACCTGTTGCCAAATTCAGTACTATAAATGTCTTGTTATCTCTTGCTGCTAATCTAGATTGGCCTTTGCATCAGTTAGATGTTAAAAATGCTTTCTTAAATGGGGATCTGGAAAAGGAGGCATACATGGTGATTCCACTGGGACTATGAGGTCCAAAAAATCAGAACAAAGCTTACAAACTCTATAAATCCTTATATGGATTAAAACAATCCCCCAGGGCATGGCTTGACAGGTTTGCACTAGCTATCAAGGGATTTGGTTATAAGAAATGTCAGGTAGACCATACATTGTTTGTTTAATCACTCTAATCACAAAACAACTGTGCTTATAGTTTATGTAGATGATATTCTGTTGAGAGGGAGTGATACTAAAGAGATTGAACACCTCAAGAAGAGGTTAGCTACAAAATTTGAAATAAAGGATCTTGGAAATTTGAGATACTTTCTGGGATTGGAAATTGCTAGATCCCTAAAGGTATTAGTGTGTCACAAAGAAAGTACAATACGGATCTCCTAAAAGATTTTGGAATGCTAGGAGCCAGACCAGCTGATACTCCTATGGAACTCAATTGCAAGTTAGAGGTAAAACTAGATAGTAAGGCTACAAACAAAGAGCGATATCAAAAATTGGTAGGGAAGCTCATATACCTATCACACACTTGGCATGATATCTCTTATGCTAGGGGGATTGTGAGTCAACTCAGTAGTAACCCTCAAAAAGAGCATATGTAAGCTATATACTAAATCCTTAGAGATATCTGAAAACTACATCCGGGAAGGGTTTGTTCTTCTCCAAAGGGAATCAGAAACATGTGGAAATATACACTGATGCAAAAGGTTAACTCCTGGCACAAAGGAGGAAAACAGTGTTGAAGTATTTACTGATGCCGAGACGCTCTACTACAAGTTACTATACTTTTGTGCAGGGTAACCCAGTGACATGGAGAAGTAAGAAGCAGCATGTTGTACCTCGAAGCTTTGCTAAGGCAGAATAACAGCACTAGCACTTGGAAGTTGTGAAGGATTATGGGTTGTACATCTATTGAAGGATCTTGGGATCAAAGTTACACCAATCAAAATGTGGTGTGATAGTATCATGGCTTTAAAGATGCTAACAATCCTGTTCAACATGACCAAACTAAACGTGTTGAAATTGATCATCACTTTATCTAAGAGAATATCAAAGCTAAGGTGATCAACCTAGCCTACATTTCCTCAAGCAAACAAGTTGCAGGTATGATGACTAAGCCACTAGTTCAAGCATAGTTTGAAGAACTAGCTAGCAAACTGGGGATGATCAACATCTATTTGCCAGTTTGAGCGAGAGTGTAGGAAGGGGGCCAGATGTTAAATAAGCCCAATTACAGTTAACCCTAATTCTTCTATTTGGCAGCCGCAAGTTTTACTAGTTATTATTAATATTTCTCCATGGTTTTAGGAATTCTTTGAATATTTCTTTTCCTGTTTTTATTTTCTATCATTATTGTGATAGGATTTCATCTGATTTGATCAATCCTCTTCCTTCCCTATATGCATCAATCTATTTCATGAAAATAAAGCAAGTTTTCTGCCGCACACTAGCACAATTCTTCTTCTGGAAATAAATAAGTGACACCGTAAAGTCATTAGGATTATTGTTAACTTAGCACAGCCATGTTTAATTTCATATCAAAATAATCATTTGGTAACTTAACTGGGTTGACGAACAATGAGAACATGATTAGGTAAACAATGAGTTGTTGCAAATCGCATTTTGATTAAGAAGGACTGGAAGATGCACCTTAAAGTAATTTTACCACACATAAATTTGTAGTTTACCTCAAAAAAGCATGCAAAACCACAACATTTCCAATTAAAGGCCTTAGTTTAGTTGGAGTATCGCCTGGAAGGGGCAGCACAAAGAAGGCCAAGCTTTGTTCATATGATTGGCATATATTCATTAAAATAAGGAGAAGCAGAAATACCTCAGGAGCCCCATTATGCACTCCAGTATCCCCACCATAAAAGCCAATAAAATCGCCAGCTCTGTATATAATTCACTGGATGAATCAGTGATGCTACTTAGCACATTAGAAACCAAAAGAGAAACGAGTGCCACTGGACCAACTGCAAGCTGACGAGATGATCCAAATACAGCATATACAAAAATGGGCACAAAGCCAGAGTCTTCCTTGCAAAGGAAATCAACCAAACAAAGATTAGAAGTAAGATAAAATGTAGAGCTGGGAGATGTAGAGGATTGTTGAAGCAGAGAAACAACCCATAGAGTATGCATGATCGGAAATTAGCAGAAAATTTCTAAGTTCAAAAGGGAGTTTAGTCATAATTGAGTTGTGAAACATCAACATGTCATGGAGCCATGGACAAAAACTGCTAGTTATAAACATTATTTTGAGAACAGGCTTCAAAATGAGATATATTTTCCAGGATATCTGTCCTGAAACAATTGTGGGATGTCAAAGAAAAGAAAATGTGTATGGTAAGGCTTATTCTAAAAATAACCGAAAAGTAACATGGATTCGATATTGTCAAATAAAAATCTAAAATTTTTATAGTCTGGTTTGCATATGAATATTAAAATCAATATAAAACAAGCAGCCTTATCATACTAGGTGAGTTAAACTATATAGATTATATGACACCATTAAGATCTATTAAAAACTATTTAGATATATCATTCACCACGAAAACCCATTTTATAAAATATCAATGTCAATGTAAAATTTGTAGGAAGTTGTACTATTCATAAATCATGAATATTACAGTTTACTTCATACTCTTGCAAAGCATGGGTCCCACAGTACAGTTAATATCAAAGCATGGGTATATATTTTCTTACGCATGCATATCATCAAAATATGAATAGCAATTTAACTGCAACACTATTATTATAATTTATATATATAATCATCAAAATACATGTTAAAACAAATTAAAATAAGACTACAAATTTGAAAATAGGAGGAAGCTCAATTTCAGTTTTAAAATGTAGAAAATAACAAAAAGATTTTGAAAATTGAGAATGCAAAATAAGTGGGCTGAAGTCATTTTTGTTTTATTTCTCTTTTAAAAGCAAAAGATTTTTAAAATACTAAACAAATAAGCTCCTCTTTGCAGCTTCTCCTTTTTCTTCTTCTTCTTCTTCTACTTCTTGGATTTATCTTTACTACTTCCTTCTGCAAAGGAAACTGAGGGCACGATGCTTTGACCATTCTTGAGAAAATGAGACTTACAACTGTAGGACATCTATCATTCAGACTTCTCTCAGGGTGTTAAATTCTTTGATTTCTCTTAGGGTGTCCTTCTCAACTTCTCTCAGATGTTAAATTCTTTGATTTCTCTTAGGGTGTCCTTCTCAATTTGTATAAACTATGGTAGATAAAGCCAAGGTATTTACCTTTTAATCTTAAGAATTATGGAACTAGTGAATGCATCCCTGATGCACTATGTACAAAGTTGGCATATTAAAAATAATAAATAAATAAATAAATAAAAAAGAGGAATTAGAAGTGCATTTTAGCCAAAAAATAATCATAAAAATAAAAAGAACAAGTACTATCAGGAAAAAGAACCAAAATATAATATTTCAGAAGCTGTACTTGTGGCAGGGAGGTTAATTATAATTTATAAGCAGGATGACAATTTAACAAACTTACAAAGTCCATATATAGGTTGAAGCCCAGCTAATTTTGCATAGGACATTCCCTGCTTGTTCAAAAAGCCACAAAATAATTAATAAAGGGAAACAGGTGCCTACAGACATATAGCGAATCAATATAAAATATAATCACAATAAATCATTAAATTAACAAGCACGACATTTATCAGATAAGTAAAAGGACAACATTCCATGTATATTCAGAGACGATCATAACGTGCGAAAACGAATGAAAACTTGGGGAAAAGAAAGCAAAAGGAATGACAGCATGATATGTGTTAGTAATTGAAAACATTAACATCAAAATCAGAGCCATTAATCAAATTGTCAAATTGGCCAAAACAGTCAAATTTACAACAGCCAATATGCATCCTGCTGAGCGTGGACCCACTAACACACAGTTATGAAAAGTTCAAACGACAACTTCCTATACTGATTAAGGACTCAAAGTCGGCGTTTCCCCTCTTAAGAAATGGAAAATCATACAAGTTATAAACCTCTCAAGAAATTCAAGCAAGGCATTCTGTTTCCAAGAAATGCAAAAGAGAAAGTAATATATAGGCACTACAAAGGGAAAATATTCCACTCCTCCAGCTCAATACTCAAGAGCTTTCAGCGGAGAAACTGGTTTTGAAAGCCCCCAAAAAATTTAAAAAAAAAAAAAGATCGCAACAGACACAGTAAGAATTCAGTTCGGTCGTTCAATTTCTACTAATTCAACAGAAATTTGGAAGTCCGGTAGAAGTTCAATGACTATTTATTCCACAGAAAAGAGTATAACAACTTCCGCAATTCCGGAATATGATATTTTCAGGCCCCCAGGCTCTATGAAGCACCCCGCAACGACATAATGGACGAGAAGTTTTGATGTCTTATATCCCACAGGCAGCCTAAGTAAAGGAACCATGAATCACCTGGGGAACAAGCATGACACCGACTGTGATTCCAGCCATGAGATCAACCTGAAAATACTCGCGCCATCTGTAAGTCCGAATCCAACGACAGCAAGGAAGGAAGAGCTCGATCCATTCAACACAAGTCATTAGCCGGAGCTTCGTGGCCCATCTGGAGAGCACCAGATTGACATGAGAACTAGACGACAACGACGACGACGCCGGAATGGTAGGGTGCTTCAAAGGGATGACCCGTACAGGACGAGTGGGCGACGCCGAAGCCGATGCCGGCATGGAGGAGGAATCACCAGCCAGATTGCTGCCACTTGGCGATACGTAGGTTATATCCATGTGCAGCGCCGGCGATCACATCAGCAGAGCATGCGCGCTTTTAACTCCTGGCGCACAGTTTGCGGATTTCTGGGACATGCGAGCCGAATCCCAATCACAGGGAAAGAAGAGACGAAATGAAAGGAGATTACGGGACCCACAGCCACGAGGGAAAAGGATAAGCTGATGGCCTGATGGCCTGATGCGAGTAATCGGAGCTTTTGCTTTTACACAGGGTGATCTCTGCCCTCGCCGTTCATCTTTGAAGCAGTGAACAACTCTTTCTTTTCCCTCATCTTTTGTTTTTTTTTTTAAACTTGAGAAGTGCAACTGTTCGTCTCAATATTTCAGCACTTATTCAGGTATCAACCAACATGTTCCATTTGATCCTATAGGAAAATATAATGCGTAAATAAAATTTCTTTGGTATTCTTTTTTTTGATAGAATCCACAAGGACTGTTTTTTTTTTCAACATCACAAATAGATTTATCTTCAATTTCTTATCTTGTTAAATGAGTTTTTAAACATTTTTATGAAAAATTTTTAACTTACTTTTTGTAAGAAATAAATTACTCATATAAAATTCAGATAAAAAAATTACTCATATAAAAAATTTTATTGATTGATTAAATGAAAGATAATAGTATATAATATTATATTAACATATATATTTGAAAATAAAATTGGAAAATAGTACTTATTCAACATATACTCTGTTTATCAAAAAAAAAGAAAAAAAGATTTACTGCCACTTATGAATGGCTTTCATAGTTCATAATATAAAATAGTCTATTGAGGGGTTAATTTTTCACTTATAACTAGCTATAAAACTTTATAACTAATCAATCCAATTCATTTAGCCAATAACATTTTGAGATAAAAGTCTAGTTTCATTTTTCTTATTTACGTGCGTAGTTAATTAGATAACCAGATTAAATAAAATCAACATGAGCTGCGACTGCTAGGTATCACAAGAGGTAAAACAAACTGCATCTTGCCACTCAAAGAACAGCAAATTCAGGATATTTTTATTAATAATTGTACGAATTGATATTTACTGATTGTCCTTTTCCGATCATCAAGTATATCAAATATAAATAATGTCAATAACATATATCAAAATATTAAGTCGCACTCTAATACTCCATATATGGATGCCACTTATCTCACGACATTATATTGTATCATCTGATTTAAACTTTTTTGAATAAATATAATATTTTTCATAGTTTTTAATATAAGAACCAATTGGAAATTAGATTCAGTTTTTAATATAAGATCTCAATATACTTTATCTCCTATTTGCTCTAAAAATATCCCACCAAAAAGTATTTAAGTGTGCATGATTAAATATGATAGTTTATGAAAGTTAACATAAATCTACAACAAATAACAAATTTAATTAATTTTCTTAATATCTCTAAATTAATTATTTAACTTTTATATCAATAACTGGACGTAATTCATGCGTGGTCACGGAGAGAAAATATCAAAGCAAAATACTATTGCTGTGTGCTAAACTAAAAGAAGAGAGAATATGAATATCTAAAAAGAATATTTTATTTAAATTCAAATATTTCTATTAATTAGAGTATAAAGACAGGATTAGGATGCTCTCACGGGAGAAATTCTCCGCGTCCCTCAACCGCATTAGATCTCATTCATCCGGATCAACGAAAACACCTACAGTGTGCCACATTAACAAGTTACTAAAATTTTGTGTTTTCTGGATTCACTTCAATCGAGTTGGACCAAAGCATAATAGGAGACAAAGTTTTACCACCAACAACTTACGATTTTTTAGGTCTACCTCACTCCAACTAAATACTATTTTCGATCTTTAGTATAAGAATTAGTTAACTAATTTAGAAAAACTAAGAAAACTTATCAAGTTTGTTATTTATAATAAATAGGTGTTGTCTTTTCTAAAATATTCTTGCTAATCAAGTGTATTCGTTAAAATTATCATTATTATAAGAATTACCTTAGAAGAAAATAGATAAATATAATAAATAAAATAGATTAGGATGGTATATTTGGAATCAAAAGAAAATTTAAACAAATTTTTATATTAAGCAGTGGAAGTAGTAATTTATATGAGTGCAAATAATTCAGATCAAGTGTGATTCAAGGGTTGAGTGAATAAAAAACTACTATTGCCGCTTCAATATACAGTTCATGATGATGGGATCCTCACGTGTGTGTATTCAATTTATTAGTAATTTATACGCTTATATTTAAAGCTTTCATGATGTAATTTTCGAAATATTAAATTCATTTTTAAAATAAATGACAAATAATCATCAGTGTTTAACATTAGTTTATTTTAAATTTTATCAAAAAATATATTTAAAATATAAAAAATAAACTAAATTTACACCATGTAGAATCTAAATGATTTAAATCGATAGCGAATAATTGAGTACCCATTCTCATAACTCATACAGTCGACCCGTTGGATCTCTGGGAAAGAGAGGAATCTCGTCAGAATGAATTTATATTTATGCTTTATATAGAAACCGCGATGTTAGAGTGGTTGAAGGTGTGTTTGGATGAAACCAAATCATGGTTTAGAAAAGTGATTCTGGAGAATAGATTCTGGAAAGAATAGATTTTATGAAAAAAATTATTTTGAGAAGTGAGAGTGTTTGGATAGTTGTTATCAGAAGCACTTTTTATATATACAATTACTAAAAAAAAGACATAAGTTAATATGATAATTACAGAAAAAATAGATTTTATGATATATTTTAATTTGAAGGAATAAAATTGTTAATAATATATTTTTTATTAACATAATTAATAATACATAAGATAATATAATTAATAAATAATTAATATGTATATATATTTATAAAATATAAGATTAAATATGTTTATAAAAAAATATATTTATAAAAAAAATAACAAGATACATATCCTATAGGCTCTCACACTCTCCCTTTTTTCTCCAAAAGCAAAAAAAATTTTCTTTTTTCAAAACCATGGTTTTGGTTTTTGAGTGATTTATTCCCCAAACTATGGTTTAGTGTGTCACTCAAACATAGCCTGAGACGAACCTGGTCTTGTTTTCGGTGAGATTCAAAATTAGGAATTATGTCAAAATCTTCCCCATTACACATCATCATCCGAGCATTCAAAATATGAAAGTGATTGAGATATGAACCTAGACTTGTTTGGGTTAACATTCAAAACTAGAATTATGTCAAAGCAAATCATGGCGAGACGCATCGTTGGGAGAACCATGCTCAATTGCTCAGCTGCCACATTTATCACATACAGGTTTTGAGATTTGTACTCCTCTTATTCTTAATATAAAACCTATTTAACTAATTTGATTAAATTAAGAAAGTTAGGTAAGTTAGTTAATTATAAAAAAATATGACACGTTTTTCCTAAAATCCGTCAATAAATATTTAGAGACGGAATTTTTTCTGTCAGAAATTTCTGTCGCTAATTCTATTCCGGGTGTGTTTGGATGAAACCAAACAGTGGTTTGAAAAAGTGATTCTGGATAATAGAATCTGTGGAGAATAGATTCTGAGAAAAAGTGATTCTTAGAAGTGAGAGTGTTTGGATAATTATTACCAGAAGCACTTTTTACATGTGAAAATTACCAAAAATGGTATAAGTTAATATGATAATTATATAAGGGATAGATTTTATGATATATTTTGATTTGAAGAAATAAATTTGTTAATGAAAAAATTTTTACTAACATAATTAATAATATATAAGATAATATAATTAATACATAATTAATATGTGTATATATATTTATAAAACATAATATTAAATATGTTTATAGAAAAATGAATTTTTTTTTTTGCTAATAGAAAAATATTAATTTTCTTTAAAGATTTTAAACGTGAAATCCCATAACATTTTTTCACAACTACTTTTTGTAATAACATACTACATGTATAATAACCTCTGATGTTTAATACAATTAATTAATTAATTGTCACCACACATATATATTCATAAAATATAAGAGTGAAAATATTTTTAGAGAAGATGAATTATTTTGTTACAAACAGAAAATCATGTATTTTTCATGAAGATTATAAACATAAAATGGGATGATATTGTTTAATAAAATAGAATAAACACGTCTTAAAACAATTTATTAATTATTAAAGTAAGTAATAATTAGCTTGAGAATATAAGGTATAATATTAATAAAAGAAATATAAATAAAGAAGTGTCATAATCATTAAGATGATGCATCGATACAAAGCATTTGTAATAGGTTTTGTTTTTAACTACATATTACAATCTATGATAAAAGGAAAAAAATAAGACATGACTACTATCCTTGTATTGAATTAACAAGTTCGTCTCTTATGCTGTCACGAACCTAAGCCATGTAAGATGAAGATTGAATTGATGAATGTATATGTGAAAATCCAACCCCATTATCATCTTCTTCTGCATAAGTACCTTCTTCTTCCAACTGAACGAATCCAGGATCAGTAATAGATGTCGTTCTAATAAAATTATGCATAGCCATCGTTGCACAAACGATTTTAACTTGTGTTTCATAATCATAGGATGGCATGTTTTGTAAGACTGCGAACTTTTTTTTTCCAAACTCCGAAAGTTCTTTCAATTGTACTCCTTAAACTTGAATGGAAATAATTAAAGACCTCATTGTCATTTTCAAACCCAGATGTCCTTCGAAAATCAGGCAGATGGTAACGCTCCCGTCTGTATGGGCCGAGATATCCATTCGGTGTTGGGTGTCCAGCATCCACCAAATAATATTTTCCTATATAAAAAATGAAATTATTGTAAATTATGTTTCTATTGTTAAGCTAAATGTAAATAAAATGTAGGAAATAAAAAAATACCTTCAGGTGGATGGGGAAAGTTCATTGAAGGAGTTGTGAGGGCATGATCAAATATCTGAGCATCATGTGCGCTACCTTTCCATCCAGCCAAGACAAAAGTAAAACACGTGTCCCAATCACAAATCGCCATGACATTTTGTGACACTGTTCCTTTCCTAGAGATAAATTTAGTTTGATCTGTTGCACTGACAACGCAAGAAACATGTGTGCCATCAATTGCTCCAATGGCATGTTTAAAAAAAGGCCAGTATTTACCAAACCGAATTTTTGTATGAACATGCCGAAATGTTAGATCTTTTGGTTTGATATTAGACATGGCAAGTCTACAGCATGCCATTAGGACATTATGAAAATGTCTGCTAATTGTCTCCCTTGAATGTTGAAATCTTTCTTGTTGTATTCTGCTACTAAGTACATGGCCAACGGTATGTAAAAACATTGCAACTAATTCATGTAACCCTATATTTTTAGTTTCTTTTAGACCATGTTGTTGCAATTGTTCCACCAGACTTAAGAACACATCGCCTTCCATCCTAAACATGTTATAGCAACGACTGGGGTTGCCATCTAAAACATCCCTTACCCATAAGCTGCCTGTATAAGCACTTGTATGCCGAGGCTCCTTACACAAGTTCAAAGTAGCGTATGCACTGACCAATGCTGCAACTTTGTTAACCCTTTTTTTTGTCCCTTAGCATGCTCTTCCACATGTTTAATTTCATCATCCATATTCGTTTTATCCTGTGCACATACACAAAAAGTTTAGAATTCTTACGTAGAAATTATGAAACATTTATAAAAGTTACAGAGTTGTCTGATTCATATAACAATCCACTAGTCACATAAAACGATACACATATGGAACTGTCTAATATAATAAACAAGTCATAAATTCCTAGTGTAATACTCCAAAATAGGCAGAAGTTGTTCCTTTTGATCCTTCAGAGCTGCATACATTTCCCGTGCCCGGCCGTTCCATAAGGAGTTGTGTGTACCGTCTAAAGAAATCAGGATCACTGACAACTTCAGGAACTGTTTTGAGGTGAGATAGGACTCCCCTAATTGAAATCTCATAAGCACACGCTTCTTCTTCCAACCTTCTAGCTTCTACTCGTGAAATGACCTCATTGCCACGCTCAGCCTCAGAAATATTTGTTTCAGCAATCTTGCTAAGTGCATCCGCTATTTTCATAGAGGGAGATGTGTGTTTCTTCATGACTTCACTCTTCCTTTTGACCCCCAGTGAACTACTAGGTCGACTCCCACCTCTGCTCGTACCCCCACCACTGTTATCCTGCCTCAATTCAGTGTTGCCCCCACTACCTCCACTATTCTCATTGAAGTTCACTGAGTTAAATTCCCCACTTATACCAGTTGGTGCACCTAAAATTTCATCACTATCTCCGGACCCTTCTTCCAAATCTTCATTTGGTGTTCCTTCACTTGGAAGTGTCATGGAAGAAGGTGCCCATGTTTGTGGTCCAGTTGCAGCCACACTCCCAAATAGTTGAGTTAATTGATCCCTAAATTGAAGTCCTCTTTCTCTGAATTTTTCGTAGTTTGGAACTTCCTGCACATTAGACACTAATAATATCATAAAATATTCAAAAAATAGTAAATATACACAAAACATTAACAGGTAGAAAAAATGTAAGATCAAAAGGTTCAATAATTACCCTTATTTTCCTCTCCCACCAATCATCAGTTGCACTGACAGTATTCCTTTCAGTATCCCATCCCAATCCTGTCTCACGAAGCAGCCTATCCCATGTCTGCCACTCCTTTCGTAGGGAATCATATTTATTCTTAAATTGAGCTTTTTCATTCACTCTCCCAGTTTTGGCAGTAAATTTATCACCAAGAATATCCCAAGCTTTCTTTGTTAAGCTAATACCTTTTCTTTCCCCTTGTTGCACAAGTTCAATGCACAGGTCAAGAAACACTTTTGTGGTTCATAGGTCCCAGGAAGCTTTCACCGTATTCTTACCCATTATGCTATAGCACAATTACAGCTCTCCAGTCATCACAGGTTAATCAACTCAAAATCAATTGAAATAACAAGTGTCATTGTTACCAAAATCAACTATGAATACCATACTAACATTTTTCTTTCCTTCATTTTTATTTAAAACAAAAAGAAATTCATTCTAAGTTTTTATAACATGTAATTAATTTTTTTAATCCAACATAAAATGAAACTATGTTCTCATTCCTTTCATGACTAGAAAAAAATTAAATAAATTAATTTTAATTACCAAAAATACAACATCCTATAATTTTATTTAAAACAGGATTACAAAAAATAAAACATAAGGATTACAAATATATCTCTAGAAAAACTAGTCAAACTATATGAACCGAAAACTGATCCTCTGGCCCTGAAAGCAAAGACCATCCCTGAGAGTAGCACGATGTTTTGGTTTCAACAAAGGAAGCAAACTGAAATCAGATAAACCAAACTACACAAATGAATCCATGAATGAAAATCAACCCACCACTGAAAGCAAAACGTCAGCCACAACTATCAACGAAGCAAAATCAGCACCAACCAAACACCCCAAGCCAGCACTGAAAAAAAAATTTACTACAGTCAAACGACAAACCGTGATGTGACAAAAATTATGAATGTTGAACATTTTTGTTATCATGATTCAAACATTAAACACAAAGATTTGCATTTGGTATATTTGTGCGTCAGATAAACAGATCTCAGAACCAAAAAAAAAAATTCAGACATTATAAACCAACCAAAAATACCATATATCAGGCTCAAACCAACCGAATAATTTCTGTCCTATGGCATGCATAAACCAACCTAATATTAATGAGCAAGATTAATAAGCCTGCTAAACAACATCAATATTCAACTAATCAAAACCTTGCTCTTGAATTTTTCCAAACGGATAATTAACGGGTAAAAACTCTCATGGTAACAGTTCCCAGGAAGCATCAACGACAAACGGCATAGCGATTATAGATATCATGCTTAAGGCCCATCCTATCAAGAATATCATGTTTAAAGGCCGCATCCGGTCCATGTTATCGGAAAATACAACATCCTATCAAGAAACACCCCCAAGGCATCTTTTGATTTCACGATTCCTTACCCAAAAAACAATCCAACACATCAATTATCTGAAAATATAATAAACTATCCAACATCAATTATCGGAAGATATAAAACAATCCAACACATCAAAGCTTCGAACCCGATAAAGCCGTGAGCGAAAGGGACTGAGAGATCGAAAGGCAGAGCTGGAGCATGAGAGAAAGAGCTAAGAGAGATTGATGGAGTTTGTGGGTGAGGCGCCGAACAAGTGAGGGACAAAGGGAACTAGAAGACCCTGTTATGTTTCGGTTTCATAGAACGTTTCTTCATAACAGACAAAAGAAGACCCAGAAGCAGAACAAGGTCCAGCTCGCAACATGCTGAATAATTGGAGTCGTAGAGGAAGAAACAGAGGCTATGGAGAAGAAGAAAATGCCGGATCTGAGCCACCTTACCTGAGCGACGAATCTGAGCCAGGGAACACCGACCACAGCCAAATGCTTCACAGCGAACCTGAGCACCAGAAATAGCTGTGATCTTCTTCAACCATGGAGCTGCGATTTCTCTCACCGACACCTTCAAACCGTGGCTAGATGACAACTTCTTCACCGGCAGCGACTCGTTCTATGAAGGAGGAAAGGAAGACCGTGGACGACTGGGGAGTGAGGACCGATTGGGGAAGAAGGCGTGAAAGAGGAGGGGAAGAAGAGCAATTATTGAACATCGACCTGATAATTGGAGCCTTTGGTCATTTGTTGAGGGGCCCACCGTGAGTTTTAGTAATTGGGGCCAAGAAGCAAATGAGAGTTGCTTCTGTCCAAACCATGGTTTCACCGGGTGAAACCATGGTTTGACCTGAACCAAGGTTTGCTCATTTTGTCTGCCTGTTTGGATTTCATTTTGTGCAAACTATGGTTTGGCCTTCCAAACCATGGTTTGCAATGTCATCCAAACAGGGCCTCCGTCACAATTCCATCGCTAATCCGTCACTAATTTTAAATTTTGTTATTTTAAATTATAATCTTACAAAAATTTATATAATAACAATTAAGAATATAATGATTTAAAAACATTTTTAATTATAAAATAATTGATATATTTATGGAGTTGGTGTTAATGAAGATATCATCATCATTCATGTCATCATTATGTATATACTGAAAATAGAAAGACAATTTCTTAGAAAAATTGTTTATATTTTGTTAAAATAAATTCTTCTTGATTATCAATAATAATTAAAAAATATAATAAGAATATCAATAACTTTCTTATACAAATAGATATAAGAAAGAAATAATTTTATCATATGTAAAATATATTGAAATATATAATATATGACAGAAATTCGAAACCAAAAAATAAATTTATATGAATGCAAACTAATATTAGAGTGAATTTTGAATTTCAATCATTAAACAATAAAATTTAATCATGATATAATTAATACCCATATATAGATTGATTTTGGTCTTCAATACAAAAACAAATGGTATATATAAAGAATTTTAAGAAAATAAATTACATAGGATATATATACAAGTAGGAGAATATTGTTTATCATAATCTATTCAAATCATTTAATTTTTTATATAGAATAATTTATTAGATTTTATTATAGTAGTTATTTTTTGAATAATAAGATTTTTTGACTAGTTGTAAATGATTTTCTTCAAATATATAAAACACATATAGATAATATAATATAAGGTAATATAATACATATATAATTAAATTGTATATCTTATCAAGATTAATTAAAAAATAAATTTAAAAATATTTATAAAAAAATAGTTATGATTTAAAATTTAAAATTAGTGTCGTTCGAAATTAAATTTATGTTAAAAATAATTGTTTAAAAATTAAAACATTATAAAACAAATAGTAAACAAATATTTAAAAATTATTTTTTATTAAAATAGTTATGGTTAAATTATCATATAGTATATTTTTAGTTTTTAATAATATATATGTATATATATAATTTTTTGTGTAAAATAATATTATATATATAATTTAAAATAATATTATATATATATAATTTTACATAATAAGTCAACAGGTTCATTGCAATTCAATTGGTAAAGCCACAAGCGCGCACAGAGGAGGTCCTGAGTTCGAGCCATGGAGAAGTCACTTAGAGGAGGGAATTATGTGGTGACAACACGTGGAGGTGATCCCTAGTGATGACGTGGCAATTGGTAGAGGTGCCACGTGATATTTTATTTTATTTTTTAAAAAATCGAGTTAGTGACGGAATATTAGCGACAGATTAGCGATGTAATATTTTTGTTGCTAATTTGTGACGGAATTTCTGTTAAGAATTAGCAACGGAAAATTTCCGTCAGTAATTAGCGACAATTCATCGCTAATCAATTAGCGACAAAGGAATTAGTGACGGAACAAATTATGTCGCTAATCTATTTCCGTCGCTAATCCGTTGCTAATTCCGACGCTAAAAGCATATTTTTTTTGTAGTGAATCTCAATCCCTATCCCTCATTTTTAATACTTCATACCAAACAAAACCTTAGAGTTTGTTTGGTATACTGAAAATCTGGGAAAGGAAACAGAAAATCCTAACTTTTTGTTGGTAGCACACGTTCGGCAACACAATTTTCTTGAAAATCAATTTTCTGATGGCGTTGAATTTTTCCTTTATATATGGGAAGTGCGCTTCCCGCCCATTAGTAATAACTCCGATTAGCGTCCTACCACTGGTCTTCTTCTTGTGTTGGGCTACGAGATATGAGTTTGAGGGGATAAAGACGGGAGCTGCAACTGAAACAAAAGTGGTGATGGGGAAACAATTTTTGAGATGCAGTGAGACTCGTGAATGAGCATGAAAGAGGCTATGGAAGTTGAAGGAGTGGTTGTGAGATGCAGCGCGCAAGGTCAATACATTGGCCCCTGCTTTCGTGGAGGATGAGCCATGTTGGCTTTAGCCTGAATCAAAACTCAAGCTTTGATGGCCTTTATCTTTCTCTTCTACTGTCTGAGTAGATTGAAAAGTAAACTCACACACCAAGAAAAAGAAGTTATTCTCACATGTATGCTGATCTTCTATTAATTTGATATGTTTTCAATTAAGAAAAACAGAAATAACCAGAGAAGTTTTTTTAAATATCCTTGTTATATTGCTTAACGGAAAAAAATTTTTAATCTTTGCTTACTTTTTCGATCATAAATTTAAAAATACAACTTTTTTAAATGAGTTTTATTTTATTAAAAAGTAGACTCGGAAAACTTCTTAATGATGTATTTTTACTCGCCGTCTAGCGAAAACCATAAGGGCAAATTATATGGGTATAAAACTTTAGGAATGTGATTAATAAAAATTAAATTTCAGGAAAAAAATCATGAGTGAAATTTAAAGGACTAAAAAATTCTTTATTGAAAAAGATAATAATGAAGTTTTCATACATGACAATATTACCTCTATTTACATATATGACGTGTTTTAAAAAGTCGCGTATTTCAGTATATAACGCATTTTGCAACTTTTTAAAGGTAACTAGTATCTTTTTTCCCCCTAAAATGTCCGTAAGAGAATGTCAAAGTTACTTAATTTATTTACCTTTCTTCATTAATATGGCTCATTTCCTAAAGTTGAAATATTAAAATCTTTTGATGGCCAAAAAAAAAAGAAATTAAAATCTTAACTACCTAACTATTTCTTTTACTAAGTGTATACTGTGTTATATAAAAACATCTTTATGTTTAAAACAAAAAAAAAGTACTAATAACAATAAAAAAAAAATAACAACCACAAAAATAAAGCAGCTCCCTCCTTAGTTGTTTTCAGTTTAGGTAAAATAACAATAATAACGGTCCATAGTTTTTTTTCTAAGAATAAAATCTCCTTCTGGTTCTTGATTTCAGAATCTTGTTTTTTTTTTCATGAGTTGTTTGACCATTATTGTAAAAATCTCTCCAATTTATGTGAAATATTTATTTATTTCTGTACCAAAAAATATTTATTGATTTTTTTTTTTTTCTTTTTTTTTGCTTTGACATTTCCTTACCACGTTTTGGAAAAAACCCTAATTATAGTATTTAATATATTTTAAGAATAACATTGAAAACTTATTAAAATTGCGAATGAAGTCAAAATATTATTACATAATCTTAACTACATTTCTTTAAAATTGGTGAAATTATTAAAAGGTTCTTTTTGAAGAAGAAAGCAGTGTGTAGATGAAATGCCCTCACTGAAACAATTAATACCCACTACACTGTTGATTTGACTAAGTTTTACTATAATTATTCATGTCTAATTACATGTTTTTAGAAGAATTATTTGGTTTAAAATGCATGTTTTGATATGAACTGTAATAATTTATAACTGTGGATTTGAATTCTCATTAAGCACTTTATAGGGGTAAAACTGTCAAATTGTGCATTATTTTAATTAATCATCATTTACAAAATTGAATTGGATATTACAAATGCTTAAATTGATTTTTTAGGTCAAGGCTTAAGCCAAAAATATCTCCCAAAGACCTAAATTCAAGGAAATTACAGTTAAGGCCCAACAGATTGTAAGAATTCCAGAAAAGGCCAGCTAAATGTAGCTGTTCATTTTGATTAGTTAATCGCAATGAATTGGAGGTTTAGCTGTGACGAAAAGGACGCTGACACAGAATTAGGTTTTAAACCTCAGATTGCGATTTTGGGAAGCATACCACGTGAGCCAGTCGTCATTCACCATCCAGACACTCCCATTTTCGTCTTATAGGGTTCTTCAAGGGTTCTTGAGGTTCTCCTATTAATTTTCATCGATTCTCACCCCCTTTCCTCCTCATTCCATCAGTTTTCTGCATCTTTCATCATCCACCTTCATCTGCTATAGTCGGTGCTGGAATTTCAGAGCTTGGAGGAGCTGTTTCTGAGGTCATGAGAGGCTAGAATGTTTTGCCCTGAGGAGTTTTGATGAGGGTTTGAGCTTGGGACTTAATTTGGAGAGTTTTACTTTATTTTTTTCTTTTACTTTAATAGTATTTCAGTTGTTTTTCGTTAGAATTTCTGTGTTGACGTCATCAGTATTATAATCTTTGCATTTTGGATTGGATGTTGAGAATTTATGCTTTGGTATTTGTTTTGTAATGAGAATCCTATGTTTAGTCATATGAATATTGGTTGTTGTTCAATCTAAATTCAATTTGATTAAACATGGTGCCTTGCTAGTATAATTGGTTATTGTGTTCAGGTTGTTGTTACCATTGCATCAATCTCACCAAGTGTTCATTCATGAGGATTGTTAGTTTTATTGTAGGTCTTTGGGTCAAAGGTTTCATTAACATACTAATTTACTTAAGTTTGGAAGGTTTTCTAAACTAGCTAAAATTGGTTTTAAAGTAAACTCCCAACACATTTTGAAGTGAGGAAAGCTTAATCAATTCTCCAATAGGCATTTCATCAATTAAGTTTACAAACTATCTTTTTTTATTATTTTCTTGCACTGTTGTTTTAATTCACTAAAAGAAAAAGACCAAAAAGACTTTTCTACTTCCTTTTTTATTTCATTGGGATTTAATTCAGTTTTAAAATCCCCCCAATTTTATCTTTCCGCACGATTTTGTCACTAAGATTGCATAGGAGCAAGTCAGGCTTCTCAAAATGAACACAACTCGGATCGTGCCTCTATAGTGCATCCCTATCCAGAACTAATTATTTTTGAGAGCCCATAACAACTAAGGCTTCATCAACGGTCACCATTTGGATGATTTTTAATTTTTGGTGATTTTGAACCTGGTTGCTAAACAGTTTGATAATTTCGCCATTAATTTGAGAAAATGAACGAAAAAAATTGTTTTTTTTAGAGCACTATGGTCTTTTTATATTTTTCACTTCCTTTTTTATACTTGATTCATGCGTACCATATATAAAAATCAGGCCAAAGTTCCTTTTTCTTTTTCTTTTTCTTTTTCAGTTTAATTTCCATTGTCAGCGCTATAATTCCATTCAAAACGTTTCAGACCGTCTCAATGGTTACGGCACCTGGTAATTCAACAAGTTAATGTTTCCACTTCTCAGCCCCGTATTTGTCGCTGTGAATTCTGTTAGTTAAGATGCTGCAATCTAAAGGTACACATAGACATTGCTAAGCAAGATTTAACAGATCTTATCACTTATTTGAAATTGAAAAGTTACAAAAAGGAAAAGGCTTTATATCAACTTTGAAATCCACCAAAAGAATAGTAATTATTGAAATGGATATATAACCTAATTTATGGAGGAGGAATAATTTAGGGAGCAAAAAATTAGGATAATAAATTTTTTGATCTCTCACGTTTATCTCAATTATTATTTTGGTTCCTAAAGTCTAATATTTATCAATCGATTCTCCAGAGTTTTATAATGTGTATGATTATAAAATTTTAAGAACCTAATTGATTGATAAAAATTAAGCTTCAAGAATCAAATCGAGAATTGAGGCGAATTTCAGCTCCATTACAAGAAAAACATTTCTAAAATATAAGTGATTAAATCACACGACGTTTCGTTTTTTTTTTTTTTAACATGACAAAATGATATATATTAAAAATAAGGAGAGTTATAACTTCCAATAAGAAAGACCATCTAGATTACATGAATTAAATCTAAGAAAGAGTCTTTAGAAATGATATTAATATTGAAGAAAGAAAATTGAAATATGAGAGAAAATTATTTTTTTGCGAAGTGATGGTTGAAGATTTGGAGTCCAACTTTGGCATTTTTATGAACTGCTTCCCCAGAGTGTAGAAGGAAGGGGGGTGGGTTTGGATGATCTACCCAAAGAGCCCAAGGAAGTAATCTAAAAAGGAGAGGCTCTAAGACACTTGGAATGAAAATCCGGTCCTACTAACCTGGTGTTTCCCCAACTAAATTCTTTTAAGCACTTACCCTCATGACAAACCACACCATGATAGAAGTGCGATGTCTATGTCTTTTAAATTTAAACATGGTAACGTTCCCACCATGCGTTATGATGAAGTTAATGTTCCAACCATTTTTTCAGAATTTGAACTCCGCCTATATTATATAGCCGGTCCCAAGACCAGATAAAGGAGGAGGGTTGTGTTAGGTACTCGATAGCTAACATAAAAACCCGTCGAATCTCATGAACATGGATCAACGAAGTAATTATGTTAATGCTAGGTGGTTGCCCAAAAGTGACGTGCTCTATGGCTCAAGTACAGTGACAAGTGAGCTAGAGCCGCTGCATTGTTGCCCAGATGTAGTGCATTACACCTCACTTCTATTACGGCTTAGGGTTCTTTTAAAGGCATTTCAGACCATATTGGATGGCCTTGGGCTCAAAAATTCCATGAAAACGCTAATTTTCAGATTTTTATTATTCATTTGGTAAGTTCCAGATTTTTGGCTCAATTTCGAAAAATCATAACTTAATGTAGAAAAATCAAAACGAGGTGGTTCAAAATTCTGTGAAAAGCTCTTTGAATGTCTTTCAAGAAAAAATAATCTTGGAAATGAATTCCTTGTGAGAAAGTCCTAGGTTTTTGTGAAAGTCACATCTATCCTTCTGGTAAAAATATTTTTTTTTTTCATATTTTGAACCTTAACTTTGAAAAATTACCAAAAATCGTATAGTTGGCCATTTTTAATGTGCTGCCTATTGGTTTGAAGAACTTTAAGTATACCAAATTTCATGAAGAAATTCGTTCAGGAACTTAATAAAAACATAGCTCCAAGTTGGCGTCCTGCTTAGGGTTACAGCACCAAACATACATACTTATACATAACCAAAATACAATTATTTCCTCATGATTCACTACCACAATTACCCTTGAATTGACAACTTCCCTTTTGATAATTCAGCCCCTAAAATGTTAGGTTACATATGAGGGATGAAATTTCAATGAAATCCCAGTAGCACGATTAATCCACCAAAACATCAACATGCATTATTATAAAGCACTTTAACATTAGCTATCATAGGAGAACTAATCTTTTTATAATAAGCAACATCAACAATGCAATAGCCAAGGCAACGAAATGCAAGGAGCAACCATATCACAAACATCATAGTTCAACTATATAATAGCAAGCATTCATGCCATAAATAACAATGCAAAGTTAACATTAGTGGCTAATTAAATCCCACTACCTTGATGCAAAAGTTTCTATGATTCCTTGATCTTCTTCTTCTCCTCCACAATTAATAAACCCTAACATCACAAACCATGAAAGGAGTAGCAACATTACCAACCAAACCATATCAATAATCAATAACAAAACTCAATTAAACCCTTGCCCTTTAAAATTCCTTGATCTTTGATTTTTAATTTTTGAGCTTTGTTTTCTTAAGCTCTAAAAATTCCTTCTTGGTTCATTCCTATATAATATTTCATGTAGAATCCAAATATACACTTGGATTTAAGGAAAGAAAATTTCTTCTTCCAGTTTCAACTTGACTGAACCCAAAGGGTTCATTATCCAAAAATTACAACTTGGATTCTAATGCTTCCAACAATTGTTCTTTAGGTTTATCCTACACATTTTCTGTTTTAAACACAATGGAAGCATCAAAACATTGAAAAAACACATCCTAGGGTCCATTCATGATCTTGGCTGAACAGTACCATTTGAGAAGCATTAAAGAAATCTCTTCAAAAATAACATACAATCGCTTGAAACCACTTGGAACAACCAAGATTTGAAGTGTTCTAACATGTGTGAACAACAAAACTTTCTCCCCTACACATCATATATTTCAGCCAGCAGCAAGGAGAAACAAGAAATGATTTTTCCAACCATCAAACTCAAGAGAATCAAGCAAGGAACAACATAATATCAACTACTAATCTTAACTCCAAGCTTTCTTGATCCAAAGTGGTTGATTCCTCCTTGTTCACCCTTTAAGTTCTCTCTTTTCCTCTCTTGTTCTCTCTTGGCTGAATCGCACATCTGAAAAATGGGGTAGAAAGAGCTCACTTAAGTGCACAAAATATCCCAACCACCAACAATTAATGATTTGCCAAGTGTCACTTCCCTTCTTCTTGAAACTTCTTTCTGAATTAAGTAAAACTTCTTTCTGAATTAAGTAAATCCAAATGTAATTAGTTTTCAAAGTCAAGATCCTCTCCTTTTAAGGCTTGACACTTGGCAACTTTAATTACTCTCCATTAAGGGCTTGACAAATGGCAAATTGTGGGCCAAGTAAAGTGCAATACTCTAATCTACACTTTATCGGTGCACTTTTACTTTGGGTTTAATTTCTTTTCTATAATTATAGTACTCTGGCATCTGTAATTATTTTCTATTAGATCCATAATGTATTCTTCTTATTTTTCTCTTCCCAAAATGTCCTTTTTAGCTTAAGGTCAAGTTTCCATTAATTGAATAAAAAAGAAAACTGTTTTCCTTCTTATTATTAATTTTTCCATTTATCCAAATAATTAGAAAAAAATCTTGGATATCTAAGGGTCTTCTTTTAATCTCATAATCTCTTATAATTCCTTGGGACATCATAGAAATTTTCTTAGGATTTTATTCTCCTTCCAAATATTTATTTGGAATTCTCCAAATAAAAGGTCTCAAATTAGCCTAAATCAACATTAAATCCCTTTATAATTTCTCTAAGGGTAATTTATTTATAAAACCAATTATATAACCTCATATAATTCTCAAGGAATATTATCGTTATTTTTTTAATTTTTTGAGGCTTGGAAATATTTTTTTCATAATTATTTTGACCAATTTTTTTTAATTAGTCAAACCTTCACAATTGACTGAGAAAATCATAATAATTATTTTTATCATAAATCTTCTATTTCTCCTTATCCTTTTTGGCCCTTAAATTTTAGGAATATCCTTATTCCTAATTAATATATTACTGGATGTGACATAGTGTTAAATGAGCAAGGGCTACTGCACTCTCTTGGACGGAGGAGGCTAAAGAAGTTAGTTCATGAGAACAAGATTAGATTTAGTACTTGGAATATTGGGACATTGAATGAGAAATCTATAGAGGTAGTGGGAGTTATGAGGGACAGAAAGATTAATATTTTGTGCCTCCAAGAGACCAAATGGACTGGAAAAGTTATAGTGGAAGTTGAAGGGTATAAACTTTGGTACACAAGAAAGGTGAGTACAATGAATGGTGTTGGTATTATCATTGATGGAACATGAAAAAAGAATGTGGTGGAGGTTAAAAGGTTTGAGGATAAAATAATATCTTTAAGAGTAATTGTGGGAAAGGATACTATTAATATCATTAGTGCCTATGCACCTCAGGTTAGGGCAGAGACACACCTTAAAGATAAGTTTTGGGAAGATATGGAGGGGTTGGTTCAAAGCATACCACTTGAAGAAAAAAATTTTATTGGTAGGGATCTTAATGGACATGTAGGTAAGAAAGCAGGACAATTTGGTAGGGCTTATGGCAGTTTTGGTTTTAGGGAGCTTAATAATGAAGGACAATCTATTCTTGACTTTTCTCTTGCATACAATCTCAAGATTGTCAACATTTGTTTTAAGAAGCGAGAGGAGCATCTAATCACGTGCAAGAGTGGTGCCTCAAAATCACAGATTAATTTCTTTTTGGTTAAGAATCTGGACAGAAGATTGTGTACTAATTGCAAAATGATTCCTGGAGATGGGGTGACTGCCTAACATAGAGTACTTATCCTTGATGTACGTTTTAAGAGTTTCAGACAAAAGTATCATCAAGTGGTAAAACCCAGGGTTAAGTGGTGGCAGTCAAATGGTAAGAAGCAGGAGTTATTCAAAAGGACTCTTTTGGAGGAAGAGATCTGGGAGTTGTAAGGAAATATGAACATGACGTGTGAAGCGGTTGCTACAAGGGTTCATATGGTAGTTAAAGCAATTTTGGGAGAATCTAAAGGTCGTGGTCAGAGAGACAAGGAGACTAGTGGTGGGATAAGAGTGTGCAAGAGAAAGTTAAACAGAAAAGAGATTGTTTTAAGGCCATACATTTGTGGAATAGTGCAGAAAACTAGGAAAAGTATCGTTTGGCTAAAAAAGAGATGAAAAGAGCAGTGAGCGAAGCACGTACTAAAGCTTATGAGGGATTTTATCAGGAGTTAGGAATAAAGGCGGGAAAAATAAATATTTACAAGATTGCCAAGCAAAGGGAGAGGAAAAAGAGAGATTTGGACCAAATGAAGTGTATAAAGGATGAAGATGGTAAAGTACTAGTTACAGATGGTGATATTAAGGACAGATGGGAGGCTTACTTTTACAAGTTGTTTAATGAGGGAAGCAAATGTGCGACTCAGGACTTACAGGATTTGCTAATTAGCGAAGATGATAAGAATTTGGCTTTTTACCACAGGATCCATATTGGAGAGGTTAAGGCAGCCCTCAAGAAAATGGACAATGGTAAAGCTGTTGGGCTTGATGGTATTCCTATTGAAGTTTGGAAATGTTTGGGCGAGGAGGGTGAATTGTGGCTAACCAAGCTTTTTAATGAAATTTTGCACTCTAAGAATATGCTGGATGATTGGAGGAGAAGCATTTTAATTTCTATTTATAAGCATAAAGGAGACATTCAAAACTGTGCAAGCTATAGAGGGATAAAACTTATGAGTCATACAATGAAGTTGTGGGAAAAAGTAATTGAACATAGGTTGAGGTTGGAGACTTCTATTTCAGAGAACTAATTTGGATTTATGCTAGGGAGATCCACAACTGAAGCAATCTATTTACTAAAAGGGTTAATAGAAAGATATATGAGTAAAACAAGGGATTTACATATGGTTTTTATTAACTTGGAAAAAGCTTATGATTGTGTGCCAAGAGAAGGACTTTCAGTACTACAGAATTACAAATATTTGACACATCATACTTGAAGGTTATAACAAAAATTGTCAAATAAGATGACATGAAATTTACTAGAGGAAAACTTGACAGTTTTAAAAGGAACCGTCAAATATGTCTTAAGAATACTTGATAGTTCTAAAAAGAACTATCAAGTATTCTTAAGGAATAATTGACGGTTTTTTTTTATAAAGTCGTCAAGTTTATTAATACTTGACAGTTTTTCAATGAAACCCTCTAATATTTGTAAAGAATATTTGTAGATTATATTTAAAAACCATCAAGTATTTGATTTTAAAACCCCCATATCTGTTCATTTTGCTCGACCTCATTTTGAAATTTTAGACGCCCTTCTTCTTCCCAAGCTCTGCCCAGACCTCGCAAACCTATAATCCACCATCCCCACCTCATTTTCGACATTTCCCTTTGGCTTTTATAGTTCTTGGAGCATCATTATTGCACGATTGTTCATCCTTCATCATCGTCATCGCCCAACCTTGTTCTCCAGAGTTTATAGATTCAGGTTGGCTTCTTCTGTTAAATCGCTATTCTATTATTGTTGTTGTTCCTTCCAAATGGTTTTATTTGAATGTGAATGATAGGCTGAATGATAGGATGATAGACTCTAATCCATTATTTTTGCTCCATTATCGCTTCTGTGTATTGTTCAGCTAAGGAATATGGTTTTTTTTTTAATATTTGAATCAAACAGCCCCAAGACTGTGTTTTGGGTAATGGAGGAAGCTTGTGTCTGGGTAATAGAAGAAATGGCGTCACTGTAATGAGAAGCCTGTTCTTTTGTTTTTTTGAATGTTTGATTGAGTTTTTTTACCTTTATTTTAGATCAGAACCCTTTAAAACTTGGTTGCTGCGTTAAGTGTTGGGGGGTAGAAGAAGCTGATTAGTAGAATGGAGGGAAGTGGAGATAATTGATCAATAGGGAGTTTCTTGGCCGATGTATTTGAAGCATGTTTATCAATTTAAGCATCTTGATTGAGTTTTGTGATATTGAGTTATTAAGTATGTCTAAGTGTTTGATAATTACTCCTTCGGTCCTTATTATAAGACCCAATTTGACTTTTTATTTGGTCCTAATTATAAGACCCAATCCATTTTCTCTCTTATATTTATGCATTTTTTTCCAAGATAATCCTTCTAATAATGATAGTTTTAGCCAATATACTTAATTAGCAAGAATATTTTAGGAATAACAACACTTATTTATTATAAATAACCAACTTAACTTACTTCCTTAATCTCCTCAAATAAGTCAATTGGGTCTTATAATTAGGACCGGAGGAGTATGTTGGTAAATTTGATTTAAGATGGAAGTTAATAGCTTTTTTCATGCTTTTTCGGCATAACTTCTATTTTTGTTATTGAAATTGATTTGATGCCCTATGTTTTATGTAATTATAAATTATTAAGTGTTAATTAAGTTGTATGTTGTAAATTGCCTTATGGTTTGCTGTTAAATACTTTATTTGAAGTAAAATGGAGGGCATAAAGCCCTAGAAATCCTAAGTTATAAGTCGTTATGCTGCCAAATTTTTTATAAATGGAATAGCACATTAGTAGTAGTAGAATATTTTTCAAAGAAGATGAATTAGTTTGATTTGGCTTAGAATATATTCTTACAATATCTTTGAGTCACTAATCACATTTTCCTCTAAATGATTAATCTTAGTTGGGGACCATGGGCAAGGAATGGATGTCAACCAATCGTCTATTAAAGGAATATTGGGATGGGGCAGAAGATTTTATTAAGTTTGCGATTGAGCATGCTGATGATCGCAATAAGATTATTTGCCCCTGTCTTAAGTGTTGCCTTTTAAAGTGGGTTTCGCCATCCGATTGTGAGAGCCACTTAATTATCAATAGAATCGATTAAAGTTACAAGTGTTGGACAAAGCATGGAGAGACAAGAGATGCGAGTTATAGTAGTCAAGGGCATAGTGAAAGCTGCGGATCATCTAATTTTGACATGAGTATATGTGAAGCTGACAGTGTTGAGGAGATGACCTAGGAGATTGAATAGGAACTTGACGATTGTTCTGAAATGTTTGACAGATTAAAGTGTGATGCTGAGGCACCTCTATATGAGGATGTACCGATTTCACAAAATTGTCTACAGTGTTGAAACTGTATAATTTGAAGGTAAGAAATGGGTAAAGTGACACAAGCTTCACATAATTACTGTTACCTGTTAAACAAATGCTACCAAAAGAAAATAAGCTTCTAAGCAAAACGTATGACGCAAAGCAAGTGCTGCGCTCTATCAGCCTCAGCTATGAGAAGATACATGCTTGACCCAATGATTGCATTTTGTTTAGGAAGGAGCATAAGTCACTAATCGAGTGTCCTAAGTGTAATACATCATGCTGCCAAGAGAATGGGAAGAGCCTGAAGAAGGCATTATCGTATTTTCCCATTGTGCCAAGATTCAGACGTTTGTATAGTAATGTAGAAGATGTGAGAAATTTAAGGTGGCATGTGGATGGAAGGATTAAAGATGGCATGCTTCGGTATTCTGCTAATTCTCCAGAATGGAAGAAGTTTGATATTGAGTATTCTGAATTCGGGAAAGAAGATAGAAATCTATGCCTTGTATTAGCCACCGATGGGATGAACCCGTATGGGATGCAAAGTAGCACCCATAACACATGGCTAGTAATTTTTTTTATATATAACCTTCCTCCATGGCTATGTATGAAACGCAAGTATTCGATGATATCTATGATAATCTCTGGGCCAAAGCAACGAGAAAATGACATAGATATATATCTAGCTCCATTAATTGAAGACTTGAAAGTATTGTGGGAGAATGGAGTTGATGTATATGATGCATATAAGGAAGAAACATTAAAGTTGAGAGTTATGTTGTTTAGCACAGTTAATGATTTCCCTACGTATGGTAATCTCTCAGGTATAGCATTAAAGGGAAACTTGGTTGTCCTATTTGTGAAGAGAGCACAAATTCCATAAGGTTAAAGCATGGAATGAAAAATTCATATATAGGACATCGTAGATGGTTGCATCGTGATCATCCTTACCGGTGATTTAAAAAAAAATATCTCAATAGGAATTCAGAAGAAGGTAAGGCACCTATACTATTGACTGGGGAGGATGTATTTCAAAAGGTGAAAGATATAGATTGTGAATTTAGAAAACCTTTCACGAGGTATGTTGGGACAAGTAGGTGGAAGAAGAGGTCTATTTTCTTTATGTTACCGTATTGGATAACCTTGAATGTGAGACATTTTCTTAATGCTATGCATATTGAGAAAAACATATATGAAACTCTATTTGGCACATTACTCCATATTCTTGGGAAGACTAAAGATGGCATAAATGCGAGGCTACACATGGTTGAGATGGGGATAAAGGAGGAATTGGCACAAGAGGATAGGGAAACTCGTACATTTCTTCGTCTGGCAGCTTACACGCTTTCTAGAAAAGAGAAAAGTAACTTTTGTGAGTTTCTTGCTGTAGTGAAAGTGCCGGAAGGTTACTCTTTGAACATTAGTAACCTTGTTTCAATAAAGGATTTGAAGTTAAAAGGTTTAAAATCTCATGACTGCCAAGTCTTGATGGAAAACTTTATTCCAATGGCAATATAGACTATTTTACCTAATAAGGTGAGAGTTACTATCACAAAGCTATGTTTCTTCTTTAAGTCTCTTTGTAGCAAAGTGATTAATCCCAATAAATTGCCAAGATTGCAAACCCGAATCATAGTTACATTATGCAAACTTGAAATGTATTTTCCTCCATCCTTTTTTGACATTATGGTCGATTTAATAGAAATGATGCAACACTGGGAAACAGCAAAGTGAAAGAATCCCTCCCCCATACTTAAACTTGACAGTGTCCCCACTGTTAAAGGGGAAGGAAAAAGAACAGCAGAAACCGCAAATAAGAACACAATAAACCAACCATTCATTGCAATAAAGTTTAAATACATCAAAGTACAACTTTTAAGTATTGAGTTTGCAGGAAAGAGCAACAAAATAAAAAGAAAAACCCAGAAACAAAACAAAAAACAAAAGACTTCCAACAGCAAAGCTTTTAATCCTACTCTGCTCTTCTTTCCTCTTCCACCTTGACATCTTCTCCGGCTTGGACATTTGCTTCTCCCATTTCATCATCAGTAGCAGCAGCACCAGAAGACCGCCCCAAACCCCCACTAAAGTAAGTTGTGGTAGGAACGGTGTTCTCCCAGAAAGCTTATTTATACTCTTGAGGAAAGTTGACCTCGAGAGCCCTGGCCATCTCCAACATCAGAGGATCTATAAACCTTTGCCTTTTGAACTCATGAGACATAGAGATAGCTTTGTATTCATCAAACTCCTTGCTTAGATTGATCACTTGTTGACCAAGCTCAGTAATTTGCTCACTCAAAGAGATGAGGTTGAAACTAGAGCCACCCTTAGCTTCCTCCTCCTCTGGACCTTCCTCCATCACCCTCCTTCCTCTTTTCCTCTCTTTGTTGGATTTGGAGGCGGAATAGCACCTAATAATGGCAGGGTCCAAGATAGAGTCAGACTTGCACGTTGGTATCCCGTGTGCTGCACACATATTCGAGATCAAGTGCGAAAATATCAAAAGAGTCCGGACATTGTTGACACAATGCCCAATCTGGTCTAGGGTGATGATAGGGATGTTAACCGGCTGCTGGGTCATGAGGAGATGCAATAGGAGTGCTCCCTCTTTAGAAACATCAGAATTGTGGGCTGATGGCATCACATCATAGGTCATGAAGTTTAGCCAAATCCTGGCTTCATTATTCATGTGCTTGCGCTCAAATACTTTCTGCCCACTTTCCTTTACAGTTCAACCAGCTCCCCCTGTCCTGATGATTTCAAAAACCTTTTCTCAGGGAACTTCCTCAAGCTTGATCTTCCAACACTGGTATTCATAGACAGGGACTTCAGGAAGCTTGTAAAACTTCTCTACAGCATCTCGGCTAAAATAATGTTCACTCCCTCTGAAAGTGATCCCTATATGTTTGTCTATAGTAGAGCAGGCATAGAACTCTCTCGCCAAGGTCAAGTTAGCCTTGTTTCTCTTCTTTATGAGCTCCCTCAAACCAAGCGCCATGGCGAGCTTATAAAATTTGTACTCCTTAGTCTCTGGGAAATGTTGCTCTTGAACCACCCCTGTTGCAAACATTTTCACTGCTTTCTCTCTTGTAAGCCTGTTCTCCTCACGAGGGCGAAGCTTTTTAGAGCTTAAAGACTCGGGATTCTTGGTGTGAAGCATTTGAGCGCAAAGTAAACTGATTCAACAACCTTTTCTTGAACTTGGAGGTTAAATCAAAAATTTTTATCCAAGAATTGCAATATAGGGTGCAATCTCAGCTCGTTTCGCTTAATTAGAGCCTATGAAATTGACCTAAGCTAACTTGGATGCCATGCAATGCAAACTAAACATAAAAAGGGGGTTTTGGTTTTTTGAAAACATTAAGTGGATTGAACTAAATGATAAGAAAATATTTTTGGATTTTAGAAAATTGGGAAATGAATGATGATAAACAGATGGCCAAATAGTGATAAAAATCCTCTTGAAAGTGTGCTTAGGCTGTTATAGTTCAAAATCAATTGATATGGGAGTAGAAATCACTAAGTTTCAATTGGTAAACCTCAAAGTACTCTTTGAATCCAGAATCTTAAGTAATGGAACTCCATTACTCAAGATTCTGTTAAGTGCCCTTAGTGTGTGTAGAAAGATTTAATGCAACAGGTCAAATGTGATCAAAATCAACTCAATGTCAAAACAAAACCGTGCAAGAGTAGAGAGAATTAAAGGATCACAATTAACATACATGATACTTCAAATATTTAAGCTTAAAAGTTCTACAAAAATCAATCCACTACACAAATAGAAATCCAGAACCGATTACAACTATAATCAGATAGTTCAACTACAAATTACAAACTCTAAACCTGGAAATTCATAAACTCATAGCTGAATTAAGATTAAACTACTCCCCTTCTTTGCTCATTGAACTCCAGCCATTGTTACACCTTCAAGAGGAAAGGAAATGCCTAGCCATGCATAGAAATCTGAAGCATCTCAACTAGGAATGAATCTGAGCTTCCCATGGTGGAGGATTTCAGTGGAAAATAGAAGAAAATTAGGGTTAGATGAGATAGAGGTGAGAGAGAATGAAATGGAGGCTGTGTATGGAGTGAATGATGTCACCCCCTCGAAAATAAGGTTTCTAAACCAGTTATGAAGTGTACTGGGTTCGTTTGTGTGATTGGATAGGTAAAATTTCTAAAAATGGTTTGGGTCGGGGCTACTGATTGGAAGAGTTCGCCGTGGTGAACCATTGCCGAGTAGTCTTCTGGTTGAGGTTAGTGGTATTTGAGGGTAAAATTATCATATTTATTCATTAATTGCATTTAGTTGATTTTCGAGATGATTGATTCCTTAAACCATTACTTTTCATTTCAGGATACTCAAGAAGCAGAGCCAAAAGTGTAACAAAAAACCTAGAAAATGTCATCAAATAATATAAACAATTTAAGCTCAATCATAAACACACAACAAACACACAAAACAAACAACCTTACAAAGGAAACTAAAACCTACATGAGGCCCAAAAACCAAGCACCCCCCCCACACTAGCTAAAAGCTATCTCTTGCCAGACTCACTTTAGCAAAATTGTTGAAGGTTTTGAATTGGGACACTTGCATTTTAAAACTATTGGGAAAATCATGAGAAAACCCAAGCATTCATAATTTTCAATTGCCCAAAATCAATTTCTTGCAAATCCTTAATAAGTAAAGTCAAAATCCATTGAGAAACTACAGTTTGGAAACAACAGAGGTGAATCAGAGGTTTAAAGTCTCCTCTATGAGCCCAGGTCATGACCTGAAGGATGTGAGGTCGCAACTTGAACAGACAGACGGAGAAAAGATTTTGAGTTCAGAAAGGCTGGAGGTTGCAACCTGAAAACAATGAGGTCGCGACCTGAACCCAAAAATTTCAAAAAACACAGAACGAACCAGTTTTCCAGAAACCAAATGTTTACAACAAATGTGACCCTAAATAGTTCTAAAACAAATTAAACAGCAGTTTAAACACTTAATCCAAATTCCACTCAATCAAAATCACAACCCTAGCAAGATAAACACTCCCTAGTCCTATAAAACATAGAAAACTAAGCAGGAAGAGTAGCAAAACTGAAAACAAAAAGGGAAGATCAAACAGACCTTGAAAGAGTGGAAGGATGGAAGAACTGAACGCAAGGGTGGAGAGGAAGCTTGATTTCGAACTGCAAGAGGGGAATCTCAGAGTTGAGGTACTCAGAAATCAACAGAGAATGAAGAACAGGAGCAACTGAACGATTATGGAAGAAACAAACCATTAAATAAGAGTTGAGCAGTTACGACATTGGAGGGAAGTTGAAAATATGCGGCTATTAAAGAATCTAAGAGTGGAGGGTTGCGGCTTTAGAGAGAAACTGGAAGGTTGGAGGGTCGTGACTTAAAGGGCAATGGAGCTTTATGGTTAGAGAGGGAACTGGAGGAGGGGTCATTTGTTTTTGCAAAGAAGAATTAGGGTTTTGGGCCCCTTGCAGTGTTGAAAGCTTGAATTCAGGGTAGGTTCAAAGGGAAAAATGGTAATTAGGGTGTAAATAAGTAAGGGTAAAGAGGTGAACTTGAAGAAAAAAATCTTGACTTTTCATGTCAGGTCTTAACCAGAGGGATGTGAGGTTGTGACTTTAGCAGACAAAGGGGGATTTAGGGTTTCAGAAAGGCTCCAGGTCGTGACCTAAAAACAGTCAGGTCATGACTTCAACTCACAAAGAGCCTTTACCCAGTTTCTTCCCCAAGTAGTGACCTGAAAACAGCGAGGTCGCAACTTTAGCTCACAAAGAACTCCTCTCCTCAAACTAACCTCTTGGTAGTGACTTGAAAGCAGCCAGGTTGTGACCTAGTGTAACATCCCGATTTTTAGGCCTAGAAGTATAAAAAATAGCCTGAATGAGATAGGCTACCAGACCCCTTTTAGTAGAGGTTATAAAGATGAGAAAGGAAGTTAAAGCAGTTTTAAGGACTAAACTGCAAAGTGAATGTTTTAAGGGGTTAAAGGGTAATCAAAGTTAGAGGCTCCAGTAAAGTCTCAAAGGCCCAGAAAGAGAAAAGAGGCTAGATATAGACCAAAGGTTAAGTTAGAAGCCTCAAAGAGATGGTTTTATGAGGTTGAGCCTAAGCAGGGGTAAAACCATAAATTTAGAAAGTTACGGCTATCAGGAGTAAAAATGAAAAGTACTTAGAAAATTCTAACAAAATCCTAGAAAATGGAAAATAATATTCGAAGGCTCTTTTGTGAAGAGAGATGACAAAAATACCCCTAAGGTAACTTAAAAGGAATTTATAAGTTTATGGCTCAGTTTGAGATGTAGAGTGTAACATCCCAAAATTTCTAACCTAGAAACAGGGAAATATGTCATACCCTGATATCTTTAGTATGATTAATGAAAGATTTAGGGCTGACCAAGGCCAGGTGAGATAAAAGATAGATAAATAGCATAACAATTGAAGTGAGAACTGGAAAAGGACCAAATTGTCATTTTTAAAATGATTGGTCTACAAAGGGCATTATCGTAATTAGTGTTCGGAAATCCTAAAAATTTCCAGTAAATCATGGAAAATAGAATTAATGCCGTAGAATGGTATTTGAGGTCTAGAAAGTAAATACAGGTTAAAAATAATTTATTCAAAATTATTTTAATTATTAATATTCTGGCTAAATTAAGGAAAATTAGCCAATATTAATTTTTAAAAATACTTAGAGATCTCAGAAAATTATGAAAAATTAAAGGAAATTTATTTGGGAATTATGGAAATTTATAAAACTATTTCCAACCCTAAATGATGAGGAGGTTAGCTTTAATTGAATTTAAAGCTAAATTAATATTGGTAGATTTTCTGTTTTTACAGAAATGACAATTTAAGGAGTTATAGAGGGAGAAAAATTATGAAATTAATCAGGAAATACCCCTTTACTGAGACATAATTAATGGTGAGCTGATATAAGAATTTTGGGATACTAGAATTTTTCAGCTATCAGATAAAATAAACCAATACTATATTAAGACTCAGTGGACTGTCTGGGCATCAGGGGTGATAAAATTTCCTACAGATGGACAAGGACACATGTCACGCCTAAATTGGCCAAGAAAAGAAAAAAGAAAATAAAAAGAAAAAGAAAAAGAAAATAATAAATCAAGATAGGTTAAAACCTAATTAGGTTTAAGTAAGATGATTAGGGTTAAGTCATCTTCCGTAGGATTGTGACATGTGGCAAACACGGTTCATTGGATGGCTAGGATTCAACCATCTACTTTTGAAAAGTCAAAAGTTTCTAGAAGGTTGATTAGCCAAGTTAATCAAGGGATTAAGAGAGTAAACCTTGATTAGAGCCTAATTAATCTTAATGGATAAGAAGAGATGACATAAGCCCTAATGACTCATCATCCAAGTGTCAACATATTAAGTTACCTAGCCTAAGATTTATACATGTGGAAAGAGGTAAAAATTGGAGGGCTAAGATTAAGTCTTATGCAAGAAGGGCATATGTGGAATTAGTGAAATATGAAGCCTATAAATACCCCCTCACATGTTCATTTCATGCAAGACCTTTCAAGTAGGAAACCTCTTGCAATTTTCGTGTAGAGAGAGAAAGAGGAGAATTCTAGTGAGAGAAAGTCATCTGGAAGCAAGGTAAGCTTCTAAAACTCTTCCATTTCAAGTTATAATGATGGTATATTAGTTTTAGGCTATTTTAATAATGGTAGAAAGTCATTTTCCTAAGGGGAAGTGCTGCCCAAATTTTATCAAAATGATAGGGAATGGTTTAGATGAAGATTAAGCATGGTTAAAGGTTGAAAATTAAGTGGTTACATGTTAGTTTGGTTGAAAATCCTTTTCCCTACAAATATATATATATATGGTTCGGCCAAGCTAAGTTAATGGGAAGGGATTGGATTTTCATAAAACTAATATGATAAATGGATTCTACATGAAAAATTATGTAGGAAAGGCCCAAGAAAGTTCAAGAATCAAAGCTAGAAAAATAAACCCTAAAAATCAAGAAAAAGGGGTTTAAAGGGTTATGTTAAGTTGTGAAGTTGCAATGATACTTAATGTTGTGTCATTGATTGCCTAATAGGCTATACATAACAAAGGGGCAAAGATCTAGTCAAGAAGAAAGAGTTCAAAAGGAAGGAAAGCATTCAAGGTAGCTTTTGCAATTCATGATATTAGAGTGTTACCTTACTTTGTATGGTTATGGCTATGTGTTTTGCTAATCTGTTATGCTATGAGGTGGATGAGAATGTTATGTTATATGATGTTGCCTCCATGCAAATTATGCCTTGGCTTATGCTATGTTGAGTGCTATGAATGTTTATGATGATATGTCCTTGCCATAGCATGCACATAAAGTTAAAGTATGCATGGATGTAGCTTGATTTACAATGTATTGTGTGACCTTGATAATGTATGCAATTGCTACTAAGATTCCCCAAGAATCTTACCCCAATATTTAAACAAACCCTAGGGCCTTCAACATCCAAGGGCAAAGGAAAGGAGTTGGCTCTTACTTGAAGAGGTAGTAAGCCATAGTAACTTTATATGGCTTTGAACCTTTCTATTTTGGAGGAATGTAATATGAAGCATGCTTTATGTTTCCAGTAGTATGATTAAGGCTAGAGGTATACAAGCATGACTAGAATAGTCCAAGCATGATTAGAAATAGCTAATATAGCTAAGGAGAGTATGCTATGATGTTAAGTGGTCAATTAAGTTAAGTTACCCTTCCAAAAGGGGTAAAAAGTCAACTAAAAAGGATCAAAGTTTGACCATTGACCATTTGAGTAAACGAGTGAGTTAGGTTTTGAAATTTGGCGAGCAAAGAGATCTTATTTTTCTCTTTAAAAGGAGTGGTAGTTCGCCTGATTCCGATAACCGAGCAGAAAGTTTTGCCTTTCCAAAGTTAGGCAAAAATCAAGTAAAATCCGAAAATGACCAAATGAACAGTAACTTTTTCAAAGAAAATTAGGCTCGAATTCCAAGGAAATCAGTCCAGAAACTATTTTTCCTCAAAATTTTATCCAAAGAGCTTTTCGTAGAACTTAGAATCACTCAATTTCAATTGTTCTACAATTAGTTATGAATTTTCGAAGTTTGTCACATTTTAAGGTGATAATGAATAGTAACCCGTAAATGAAAATTTTCAAACTTGATTTTTCATCAATTGTAGCCTTCATAAGTGATTCCAAATGCTTTCGCAAGATAAGTTATTTGGTATAAACATAAGGTGTTACATAGAGGTAGATTTAATTGTTTGAGTCATAAGGAAACCTCAGAAAATTATGGTAAAATGGGAATGTATGATCTAAGAGACTATAGAAAATTATAAAATTAGTCTCATCCCCAGAAGATCAGCAAGATGGCTTTAAGAATACTTAAAAGCTAGTTGTGCCGAAAAAGGGCACTTTAAAGAATGATTTTTAAGTGGGGCTACAGATTGAGTTATGACCTGAGAAAATTCACAGATTTTCTCTAGAATATGAGGAATTTTATGATATTTTTGGATGAATTTTTGGAGCTCTGGATTGAATAAAATGCTCTAGTCAAATATTAAATAATTTTGTCCCCTAAATAGGAGACAAAACCAAAGAAAATATCTAAGAGCCATCATGACGATGCTGAGTCAGCATGCTGAGTCATCAAGCATAATCATGACACCGACGAGTCATCATGCTGAGTCACCAAGCGTAATCATGACACCTACGAGTTATCATGCTGAGTCACTAGAAGATATTTATGGACAGCATAAAAATCAGAACGCAGTACGAGAATATTTTAGACAGTCTTTTGTCTACCCGTTATAGTGAAATCTCTACTGCATGACTCAGTAAGGTTAAGTAGCCTGTCAGTAGAGCTAATTATTTTCATCTATGCTCCTCTGAGATGGCGCCATATATGTACCTTTTATTGGCCAGAATTTTAAGAAGAAGTTGTCCCAACGGTACAGGGTAAGTCAAGACCCAAAAAGTATCCGATACGATGCAAGATTGGCTTGGTAGGTGGAGAAATAATTAAGAAAATATTTTTGCACGAATTTTTCATTTATTTTCTCCCTATTTTAATGCCATAAATGATGAAAGGACATGAAAGTGACAAGTGTACGGTTAGATGAGAAAAAGAAAATATTACGTGTACGGCTAGATGGAAGACACATGTACGATCGAATGCAAGACACATGTGCGGTTGGATTAAAGACATGTGGCTTGATGATGTAAGCATGATGTCATCATGATGAGTTAAGCATGATGTCATAGGACACTTGTCATCGTAAGATCAAAAGAGAAAATGGACGGTCTAGATCGAGCCACGTATTTTTAAGATCAACGGTCCAGATTCAATCTGCTTTTCTATAAATACCCCCTCCCCTCCCTACCATTTCATCCAAGCATAAGGAATCCATGGGGAAGCTCTTGCAAAATGGTTTCTAGAGAGAGAAAGAAGAGGGAGAAAGAAAGGCCAAGTGGTTCCAAGCCATATCAAACTCTAAAACAAGGTATGTGATGGTTATAACACCTGATTTTATGCCTATTTCGGATTAGTTACTGTGCATATCTGATTCTGAAATTTTTCATGCTTAAAGTACACTCTGTGAGATTTAAATCCATAGGTAGAACACTTCATTTGGATATGTGTACGATTTATGGTGATTTTTCAAATTTAGGGTTTGAAATCTGGAAACAGTGTTGAACTTTTGGAAGAGTTTTGAGTTCCGTACAGTTCCGGTACTGTTCGGTGTAGAATTGGTTCCTAAAACTATTTTTCCCTTAAATTTAACTTAAGGAGCTTTCAGTGAGACTTGAAACCACTCAATTTGTATTTTTTTAGAATTAATTATGAATTTTCAAAGTTGAGCAAAAATTCTGGAAATTTGCGTGAACAGTACCTGCGAAGCAAAATTTCCAGATTTGACATTCTTGAATCTAAGGCCATCTAAAGTGGTCCTAATTGACAAGAAATGGATCTTAAGGATGGGAAATGATAAGATTTATGTTAGAAAAGTTGGAAAGAAAACCCTAAGACTAAGAGAAAGGGTTGAGGTTCAAGAAAGCTAGTCTTAAACTTTATGTAATCTAGTGGTCCTAATGGATTGTATGATCAATGTGACTATGTTTAGGACCTTTGAAACATCCAAGAGGATGTTTGATGATGTTGACCGAAAGCCCTTGTGGTTGGGAAGTCAAGGGAATCAAAAGAAAAGCAAGAGGAAAGCTTGAGGTGCAAGGTAGTGAACTTACCTATACTGTGTGCTTGATATGTATGCTTGCATGATGTGATTGTGTCGTCATGATGTGACTAAGCTATGATTAAATGTTTGCAAAGTTATGTTTGCAAGTTTATGTTATGTTTTGCCTTAGCAATATGTTATGGAAGCATGAAATGCTTTAGCTTACTTTCCATGGCATTCATGTGTTAATGTTATAACATGTCATGCATGTGCATTATGTCTTGCATGCTTATGGGTAGTGTTTGCTACTGAGATTTCCCGAATCTCACCCCTCCCTAACCAACCATTTAGGTCAATCAATGATGGGCAATAATGGCATGAGAAGCAAGGAGAAGTAAGCAGAGAATTATTCTTGTTAATGGATGAGACTGTTGATAAATGTATAATTCTACTATTTTGTTAACTATGTTATGCATGCCAATGATGCCATGTGTTTAATTATAATATTTATGGCATGAATGAAAGTGTATGAGCATGAACGGGAAAGAGTAAGGCCATGTTATGTATGCCAAAGAAATAAAAAAAATTAAAGAGATATTAAGGGATAAAACGTAAGTCCTGAAGCAGTGAGTTTGTAGCTCCAGTTTGACCTATCAAATGAGTGAGTTAGGTCATAAGATTTGGCAAACAAAGAGATCTGATGTTTCTCTTTAAAATGAGGGGTAGTTTGCCCGATTCCGACAACTGAACAGAAAGTTATGCCTTTCCAAAGTTAGGCAAAAATACAGTAAAATCCGAAAATGACCAAATGAACAGTAAATTTTTCAAAGGAAATTGAGCTCGAATTTCAAGGCAATCGTTCAGAAATTATTTTTCCTCAAAATTTTATCCAAAGATCTTTCTATAGAAATTGGAATCACTCAATTTCAATTTTTCTACAATTAGTTATGAATTTTCGAAGTTTGTCACATTTTAAGGTGACAATGAATAGTAACCCGTAAATGAAAATTTTCAAACTTGATTTTTCATCAATTGTAGCCTTCAAAAGTGATTCCAAATGTTTTCGCAAGGAAAGTTAATTGATTTAAACATGAGGTGTTACACCTAGGGTCACAGAGAGGTCTCTGACACTCTAGACCCTGAAAAACCTCAAAGTAAAGACCTTATACTAAAACCACTTACCAAAATACCTATCGAAACAACCCAACTCAGCAATCCATCACCGGATTCTCAACAATTTAACACAAAAACTTCAAAAACAAGTGATGAAAGACTAGGAAAACTTCAAAGGTTTCAAAAATCTTTCAAAAATTTTGGTAAGTTCCCCACAAGAACTACCCATAACAAGGAACAACCCAACAAACGAAACATAAAACCACTTTTAAACCTCCCTCCCCAACACACTTAAAGCATTGTTCGCATTGTAGCATACAGGCACATACCAAAACATAAAGCTCAAAAACAAAAACAACGAAGGTGGAAGTTGTGAAGTTCAATTCAGGATTGAAGCACAACACATCACCCGTCTAGAGAGAAGAAAAGAGCTAAATACAAGGATGGGAAAACTAAAGAATGCAATTAAGTGTGTGGTGATGACAGAATAGAAGCACAATCACAATCACATTAAACTCAAGGCTAGGGGAGATTATGCAAAACAAACAAAGCAATAGAATTTAAAACTACTTCTATTGAGGACATCCCTTTTACAAACTCAAATAGTCACAGCAAGATAATTAAAGCACAAGTAAATTCATGTGAATAGTCAGAGGTAAAGGAAAAGGATGACCTGGCCTTAAGAAGGCAGAGCGGCCTCTTCGTAGATGATTGAGCTCAAATTATTCTTATCTTTTGATTACATGGTTTTGTTGCATTTTCTGGCTCTTCTGGCTATAATTGAGCTTATTTTACATTAAGAGTCCATGCTTTGAGTTAGTGTCTTTTTTAGGGTAAAATTGTCATAATTAATTATTAATTGTATTCAATTAATTTTTAGGACAATTGATGCCTTAAATTGTTGCTTTTCAGTGTAGGACACCTAAGATTGGAGCCAAGATTGAAGACTCAAGGCACACAGAGCAAAAGAGGAGCCTCTGCCATGGTTCGCCGCGGCGAACTCCTCGTATCAGCATTTTCAGACCCAACCATTTTGGAAAAAATTGACCTGCCCACTTTCATGAACCGACCCAGACACATCATATTTAGGTTAGAAACCCTATTTTTGAGATGAATGAGGTCACACACTGACATCTAGCCACCATCCACGGTTTCTCTTCATCTTCTCTCATCTCTCCCACTAGAACCCTAATCCCTCACCTTCCACTGTCATCTTCATCCATGGGCAACACTGAGTCAATTTCAATGGAGATGTTTCTGCATACTATGAGTGGCTAGGCTTCCTCCAACTCTTGAAGATGGATGATTGGCGTGAGTTCTAAGAGCTTAAAAAGGGGAGTTTCAGTTTCATCTTGGTTTAGCTATGTAGTTATAAATTCCTAGGTCTAGGATTTGTAAATTCTTAGTAAAAGACTTTGATTGATCTGTAATCATTAGTTGATGATTTACATTTGTAGTTGGATTGGTTAATGTTGGATTTCATGCTTCAATATATGTAGTCACATATATGTTCTTTGTAGCTCTCTTGATTCTCTTCATCTTGCATGGTCATGTTTTGATGATGAGTTGATTTTCTGTTGCATTGAACCAATTGCATTAATCATTCTTAATTACACATTAGGGAAGCATAACAATGTTTTCATTAATGAGTTCATTAATGTAAGCATTAGACTCAATGAGTTATTGAGGTTGTTATCAAGAAAACCTAATGAATTTATAAAACTCCCAAATCTTAAGAGAACTATGATTGCCAAGAATCTATTTTCAAGAGGTTTTACCAATTGATTCAGCACTTGATTTCCATCCATTTCATCTTAATCTCCTAAAAATCCAAAAATACATTTACACTCTATTGCATTTTATCTTAATTGCAAGTCTCAATGAAAACCCCCCAACCTTTTCCAGCTCAATTTGCATTACCATGGCATTTAGTTAATCTAAGATCATAATTTCAGCTCCACAAGTGAAACGACCCAAGGTTGTGCCTATAGTACAATCCTTGGATTAATTTTGAAATTGGCCCTAAGGTGTAAGTAAGACAAGTCAAGGCAATTTTCAAGTGGTGCCGTTGCCAGGGACCAAGAAATTGGTTCTCTAGGTTAGCTTGTGTCATTTGGTTGTCAATTGAAGTTTTGATCCTTTTAGGTTGCATTTTAGGTAGTTTAGTTGCATATTTGTTCATAGTATAGGTTTTCATCTTGCATAGCATTAAAATTTTTGGAAATACAAATAAATATACTGATTTTCTACACTTTTAGCATTTTCACTTTGCATTAGTGGCGTCCAGTAAACTGATAAGCTCTCTGTGACAGTTCGCCGTGGCCAACCTGTCCCTTCGCCGCAGCAAACTTTCTGAAAAATTGAAGGATTCCTCTCGGGATACCTTCGCCACGGCACACTCCTACTTTTGTCGCGGCAAACTTTCTACACTCAGCTGTCTGTTCGCCTCTGTCAACTTTCGCCGCGGCGAACTCTCCTGAAAAGTTTTGAAACTTACATTTTTTGTTTCTTTTTTTGTGCATACATATTCATACTCACTCATACACTTGCATAAATACCCATACACTTGCATCCATCATAACTCATACTTTTATCTGACTTTGTGTGTTACAAGTCAATTTTGTTTGCTCTTTCTCTGTGATTTAACTCTTGTATGCCACGAGAAGCAAAACTTGTACCCTTTAAACCTGAGATTGAGAGAAAACTCAGAGAGATGAGAAGAGAGAAAAAAGTTGAGGGGACAAGTGAGTTAGTTGTTGAACAAGAGAACATTTTTGTGGAATCTAGCCTATTTAGTAGTGAGAGTGAGCCTACTGATCAAGAGATAATGGCTAATTTACCACCTAACCACCCTAATGCCAACCAAGTCAGGAATGGAGGCAATTGAGGGAATGGAGAACAAGAGAGAGTGGGAGAAAATAATGGGAACCCTAGAAGAAGAACAATTAGGGAAGCAACTACATCTGATGTCAATTTTGACCCATTTACTGCTGCTTGTCCAAATTTTGAAGTTAATTTTGAAATTAAAGGATTATTGATTAACTCCCTTCCAAAATTTCATGGCTTGACAGGAGAAGATCCATATCTTCATTGGCAATCCCTTTCTAAGATCTGCTAGAGTATGAAGCCTGTGGGAGCATTATTAGATCAAGTGCTATGGAAGGTTTTCCATCTATCATTGGAGGGCAAAGCTAGAGAGTGGTACATGAGCCTTCCAAGACACGTAGCTGATGCATATCACAGTTGGGGGAACTTAAGGAAAGCATTCTTAGAGAAAAACTTCCCGGCTTCTCGTACTTCATCAATGAGGAAGGAGATCTATTTTGCCAAGCAAGACTATGATGAATCTCTCTATGATTATTGGAATAGATTTCAGGACATGCTTTCAAGATGCCCATATCATCAAATTCCCGATGAACAACTGGTGCAGTATTTCTATGATGGGTTGAAGAACCAAGAGAAGGGTATGTTGGATGCTGCATCAGGAGGATCTTTGATAGACTCCACTGCTGAAGAGGCTTGGGATTTAATTAAGAAGATGGCCCTGAATCATCAACAATACGGTGTGAGAGATACTAGAGGAGTGTATGAGTTGGGAGCTGCTTCAGTGCACAATAGGAGAATGGACACTTTGGAATCAAAAGTAGATTCATTGGAAAGCAAAGTGACCTCTCAACTGTCTCTAATCACTGCTGAATTGAAGAACATGAGTGTGCATCGCCCACCCACTCCTATGGACATTACAGTGCCCAGTTGTGAAACATGTGGCTCGGTTATGCATATTTCTAGCATTTGTCCATACCGTTATGAGGAGGTATCTGCAGTCTACCAAGGCCGTCCAAATCAAAAGTGGGACCCTTACTCCAACACTTATAACGAGGGATAGAAGGCAAACCCTCGATTGGGCTGGAGGAATGAAGAGAGTAGACCTCCAAATAGATTTCAGAAGAGTGGAGGAGCTGGTTCATCCTCAAGCCAGTTCCAAAACCAATCTCAAGCCCTAACCACCCCACCTAAGGATGATACCAACCAACTCTTGCACAATATGATGCCTTAATGAAGGAAGAAAGGGCTGCTACTGCCAATCAGTTCAACTCCATAGCTTCACTGATTCAGCAAGATTCCTGCAAAAATGATGCCAGATTTAGTGCTCTAGAAAAGAGGATGGAACAATGGGAAACTAAGTCTGAGAACATCAACTCCTATGTAACTTAGTTGTCCAACAACATGAGTGAGCAACAAGCAAGGAGCAGTGGCGCTATTCCCTCCAATACTGTTATCAATCCTAAGGGCTTGAATGCCATTACTCTTAGGAGTGGGAAGCAAGTGAATTTTATAGAAGAGGAGGATGAAGTTATAGATGACGAAATCTTGTGTGAGGAGCTGCCACAAGCATCTTCAAAGGCCAAGAATTCTGAAAGCTCCAAGGAGACAAGGCTAAAGCGGAAAGAAGCCTCGAAAGAACATGATGGCAAGGGTAAAACTGTGGAATCTGAGCCAAGCAATCATGGAGCCTTAAGCAAGGAAGGTAAGGAGGTAAACATCAATGAACTACCTTTCCCTCATGCTTATTTGAAAAATGTTAAAATGGGTAAGGAGAGGCAAGATCATGAGTTGCTTGAGACATTTAGGAAAGTAGAAGTGAATATACCCTTGCTTGACCTGATTAAAAAGATTCCTAAGTATGCTAAGGTCTTAAAAGAATTATGTACTCAAAAGAGGAGATTTAAACCTAACGAAAGAGTCCAATTACCCTCTAATGTGTCTGCATTGTTTAAACCCCAAATTCCTGTAAAGTGTCAAGACCATGGATCTTTCACTATCCCTTGCACTATAGGAAAGGTTACTATAAGGGGAGCCCTGTTAGATCTAGGTGCAGCCATTAATGTCATGCCTAAGTCCGTATACACCTCTCTAGGAGTCAACAGCCTTAAGTCTACTACTGTTGTGCTCCAACTTGCTGATAGGACTATTAGGTATCCTGAGGGCATTATTGAAGACATTTTAGTCCAAGTTAGGGGTTTGGTGTTTCCTGCTGATTTCTATGTGCTTGACATGTCTTCTGAGCTTGTAAATGACACTACACTCATCCTTGGTCAACCTTTCTTAAGGACTGCTAATACCATGATTAGCATGAAAGAGGGCACCATAACTATGGAGGTGGGTGATAATAAAGTTTCTTTTAACATGTATGAAGCAATGAAACATCCTTATGAGGACTATTTACTTTTGGGGGTTAACATGATAGACATTGCTGTTGAGGATGCTTACTCTGAAGTTGAATTGCAAAATGACTCTTTCTATTCTGATCTTTACACTGATGATTCTATTGATGAGAATGAATCCATTTCTTCCTTTTCATCTCTCTACTCTACACTTTCTACTTGTTCATGTGGTGGTGATGTTACATGCCTTGATTGTACCGTGGTTAATGGCATGCTTTCTATCCCACATACATTTTCTGTTTCCTCCCTTGACTCCAAGTTGGGTTGTGATTCCTCTATTGTCAGTGATGATTCCCTTGGGGAAAGGTTTCCTGTTGTTGTTTCAAATATGGAGGAAGATGTCATGGAGAAGAATCCCTCTAAGGTGGTTGCCGTAGATCAACTAGAAGTTAGTTCAATGCTTGGAGAGGAAGTTAACTGCAAGGTTGAAGAAGTATCATTGGTTGAAGGAAAGGGGAGTAATCTGTTCTCTCTTGAACTTCATAAATTGATTCCTTCTATTGTGCAACCACCTACACTTGATTTGAAACCCCTACCCCCTACTTTGAAATATGCTTTCCTTGAGTCTAATGAACAACTACTTGTTATTATTGCTAACTCACTGTCTGAGAGTGAGGAAGAGAGACTCTTGTCTGTTTTGAGGGAGCATAGAAAGGTAATAGGTTGGACACTAGCGGACATACCAGGAATTAGTCCTGCTGTGTGCACACATAGAATTTTACTGAGTGAGGAATCAAAACCAGTGAGACAACCCCAAAGATGATTGAACTCTGTCATATTGGATGTAGTTAAGAAAGAAATTACTAAATTGTTAAGTGCTAGGATAATATATCCAATTTCTGATAGTGAGTGGGTCAGTCCCGTGCATGTTGTGCCAAAGAAGAGTGGGGTAACAGTAGTAAGGAATGAAAGGGATGAGTTAATTCCTACAAGGGTTCAAAACTCATGGTGTGTGTGCATAGACTATAGGAGACTTAATGATGCAACACGTAAGGATCACTTTCCTATACCCTTCATTGACCAAATGTTGGAGAGACTAGCTGGTAAATCACATTACTGCTTTTTAGATGGCTTTTTCGGCTATTTTCAGGTACCCATAGCCCCCGAGGATCAGGACAAAACCACCTTCACATACCCCTTTAGTACCTTCGCTTATCGAAGGATGTCATTTGGGCTGTGCAACGCTCCAGGCACCTTTCAAAGGTGCATGGTGACGATTTTCAGTGATCTTTTAGAGAACAACATGGAGGTTTTCATGGATGATTTTACGGTTTATAGGGAGAGCTTTGATCAGTGCCTGAATAGCCTAAGGCAGGCTCTAGAGAGATGCATAGCCAAAAATCTTGTTTTGTCTAACCTGCTAAGGTTAGTCTAACCTGCTAAGGTCAGTTGTATATATTGCTGATTAGCTCATAATATCATATATGCTTCATTAGTCTAACCTGCTAAGGTCAGTTGTATCAAAATACTCCCTACTTTAGCATCTACTAGGATCCCTAAACTGTCTACCAAAAGTAGATTATAACAAAGCCTTTATAGCTTCGAATCCAATACTTAACATCAGAGCTAAGTATCTGATCCAATCAGAGTATCTCATGTATCTACTTGGGAGTGTCTAGAAGCATATTAGTCATAGTTAGAATCCAGTCCTCTCAGTCTAGGTAAGGGTTGCCCTAACCATGTGCCTGGTATAGCAACCTCACCGGCTGCAGATAATCTAAGTAGGTGATCATATCCTGGTCTACATCCTTCGTGATATACTGACCCAAAAGCCTAATCCTCTCTCTTAGCTGGTCATGATTCTGGATCTCTAGTTCCTGTGGAGAGGAGGTAGGTGCTACTGGTACAGGGGGTACTAGTGGTAACATACTAGGTACTGTGATGTCAACCTCATATGGGCTTGGGGGAATAGGCGGACTGGGCTCAGGGAAGTCAAACCTACTAGCTCTCTTTAGATCAATCAAACTAGTCACTAGGTCTACTAGAGTACTAGGTCAGGGTAGGTCAACTAACTCCTCCCATGTATATCCTGCAAGCTGTGCCCAATGCTTAGGGAACACACTAGAGCCCACTGAAGAATGTGTTGGACTAGTATCACCAAGTACCCATTCAACTGGATCCTCCTTCTCCATTGGCTCATCTAGGTTAGGTATGTCTTCCTGCAAAACATATCTAACATGTCAATGCCTCCTCAATTGACATATTAACTAATAGGCTAAACTAAGCAGAGCATTCCTTCTTATGCTAGAAGCTCTACTTTGATACGAAAAATGTTACACCTTAGTTCTAGATCACCTTGATGTCACACCTCCTTTATTATCCCATTATATAACAATTGGAACCCTCTAGGATCATTGTATTAGCCACAAGTATGAGAAAAATTCAATTCTGAAATTTTCATTTTCGGTTTACTATTCACTATTCACAACATTTTTTGCCAACTTTAAAAATTTATAACTAAATGTAGAAAAATCAAAAGAAGGTGGTTCTAATTTCTATTTGAAGCTCGTCATGCCTTATATAATAAAAAAAAACTCATTGGCATCACATCATCAAGAAACAGAGCCAGAAAATTTGCCAAAGTGCACTATTCATATGGTCATTTTCTAATTTTTCAGTATTTTTGCCCAACTTTGGAAGGGCCTATCTATTAGCACAAAACTCCAAATTTAGTGATCTACCACTTGTTTTAAATATAAAAGTAAGATCTATAAGTATGCCAAATTTCAAGTCCAAATTCATCCATTTGCTCATTATTTTATGTGACACAAGATTACCCCTATTTAGGGTATTTATATCCCTTCGTCAAATCTTATTAAATTTTCTTTTCCTTTTTCCATTTTCCATCCATTCCCACAAACCAAACCATGATTATAGACAACTATTCAACACTATGATTTACATAATGCCAAAGTATAGTGCATCTTTACCCGATACAAACTTACATCAAAGTTTAGTAACATATAGTATAAACTTTATACATGGTCACGAAATTTCTAAAACCTTCCTAGCTCAACACTAATTCCTTGTCCTTGTCCTTCGTGGATCCACTCCCTATTGATGCATAATTTAACATAGGGTGGGAATGAGATTTCATGAAAATCTCAGTAGAAATGAACTATAACTATCACGTTCATCAAGTAATACATAATGTGTTATGTCATAGCACTTCAAGACATCCTCAAGTCACATAAAATCATACTAAGCATCAAGTCAAGAGAGGAAACACAAACACTTTCAGATGTTATCATGCATTTGGCCAAAACATATCAAATGTCATTAAATCAACAATTGTCATCATATAAATTCCTTAATTCAAAACAATTAGCATAAACACATTAGCAAGCAAGATAAACAATCAAATTATAAGTTCAAAGCTACCTTTTAACCCTTGTATAATTTGGCCTCCTTAAGGGAATTAGGCTCTCCTTGTTTTTCCTCCATAAAACCTATCAATTCAAGTGTAATTGCAAGCCACATTACCAATTATTCAACTTGAATACAATCTTAGCCTTAAACCTACTTAATTCCCTCCCTTTTCCTTGATTTTTAACATAATGTTTTCAATAACCTCTTGGCTCATTCCTACACAATTTTTTATGTAAAATTCAAATATCCAATCAGATTTATGAAAATCAAACTCCTTCTGTCTCAATCTGTCTTGGCCGAATAGGTGGTATATCTGTTTCAAAAATTCTATTTTTGATTTCAATGATTTTAAACACTTCTATTTAGTGCTTCGTTACACAAAAATATGTTTTAAACTCATTGGAATCATCAAATCAAGGTAAAACAAATTCTTGCCCAAACATCTTCACTTGGCCAAACTAATGCATAAGAAAACCTAAGTTGGTTTTCTTCCAAAAATCAATCCAAACACCCCTTAAATATGCTTATTCCACTCATATTTAAGGTTTCTATCATTTCCTAAAGTCCAAGCACGTTGGCCAAAATTAAACAGCATTTTCCCCCTTGAATTTCAATTCAAATACCTAACCAAAACAAGCTTTAATCTTAATTATAATAAAGCTTAGACATACCTTGGTGAATCCTTGACTAAAGCTTGAAGATTTCTTATCCAAATGCACTTATCCAATTCATTTTTCAACTCAAGAAAACGTTTGGCAGCACCTCCTATTGTTTTACCAATTTCTATCTATTTTTGGGTATTTTAGAGGGGTATTTATAGGCCAACAAATCTGCCACCTCCCCCCTTATTTGGACATATAAGAGTGCTACCTAAGAGGGGCACTTGGCTATCATCAAGAGTGGAAAAGGTCCAGATCATGCCAAGTGTTCAAGTCCTAGAATATTCCAAGATATTTGTGTAAAAATTGAATTTTATTCTAATTTAATTAAAGGAAAAGATTCTGCATGAAATTGGGACTTCTCCAGGCCCAATGTAGGGCCCACTCAAGGTTTAGGATGGCCTAGAAAGATGGTTCACAAACCAAATCACAATCCCAAACTATTTTGAAACTTTATCAGTTACTATTCACTTGTAACATTTCATAATTTTTTTAGACATTCAAAAATATATTTCTCTCCATAAAAAATCCTTTCTAAAGATAAGGATATGATCTGAAAATTTTTAGAATTTTTTTCCCACCTCTAACTATTTATTTTGAGTTTTTGTTTATTAGGCCTCTATTGGTAAGATTGTGGAAAATAAATTCTCATAAATATTTTGATAATTAATCCATTTTTTTAAGAATTATTGAGGCTTCTAACTATTTAAAATAATTGTTTTCTTTAAATTTTCCACTATTTTTTTGAAAAATCTCTATATTGGGAAAATTCCGTAATAATTCCTTTTCACACCAATTTCACTTTTAGGGCCTCTATTAAGGTTCTAAAACCTCTAATTTACCTCTTTACTATTTTTTAAGAATTCTCTAGAATTTTTCTCAATTTTTTTTATTTTGTCCTTCCTAGATCGATAATTCTAAAAATGTTAGCCCGGACCCTATGGGGTTTTACATCAAAAGTTATTTTATCCCTCTGTCTACTTTCTATATTGGCCCTCATTTGAATTTTTAACTTCCTATGTCCAACTGAGATTTTCAAAATGTGACACTTGAGGTCTGTTTTATGTCAATTGGGACCATTTTTGATGGTCTTAGCTTCAAGAAAAACAAATCTGGAATTTTACAACACGGTTACTGTTCATTTGATAATTCCAGAATTTCTGTTCAACTTTGAAAATTCATAATTAATTCTAGAAAAATTAAAATGGATTGGTTCTAAGTCCTACTGAAAGCTCCTTTATTTTAATATAAGGGGAAAATAGTTTTAAGAACCAACTCGGTGTGAAACAGTGCGAAATTTGTACACTAGTTTTTATTGTTCCATTGGTTAAAACTGTTTCCAAATTTTAAACCCTAACTTTAAAAAATCACCATAATTCATAAACATCCAAATTAAGTGTTTCATCTATGATTTGGAGCTTAAGAGGTGAACTTTAGTCCTGCCAAATTTTTGAGTCAAGTACGAATAGAAACTTAATCAAAACATAGCTCCAAGGTCATAGCGTAAGGGGTCTAAAACATCTATGCATATATTTATTTACATTGTTAAAAGTCAAGGAAGATTAACAAATACAAATAATTTTTCCATCACTTTCTTCTTCCTCCTTGATGGTTTAGTCCCTAGAAAAATTGTTTGCGTTTAGAAGGAATGAGATTACGTTGAAATCCTAATGGCAAGATAAAATCAACCATAACATCAAACATGCACTATCATCAAGCATTTCAACATTTGCTATCATTAGGAAACCAGTGCTTTCTCATATTTAAAGCAATCTCTAACGTGCAATAGCCAAGGCTCAATACAAGGTGTTGGATTTTGGGCTTGGATCTGCCCTTGATGGGCCGAATTATTTGACTGGGTATAAAGAGAATATACCAGTCAAATATCTAAACGATATTGTGATATGTTTGACTTGGTCAAACACCCTGAATCATATCAATCAGTTATGATATAAATCTGATTAGTTTATAATAAATTAATTAATTTATATTGTATAGATTAAATGTATAGATAGTATATATATTTAGAATTAATTGTGATTAATTCTGGATATTAAATTCAAATATCATGATATTATGAGATAAAGATATATTTATATATCCTATCTCAGATTTTATCTGATGGGCTTAGTGGATATTTTTGGCAACCCAAAATACCCCTGACAAAAGCTATAAATAGAGGCTTCCCCTATTAGTTCAAATCACTCTAGTAGTTTAGCTTTCCTACAATCTCTTTCTCTCTCTTATTTCTTTCTTGTAAAGAGGTGCTCTTCTGTACACTCAAAAGCTTAGACTTTTATAGTCTAGCTTAAGCGTGAGCTAAAAAGATTTGACCGACCTGGTACATTTCCGATCTATTCTCTATTTATTCTGACATTGACATCAGAGCCACGATGATCTTGAGGCCTTCACAAGGAGTAGCCATATATCCATCATAAACAATCATCAAAGTTCAACCACATAATAGCAATCATCCATGCATCATAATCAATGCAATATCAACATTAAAGTTAATCAAATCTTACTGCCTTCATCCAAGTACACTCTTAGTCTTTGAGCTTGCTCTTTTCTATCACAAATGTCAAATCCTAAGATCACATTACAAAGTGGAAACCATATTACAACTCAAACTACAACAAGACTTTTTGACAATTTCTTAAGTAAACCTTTAACCCTTGATTCTTGAATTTTGGAGTTTTGTTTCCATTAACCTAAAAATTATTCTTTTAGGTCAATCCCATATAATTTTTTATGTAGAATCCAAATATGAGCTTGGATTCTAGGAAAGAAAATTCCTTCCCTAACAGTGTTGGCTGAGACGTGGGATTTAAAATCCTAAATATTTAACTTTAATTCCAATGGTTCCAAAGCTTGTTCTTTAGGTCTACCCTACACCATTTTCCATTTTAAACCCTATAGAAGCATCAAAACTCACAAAATCACATCCTATGATGAAGTTTTAGATCTAGCTGAATAGTGCCATTGGATTTCATATCATACAATTTTTCTAATTTCAATGCAATACCACTAAAATCATGCTATAATCAATGGCTTTAACTTAGGTTTAACATCAAAATCATCCTCCCTTATTCATGACTCAATTCAGTCAGCACCTCCCCTTAGAGGAACCAACATTTTTCAACTATAAAACTCAAGAAAACATGGCATAATACAAGTTAGAACCTTAAACTAACCTTGTATTCAAGCTTTTGTACCAAAGTAGATGGTTTCTCCTTACTTGATCTTCAAGAAAACAAATTGTAAGAGGTTTCCCCTAGTTGGCCAAAATGTGTGTGTGTGTATGTGTGTGTGTGTGTGTGTGGAGGGAGATGGCTATTTATAAGCCAAGCTCTAATTACTTGCCATCCAAGTACAAGCTAATTACCATGCTTATTTGTCAAAACCCTATGCAATCTTGCGTTGATTTTCATCATTAAATTAAATCTGAATTAAATTGAACTTCCAAAGTCAAAATCCTCTCTATTGTTAGCTTGATAAGTGGCACCAAAATCCTCTCCATTCCTAGCTTGACAAGTGGCACCTTTCTAGCCAAGTTAAAGACAAGAGTACGATAACGCATAAAGTGTACTGGGCACCAAAATAAATTCCTATTTCACAATTATAGTATCCTTGGCACCATAATTATTTTTTGCTAGATCCATAATACATTCTTATCATTTTTTCTTCCCAAAATGTCCTCCTTCGTTACCATCATAATTTTCTATTAATGATAAAGAAGAAAGCCAGTTTAATTACCGTAATAACTTCTTTATTCGGGAAGAAACTTCTAGAGTTTTTGAACTCATAAAAGACTTCTGTCTATTCCATAATCTCTTATTATTTCTAAGAAAATCTTGTAAATTTTCTTGGAATTTAATTATCCCTAAAAGTATTTATTTGGAAAATTTCAAATAAAAACCCCCAATTAGCTTAAGTAACCCTTTATTCCTTTAAAGTTTTATTATGAGTAATTTGGAAATAAAACCAATTTTACAATGTTATATAATTCCCAAGACACATTATGATTGTTTTTTCTTAATTTTCTGAGGCTCATAAATATTTTAAATAATTAATTTTTTACCAATTTTTCTTAATTAGAAATTTCTCCATAATTACTGAATATTGAATAATAATTATTTCCATCATATTTCTAACTTTTTAGACTAGTATACTGTCCAAGGGACATTTCCCTATTTTCCATAATTATCTAATAATTTTTGGAGATTTTCAATATATTTTCCAAAATTACATAAACTCGTCCGTAACTTTTGAAAATCACACTTTTGCCCTGACACTAACTTAACTTTAAGAATTGTGTCATCTCATTTCTTCCTACTATCTTGGCTCTTAAGTGTCTGGAAACATCCTTACTTTTATTTAAGAAATTACCGGATGTGATAGAAACTAACATGTCCAAGAAAAGACCTTAGATCTTTCAAGCTAGTAGGGTAAGGTAAAGAAGAAATAACCTCTACTTTTGCCTTGTCTACCTCAATTCCAGCATTTAAAATTAAATGACCAGGTATAATTCCATTGTTGACCATCAAATGGCATTTTTCATAGTTCAAAATCAAACCTTTTTCAACACATCTTTCTGGAATGAATGAGCAAGTAAATGATCCCATGAGTATTTTTCCTTACAGAGAATTGAAAGATATTTAAATAAAGATTTGAACTACCTCCATACAATTTTTCTAAATTTAGTTATAAATTTTTAAAATTAGACCCTAAAATTGGAATTACTAAATGAATAGTAACCGGAGGTTCAAAATGCAAAATTTTAATATACAGCCTTAATTTATGATTTGTTTGAACCATAGCGCTTTTCGATACATACAAAAAAGGGGTAAAATGATGGATGTTATAGTTATCATCATGCAAACTCAATTCAAAAATCATCTCTTACTTCTTTAATGGTCAAATCAATAGCATTAATATCGAGCAAGGAGTGATCATTATAGGGATGTTTCATGGCCCCATACGCATTAAAACAGATTTTATGATTTCTAACCTCTATAGTTATGACACCTTCCTTCACAACGATAATGGTATTTGCTATTCTAAGGAAAGGCTTGTAACATTCTAAATTTTGGCTCATAGACACAAGTAATAGCACAAGGAAAGGATGATTACTAAGTCCAATGCAACGAAAGTCCCAGAGATCCCTCGGAAGAAAAAAAAAAGATTTTTCAAGGGCAAATGTGTAAAACAATAGTGTTCAGAGACTAAAGAATGACGAACTGGAAACAACTAAGGGCCAGATGTTATGCCAGAAACTTGCAAGAGATGGTTCCGAAGGTTAGGCCTAAGGAGGGACCAAATTGCAAAGAAAAGATTCCTAAGCCAAGTAGGGACCTAATTGTAATTAATAAAAGTTCTGGTCAGCCAATGCTCAGAGTTAGTAAAAAGAGCCCAAATGACTTAAAACAATTCTAGAAAAATGGGAATAGGATCCCAAAGCCGATATAAGGCTAGAAATGACGAAAATGCCCTGAAGTCATTCCAGGGTTTTGAGCAATTTGAGATAGTAACTTAAATTAAATTATTTAAGCTATGAGATGACCTCAAATAATCAGGAAAGATTGGGAAACAGTAGTTGAGGAATTTACACAGATTGTAAAATTAATTCCATACCCAAAAATTGACAAGATTAGCTTTAATTAAATTTAAAGCCTATTTATACCTTATCCAGGGAAAGTCAAAATAGCTGTCTAGAGTTTGACTTTTGACTCGAGAAAAATTAGAGGAATTTCCCGTGATGAAAGGGAAAGAATGAAACCCAGAGAAAGATCAACGGAGTTACGAGCCGATAGATAGAATTCAGAGAAGGTAACCCTAATTAAGTATTATTTAATAACATTTCTGGAAAAAGGAGAAAGAAAATATCTAAAGACCATCATGACGACGCTGAGTCACCAAATGCAATCATAACACCTACGAGTTATCATGCTGAGTGAAACGTCCTACCTTTAACCCCTCAGAATACGTATTCGTAAGCGTCATGGTTCAAGTAGATCACGACACAAGCCCATGGATTTAAAATTTCAACATCATTACTCGGGTTACTATTCACTATTCAAGTTCCAGATTACAGGCCCAATTTCAAAAATTCATAACTAATTCCATAAAAATCATATTGAGGTGTTCTAAAATTCTAAGGAAAGATATTTCAATGTTCTTTAAGTAAAAAATATCTAATCAAACTTATCTTTACCCAATTCATACATTTTAATCAATAAATATTACTGTTCATTTCATAAAATCTGGAACTTCCAGATTCTGTGGCTCAACTTTGGAAATTTGTATCTCCTTGTGTACACATCCAATTGAGGTGATCTACCTCTCATTTTAAAACTTGGGATGTGTAATATGAGTCTGTCAAATCTTGTGACTTAACTCATTCGTTTTATAGGTCAAACTAGAGCTACAAACTCACTACCCCAAGACCTACATTTTATCCTTTAACACCTCTTTACTTTAATTCTTTTTATTTTTTTGGCATAGATAACATGGGCTTACTCTTTCCCATTTATGCTCATACACTTTCATTCATGATATAAATATCATAATTAAATACATGGCATCATTGGCATCGACAACATAAATTACATAATAGGAGAATTACACATTGAATAATAATATCATTCATTAACATGAACAATTCTCCACTTTGTTCTCCTTGCTTCTCATGCCATTATTAGCCATCATTGATTGACCTAAATGGTTGGTTATGGAGGGAGTGAGATTTGGGAGAATCTCAGTAGCAAACAATACCATATTAATCATGCTAGATGGATGCTAATGCACTACACGTAACTTGTTTATTCTCTTGTTAATTAGTGACATATTAGCATGCTCAAAGCTAAGTTCTTGATGCATGGCCATGGAGACATAATCTACTCATCATGAATAGCAATTACAGCAGCTAAAACATATCACAATGACATTCAATAACATGTACACGGCAACACACAAGCATACAACATCAAGCAATGACAATAGGTAAGTTCACTACCTTACACCTCAAACTTTCCTCTTACTTTTCCTTTGACTCCCTTGACTTTCCAACTATGTGGGCATTTGGTCAACGTCAACAAACATCCTCTTGGATGTTCTAAGGTCCTAAACATAGTTACAATGATCATACAATCTATTAGGACCAAGAGACTACATAATATTCAAGACTAGCTCTCTTGAACCTCAACCCTTTCTCTTGGTTTTAGCATTTTCTTTCTAACTTTTCTAACATAAATTTCATCATTTCCCATTCTTAAGATCTATTTCTTGTCAATTAGGACCACTTTAGATGGCCTTAGATTCAAGAAGATCAAATCTAAAAATATTGCTTCGCTGGTACTGTTCATGCAGAAATTCCAGAATTTTTGCTCAACTTTAAAAACTCATAATTAGTTCTAGAAAAATCAAAATTAAGTGGTTCCAAGTCTCACTGAAAGCTCCTTAAGTTCTCTTTAAATTAAAAATAGTTTTAGAAACCAATTCTATGCTGAAAAGTACCAGAATTGTACAGAATTCGACACTCATCCAAAGGTTAAACACTGTTTCCAGATTTCAAACCCTAACTTTGAAAAATCACCATAAATCATACACATATCCAAATGAAATGTTCCACCCATGAATTTAAAGCTTACAGAGTGTACTTTAATCATACCAAATTTCAGAATCAGATACAAAGAGTAACTTATTCAAAATAGGCATCAAGTTAGATGCTACAACTATCACATACCTTAATCTTGAAGCTTAAATCTTGTTCCTTCTTCTTGGCCTTCACCCTTACGTTTTTCTCTCTAAATTTTGGTAGAGTTTCCCCTTTTAAACTCATGTTAGCTGAAAATATGAAGGGGGAGAGGCTCTATTTATAGCCAAAAATTAGGCTTGAATGGACTAAAATGCCCTTGGTGGTTAATAGAAAGAGTAAGGGCAATCTTGGAGTTTCAAGTTAACTTTTACATCATCATTGCATCATCTTCTTGCATCATTCTTACCTAATTCTTCTAGAAGATGCTAGGTGTCATAAAAGTGGTAGAGGAGAAGGGAGATTAGATCCTAGCCATTGGATCAAACTTGTTTCCTAAGTTTCTTCTGAATTTACTTGGCCCATGTTTCTCCGACCTCCTTTATGGCCTTCCAGAGCTCAGAAAATTCTTCTATCTACTTCATAAATTCTCTTTAATTCTAGAGAGTATCTATGAATTTTCTTAGGCAATAACACATCCTTTATGCCTTGCATAAAAATTCATTTACTAAAATACCCTTTTATTGGTATAATCAGCTTTTTAATTTATTAAAGCCAATCCACTAGCCTTTTGGTTATGGGACTAATTTTATAAATTAGTACAATATTTCAACCATTTAATCTCATTTTTGTGTACATTTTTGAGGTCTCTTGCTATTTTAAATAATTACCTCGAACCATATACCTTTTACCAGCCATAACCTTATAAATTCCATTTAAGCTGTCTCAAGGGTATTTTCGTCTTTTCTCTTCACAGAAGAGCCTTAGAATATTATTTCCCATTTTTTAGGATTTTCTTGGAATTCTCTGTATACTCTTCCATTTTTACCCCTGTCGGTCATAACTTTCTAAATTTACGGTTTAGTCCCTGCTTGGACTTAGCTTCATATAATCCTCTCTTTGAGGTTTCTAACTTAACCTTTAGCCTGTATCTAGCCTCTTTTCTCTCTCTGGGCCTTTGAGACTTTACTAGAGCCTCTAACTTTGATTACACTTTAGCCCCCTAAAACTTTCACTTTGTAGTTTAGTCTCTAAAACTGCTTTAAGTTCCTTTCTTGTCTTTGGGACCTCTGCTAATAGGGGTCTAGTAGCTTATCCAATTCAGGCTATTTCTAGTACTTTTAGGCTCAATAGTTGGGATGTTACACTGAGTTAGCAGACGATATTTATGGACAGCATAAAAATTAGAACACAGTACGGGAATATTTTAGACAGTCCTTTGTCTACCCATTATAGTGAAATCTCTATTGCATGACTCAATAGGATTAAGTTGCCTGTCAGTAAAACTAATTATTTTCATCTATGCTCCTCTAAGATGGCGCCATAGATGTACTTAATTAAGATGAGAAACTAGCGCCAGAACATGTCCCAGTGGTATTGGGTCAGTCAGGACTCAAAAAGTACCCGATACGATGCAGAATGGCAAAATAGGTAAAGAAATGCTCGAGGGCTATATTTTGCACGAATTTTATATTAATTTCCTCCCTATTTTAATGCCAAAATGATGAAGGAATATGAAAGAGACAAGTGCATGGTTAGATGGGAAAAGAAGGGCTTACGTGTATGATTGGATGCAAGACACGTGTACGGTCGGATGCAAGACATGTGTGCGGTTGGATTAAAGACATGTGGCTTGATGATGTAAGCATGATGTCATCAAGATGACATCACCCTAGACAAGTGTCACATTTCTTAGAGAGAAAGCTTACTTATTCAAGAAGAAAGAATGGATGGCCGAGATTGAATCGAAATCGACGGCTAGGATTTGTTCTAGCTTTCTATAAATACCCCCTCTATTTCGTCTAAGCTCCTTGAACCCATGGGGAAGCTCTTGCAAAATAGTTTCTGGAGAGAGAAAGAAGAGGGAGAAAGAAAGGCCAAGTGATCCTAAGTTAGATCAAGCTCTAAAACAAGGTATGTGTGCCGTTTTTGATGTAGTTTCTACCTCCCTTGTTATTTTTGAGCTGGTGGTTGGTTTGATTGGATTTTTGATGATTGAAATCCTATGGGGAGGTGCTCCACAAAATTTATTGGAATAGGAGAAGATGATATGGATGTTAAAAGCATGTTTAAAGGCTTGGAAACAACAAGAATCAAGTTGTTCTGTGTTGAGTTTGCAAGAAATCCAACTTTCCCTTAGTTTGTGATTCTGTTCGGCCTTGACTGTTCTGAATGGTTAGGATTGGATTTTGATTGTTTTGAGCTTGGAAATAGATTCTACATACAAAATTATGTGAGGATAGTATGTGGAAATAATTTTAGGAAGGTTGGAATTGAAACTCAAAAGTTAGAGTTCAAGTATGTTCAAGAAAGAATCAAGTAGAGATAAGTTGATGACTTGATTCTAATAATTGTTTTGCATCATGTATTGATGTGTTTAGGACCTTGGAACATCCAAGATGATGTTTAATGGTGTTGACCAAAAATCCATAGGGTTGGAAAGGCAAGGGAATCAAAGGAAAAGCAAGAGGAAAGCTATGTTACAAGGTAGTAAACTTACCTATATTGTGTGCTTGATATGTATGCTTGCATGATGTGGCTGTGTTGGCATGATGTGACTAAGCTGTGATGAAATGTTTATAAAGTTACTTTTGCAAGTTTATGCTACTGAGATTCTTTCAAATCTCACCCCTCCCTAACTAACCATTTAGGTCAATCAATGATGGGCAATAATGGTATGAGAGGCAAGGAGAAGAAAGTGGAGAATTATTGATGTTAATGAATGATGTTATTATTCAATGTGTAATTCTCCTGTTATGTAATTTATGTCATGGATACCAATGATACCATGTATTTAACTACAATGTTTATGGGATGAATAGAAATATATGAGGATGATTGGGAAAGTGTAAACCCAATTTATGTATGCCAAAGAAATAGAGAGAATTAAAGTAAAAAGAGGTTAAGGGATAAAACGTAGGTCATGGAGTAGTGAGTTTGTAGCTCTAGTTTGACCTACCAAATGAATGAGTTAAGCCACAAAATTTGGCAGAGCTATAGTATACATCCCAGGATTTAAATGAGAGGTAGATCACCTTAATTAGATGTGTATACAAGGAGATATGAATTTTCAAAGCTAAGGCACAGAATCTGGGAGTTCCAGAATTTACCAAATGAATAGTAATTTTTATTGATTAAACTGTATGAATTGGTCATTGATAAGTCCAGTTTGATATTTTTCCTTAAAGAGAATTGAAGAGCTTTCCATAGAATTTTAGAACACCTCAATACAATTTTTATGGAATTAGTTATGAATTTTTGAAATTGGGCCCATAATCTGGAATTTGAGCAGTGAATAGTAACCCGAGTAATTATGTTGAAATTTTAAATCCATGGGCTTGTATTTTCACCTGCTTGAACCATAACACTTACAAATGCGTACTCTGAGGGACTAAAGATAGGATGTTTCAGGGCTTGCTTAGGATAACAGTAGACTCACTGGCTAACTCGTTGGATAGATCCAAGATAGAGAAATCAGCTAAGAAAATAAGGTCTTTCACTTTAACCAAGATGTCCTCTAAGATAACTATTAGGGTGCCTAATAGACCTATCAGCTAACTATGACACAACACTAGTAGTTTGATTGCTTTGATTCCTAGGGTAGTGTAAATACATTTAGGTATTATGCTAATTGCGACCCCTAAATCTAACAGTGCAACAGCTATGTTCACTGGTCCAATGATACAGGGAATGATATAGGCACCTGGATGACACTTTATGAGAAGTTAGGGCTTGAAGAAGGCTAACACATTAGAGTTAAGTTAAACTTTCTCATTAGGCTTGAACTTTCTCTTGTGAGTGTAAAAATCCTTCAAAAATGTATAGTATGCTGGCCTGCTCTTAATCGTGTTGAGAAAAGGCATGTTTACGTCTAACTTACTAAAGAATTCAAACATTTTCTTTTGAGTATCACACAGTTTCTTTGTCACATCCAGTAATATAGCATTTACGGAATAGGAATATTCCTAAATAATTAAAGGTCAAAAATGATAAGGAGAAATAGAAGAATTTTGGTGGAAAATAATTATTATAATTTTCCTAGCCAATTATAGAAAGTTTGACTAATTAAGGAAAATTGGTTAAGAATAATTATGGGAAAAATATTTCCAAGCCTCAAAAAATTAAAAAAAAAATAAAGACAATATTTTTTGAGAATTATATGGGATTATAAAATTGGTTTTATGACCAAATTGCCCTTAGAGAAATTACAAAGGAATTTAAGGGCGATTTAAGCTAGTTTAAGGTCCTTTATTTGGAAAATTCCAAATAAACATTTTTAAGGAGAATAAAATCCCAAGAAAATTCCTATGATATCCCAAGGAATTATAAGAGATTATGAAATTAAAAGAAGACCCCCAAGTATCCAAGATTTTTCCCAATTCCTTTGAAAAGAGGAAAAATCACTAAAGAGAAGGAAAATAGTTTTCCTTTTTATTTAATTATTGGGAAATTAAATTTGAGACAAAGAGGGAAATTTGGGAAGATAAAAATGAGAAGAATAATCTATAGATCTAACAAAAAATAATTACAGAGGCCAGAGCATTGTAATTATAGACAAGAAATTAAATCTGGAGTCAAAGTGCACCGATAAAGTGTTAATCAAAGTCTTGCACTTTACTTGGCCCACAAGTTGCCACTTGTCAAGCCTCTAATGGATGGTAATTAAAGCTTTCCAAGTTTCAAGCTACCAATGGAGAGGATCTTGACTTTGGAATTTAATTACATTATGATTTAAGTTAATTAAGAGAGAGGATTAAGACTAAGTAGCCTTATGACACTTGGCCTAACATTAATGATGGTTGGTGGGATATTTTGTGTGCATTGAATGAGCTTTTGCTCCCCCATATTCAGATCATATTTTGGCCAAGGTGAGAGGAAGAGAGAAAAGAGAGGGTTTTGAAGGAGAACCAAGGAAAAGCTATCAACTTTGGTCACTTAATCAAGGATTCAAGGTTAGTTTTTAGTCTTAAGTTGTTCTCTACCTTGTTTGCTTGAGTTGTATGGTTGAAAATTATAGTTTCCCTTCTCATTTACTGCTGGCCGAAACATATATATTATAGAGGAGGAAGTTTTATGGTTCAATCTTGCTAGAACACTTCAAAGCATGATAGATCCTAGTAGTTACAAGTGGTTGTAGGTTGATTTTAAAGTGTTTTCTTTGCCATGTTGCTTGAGTTTCATTTCAGCCAAAGCTAGATCTAGACCCTAGGATGAGTTTTTCAAAGTTTTGAGGCCTCCATTGTGTTCAAAATGAAAAATGGTGTAGGGTAAACCTAAAGAACAAGTGTTGGAAGCCATAGAATCAAAGTTGAAATTTGGTTAAGGAACCCTAATGGCTCGGCCAAGCTGAAACTAAAAGAAGGAAATTTATTTTGTTAAATATAAGTAGATATTTGGAATCTACATGAAAAATCATGTAGGAATGAGCCAAGAGGGAATTTTTAGGGTTTATGGAAACTAACTCTAAAAATTCAAGAAACAAAGATAGAAGCTTTAAGGGGTTTAGCAGTTTCTTGAGTTATGTTATTGATTCTTATGTGGAATGGTTAATGATTCTTGCTGCCATTTTTTTGGATTGCCATGTTAGGGTTTGGCATTTGTGGAAGCAAGAAAGGAGAACAAGAAAATCAAAGAGCATTGGATTAAGGTAGTAAGATTTAATTAACCTTAATGTTAAGCGTTGCATTGATTGCTATGCAATTTCATGTGCTATTATGTCGTTGAACTAAATGATGATGACGATGATGATTGTGTAGCTATACTCCTTGCTTTTTGTGCCTTGACTATTGTATGTTAGAGTGCTACATGTATGAGGTAAAGTAGTTCCCTATTAATGGCAAAAATTATAAAGTTGAAATTCTTGTAATTGATGCATGTAATGTTTTGGTTGATTGATCTTGCTACTGGGATTTCTTAAAATCTCATCCTCCAAATATAATGTAACATTTTAGGGCCTGAAAATCCCAAGAGCAAGCAGTAGATTGGAGGCTAAATTATGGTGTCATACCATAAATTTTCGTAGACATTTGGTTATGTATAAGTATCTATGGTTGGTGCTGTAATCCCTAAGCAGGATGTTAGTTTAGAGCCATGTTTTATTTAGTTATGGAACGATTTCCTGCACGAAATTTGGTATACTTAAAGTTCACGTCCTGAGCTTCAAATTGATATGCAGCACGTTAAAAATGGACAACTACACGATTTTTAATGATTTTTCAAATTTAAGGTTCAGAATCTGGAAAAAGGATTTTTGCCAAATGGACAGAGGTGAATTTCACAAAAACCTGACGCTTTTTCAAATGGAATTGGTTCATAAGCTTATTTTTCCTTGAGAAAGCATTCAAGGATCTTTTTATATAATTTTGATTCACTCCATTTCAATTTTTTTAGATTAAGTTATGAATTCTTGAAATTGGGCTAGAAAACTGGATTTTTACCCGATGAACAGTAAAAATTCGAAAATCAACGTTTTTCATGAATTTTTGAGCCCAAGACCATCCAATGTGGTCTAAAATGGTTTTAATTAAACCCTAAGTGAATCCAATAGTAAGGTGTGATATTTTTGGTATCAAAGCAGAGGTTCTGGCATAGGTAGAACGCCCTGCTTGAGTTTATGTGTTAGATTTCAGGGTTAGTTAAGGAAAATTGACATATTGTTGTAGGAGTTGTGATGGAGAACACAATGGACTGGGATTCAGATCCGAGAAGTCGGTCAATGACTGGGATATTAATATGACCGATCTCATGAAAGAGAATCTGTAGGATGGACTATGGGGACTGCTAGCCCAGGATACTCAACAAAGGAGTCCACCAATTATCAAGAGTTGGGGCTAATCTTTTAGGGGTTACTGTTGAGGATTTAATGAACCTTTCTAGACCTAGTAACCCGGTGGATCCCACAATTGATATGTATCAGGAACCAGTGGACCCTAGTTGTGACATTCAGTCTTGCAGACAGCTTGTTACCACAAGTGTACACCCAAGCGACACCCCCGAACCTAGTACTAAGCGAAGGATACCCCCGACACCCAGAGTACCTATCCCTGTTCCGACTGAGCCTAAGATCCGTAGTCAGATCAGCTGAGAGAGAAGTTAGAATTCTTGGGTCGATATATTAGGAAAGATGAGGATGAGCAAGACCCAAACATATACCTAGAATACCTTTAGGGAGTAAAGGTGTCATATCATACTCATGGACTAGATAATCCTTATCTAGACACCAAGGACTGGATCTTTGCTATGACAGACATGCTTCCATATCTACCCTTTTGGGTATATCAATTCTGTCGCCCGAATCAGATAGTGGATTTAGGTGTTGAGGATTACATCCAGCACCTTAAAGACTTCATTAAGATTCACTATTTTTAGATAGTCAGATCCTCGTAAAACTGATATAGGACTTGTATTGTTACAGCTAACTCTAGTAGGTTAGTCTGGCATGTTTGATGGCTATATATGTTAAACTATATTGCTGTGACTGTGATTGATGCTTGAATGTTGTATTATGAATGCTTATGTTGTTAAATGAAATCCAAGCATAAAGTTTATTTCTTGTTCCTCAATTATGCTATTCGTTTAGTTAGCGTATTAGTTAGAACCGATGAAACTCTTTACCGGAGAGACCCTCAGGACACGACGTAAAGGTCCCTCCCGATCTGCTACGATTAATTTTGGATCACTTAGACTAGCAATAAAAGGCTATTAGAGGGTTGAGGGCGGCACAAGCTAGCCAGGAACAAGACAAAGACGCTGTAATAGTAGTAGCGGTAGTGGCTAACCTCAACAGAAGGCAGCCAGAGGAAGAAACCTCAGCAGTGCAAGTGACAAAACAATTGCCTAGATCAGTAGTACTAGCAGTAGACCCCGACAGCATCCAGCAGTGGATGATATGCTTTTGCAAGCACAATCCACCATCCTTTGACGGAGTGATTGACATCTAAACAGCAGAGAACTGGATCACGATTTTCAAAGTTCTGGACTGTCTGCCTAAGCAGAAAGCCCAAATAGCTATTTACTAGCAAGAAAAGGATGCTGATCATTAGTGGAAGAATACCAAGATTCTTCTGGATGCTCAGAACACAAGAACGACATAGGAAGTGTTCCTAGAGCAATTCCATGAGAAATGTTTTTCCAAGGACAGTCAAGGACGAAAAGGAAGCAGAATTCCTAACCTTGAAGCAGAGGAATAACGAGTCATTTGATGAGTACTTAGCTAAATTTAGATGTCTGTCTCATTACTTCAGTTACCAGCATGACCGAGATGATGAAAGGTAGAAGACCAAAAGATGATCAGAGGACTAAAGCAGTCCTTAAGGGAGATGATTGCTCCCCGACGGTTCAAGTACTTCGACATGGCAGTTGAGGCCTGTCGAATTACAAAGAATAGCAAAGCCATCATTTGATGATTGAGCCTACTCCCAAGTTAGAGAAGGGAGATCAGGGTGGCACCTCTTATGATACCAATAGGAAGAGAAAGAGGCCATGGGGCAACTGAATGAGTAAGAAGGGAGGCGAGCCCTCAAATAGCAAAGAATGCCCAACTTGTGGTAAGAGTCAGAGTAATAGACTGTGTATGGCCAGATAGAATGTCTGTTATACTTGCAGTAAACCTGGCCACTTCTTAACAAAATGTCTGCAGAGTACAGAAAAGGCAAGGTTACGCACCCAAGGACGAGTATTTGTCATCACAGGGGAAGAAGCTTGAAAGTCTTCGGAAATGATCTAAGGAATGATTATTCTTAACAACTCCCCAGTGATTGTAATGTTTAATTAGGGTGCTAGTCATTCTTTTATTTTGCATACCTGAACTAAAAGACTTAGCTTGATGATGAATACGTTGCCTTATGACATGCATGTGCCCACACCAACACAACAGAGGACAATGACACCTGATGTGTGCTTAAATTGTATAGTTGGCTATGAGCACTGTTGTATTGCCTTAAATTTGATATGTATGCCTTTCATGAAGTTGATGGGATAATTGGGTTGAATTGGTTGTCGTCCCATAATGATAAAGACAAAACCCTGATCCTACCCGTAAGAGAAATGGAGTAAATCTGGAAGTTAAGTTAAACTTTATAACGGAAGCCCGGACAGGCAATAGTACAATGAATAAAGCTACATAAGATTAGCAGAGGTTAAGAGAACATTGTACTTCGTCATGATAAACCAAGGGAATTAGTGGCGATGGACGAATACAAAGTGATTATCAAAGGAGGTGGTAACTTCTATCGCTACAAACAAGGGTTCTAGTCATGACAGATGAACACAATAAATCTCAGATGTTGAGGTGGTATCTGAACAAAGACACAACGACTCTCAGAGGTCGCAGAGAGTAAGATAAGTAGAAATCAGAAAGAGAGCAGTGACCACTAATTAGAATTATCATATTCCCCCTCAAAAGAAAGAGTAATGATAAGAAGTTGAACGACACAGTTAGGGGTTGAGTCTATACCCTATTAAGGTGTAAGTGGCAACCTAAGCTAGATAAATTGTTACAGCCTCGTTAGAACTAGGGCACCATGATAAAGTAGCTATCTCAAATCCTGGAATAGATAAATAGGAACTTTGAGATAGTGAGGTCCAGATGGAGAGCCCTAGTGAAATGTCTTAAGGATCAAGAAAAAGAGGACGAGACAGATAGCTCTACCGGGAACTAACTTAGAAGTTGGCATGTTCCCCTTAATGTTAAAGAGATACTCAGTTGCTTGGCGTTTAGGTCGAGAGGCACCCTTTTCAAGGGATAAATTCTTGGCCAGGGATCTTCCTAGAGAGAATGGAAGTTGGTCCTCCAAGTTAGAATTTACGTTGCTCAAGATGGAGCAAGGTACCCTATCCGAGCAGGAAAGGGAAGCAGTCGAGGCAAGGCAAGCAGAGTTGACCTTACCCAATGGAAGTATGACTAGCCAAGAACGAAGCTAGGCTTAGATGTACCTGAGCTTAGTAGAGGACTAGAGCAAGTAGAAAGAGGAAGAACGTCAAAGACCTCTCCCTATGACTCCCAAAAGCAACTGCGAACAGTCTTAGGATATTATTTTCCATTTTCTGGGATTTTCTTTAAATTTTCTGTACACTCTTCCATTTTTGCTCTTGTTGGTCATAACTTTTTTAATTTACAGTTTAGTCCCTGCTTGGACTTAACTTCATATAATCCTCTCTTTGAGGTTTCTAACTTAACCTTTGGCCTATATCTAGTCTCTTTTCTCTCTCTAGGCCTTCGAGACTTTACTGGAGTCTCTGACCTTGATTATACTGCAACCCCTGAAAAACTTTTACTTTGCAGATTAGTCCCTGAAACTGCTTTGACTTCCTTTCTCATCTTTGGGACTTTTGCTCAAAAAAGGTCTGGTAGGCTATCCAATTCAGGCTACTTTTGATGCTTCTAGGCCCAAAAGTCTGGATGTTACAATTATTACTTCAAATTATTGCTTTTCTTTGTAGGACACTTGAGAACTAGAGTCAAGATTAGAGACCAAGGGATTACACAACAAAAAACCCAGAATAGTGCTCGTCAAAGCTTCACAATGGCCAAGAAAATTCGGTACTGCGGCGCAATTGGAAGATGTGTATCAGTGTCTATTCAGGATATCTTCACTGTGGCCACAATTTATCTTCACCACGGCAACCTTGTAGATTTTCCTAAAGCTCCTCTCAAGACATCTTCACCGCGGCAAACATTTCCCTACATCGCGGTGAAGTCCTCGTATCAGCAAACTAGATTTGGATCTTATTCACAAAATTAAAGTACCCACTCGCTAAATCCAACCCATTTCGCCCCCTTAATCCACTCTATTCATTCATCAAGAGCCTCCTCCATTCGTCCTCTCTCACTCTCCTTCACCAAATCTTCATCTTCTTCCATTTTTCCTTCATCTTCCACCATGTGTAGCTTGAAATCATTATTGGTTGTGGTGCTTCTTGCTCTAATGTGCAGTGAGGCATCTATTCTCTTGATGATGGGTTGATTGGCATGAGTTCCAAGAGCGTCAAAGGAAAGTTGGCTTCATCTATAGTTCTAGTTGCTTGTTTATGAATTCTTAGATCTAGGGTTTGTAAAGTTGTGGTTGAACTATGTTGGTTATGATTGTAATCAATTTTGGATAATTATCTTGTGTATTCGATTAGTTAATGTTGAATGTGAGCTTTAATATATGTGATTACATATATGTTTTTGTGCAATTCTTTTGATACTCTCTTTCTTGTATGATATTGTTTGACTGTTGAGTTAGCTAGATTTGTATCGAACCAAGTGCATTAATTAATCCTAATACACACACTAAGTGAGCTTTATAGGATTTTATGATTGGATGGCCATTCATTTAATTAATCTTAGACTCAAAGGATTCTTTAAGGTTTTTCATTTAGAATACTTAGTGATTTCTACTCCCAAAATCATTTTAAACTACGATTGCCAAAGATCAATTTCCATGAGGTTTCATCAACTGTTTTAAACTTGTTTTCCATCCATTCCATTTTAATCTCCCAAAAATCCAAAAATATATTTACATAGCATTTCATCTCTCTATTGGCTTGTATCCTTGGGGAAGAGATGGTAAGGTCTAAAAGGATCAATCCTACCGAAAATAGAACATTGCCCTCATATGAATAACCTCAACAACAAAATGGACAGACTCTTCTGTTGCAAATAAAGTAGGTGTTGATTGCATTGGTAGACAAGCATATTAGAAAATTTGAAGAAAACAAGGCTAGGAAGAAAAAGAGGATGAAAACTACAATAATGGATGTGCTAACAAAAATGGACATGAGGTTATAAGCATTGGAAACTCGAGGAAGCAAACTAGTTGTGATGGTGTGAGTACCAGAAAGGCTCAATAGAGAGATGCTTAGGGACGGTGCTCTACTTGTGTGAGACTTGCTATAGGAGTTGGAGTAACATCCTACAAAATTTACCCTTGATGATGGAGATGAAAAATTAAGTTAAGGGCCAATAGGGAAAGAAAAGTAGACTGGCTGAAGAAGCCAAACATAACATAAAATCCAGAAAGGGTTCCGACTGATATTTTCGAAATTATCAGTCTAAGAAGGGCAAAATGGAAAAATTTTAGAAAAATTTTAGAAAATTCCCAAAAAAATAGAAAATTGGTAAATTTGAGGTTTTAGAATCCTATTTGAAGCTCTGGAAGTGAAAATAGCATAAAAACAACTTATTACGAAATTTCCTGAAAATAGAGGTTTTTCGAAAAAAATAGTGAAAATAGGGCAAAAATAATTATTTTAAATATGTAAGGGCCTCAATAATTCCTGAAAAATACAAAAAAAAATTTAGGATTTAATTAAATTTATAAAATTGATTTTAGGCCTTGGAGGTGCAAGAATTAATTTTATAATATTTATTAGCAATCGGTAAAGCCCTATTTTGGAGAAAATTCAAAATAAATAGTTAGAGGTTGAGATAAGTTGTGAAATTTTCCAAGGGCTTTCCTATATTAAAAAGAGTTTTTCATAGAGAGAAATGAATTTTTGGAGGCCCATAACTATTTTTGAAAATAGTATCCAAAATAGTAAGTTTTGGTTAGAAACTGATATTTGTCATTGGGCCACACTTCTTCTCCCTTTTTAAATCAGATTTGGGCTTCATATCGGGCCAAGAGGGCCCAAAAAATTTGTGCAAGACATGGGCCAATAATTAAAGAGGCTCAAGTCCAATTTAAATCCAAAAATCAATAGAAAAATTAAGAAGAAAGACACTTGGCATGATCTGAAAATTGGAGGCATTTGATGGAGGCCACATGGCCCTTTATGTGGCAAATTTTGGCACCACAAAGGAGGGGAGGAAATACCACCTTATATTAAGCACAATTTGGCCAAAAATACAGAAACTAGGAAAAATTTTGTCCAAGTAATTCTCAACCCAAAACAACACTTAAAACCCTCCAAATTCAAGAAAAACTATCAAGCTTCAAGCTAGGATCCATTAAGGTATGTCTAAACTTGATTTTGGTTAGATTTAAGGTTGTTTTGATTGATATTTCATGACAAACTCTAAGATGTCATGCTGTAATATTTCATCTTGATTGAGGGAGCATTAGGAAAGCATAGAAACCATGAATATGAGCTTGGAATTACATGTTTAATTGATGTTTGGATTGAGTTTTGGAAGAAAGTCAAAGTTAGGATTTAAATAGACCCTATTCGGCCACTTTGATTTCTTGGGGTTAGAGATTGTTTCAATGTGATTTGATAATTTCAATGAGTTTAAAATATGTTTTTGTGTAGGGGAACACCAAGGAAAGGTGTTTGAAATCATTAGAATCAAAGATGAAAATTTTGAAATGTTATACTACCCTATTCAACCAAATCAAAATGAAAGGGAAGGAATGTGATTTTGTTAAATCTAATTTGATATTTGGATTCTACATGAAAATTTTTGTAGGAATGGCACAAGAGATTGATTGAAACAAAGAGAAAATAATTATTCCAAAAATCAAGGAAAAAGGGGTTTAATTGAGTTTAATATCAAGCATTAGTGTTTATACTTGAATTGTTAGTTATTTGGAATATATTTGTGCTCAGAATAATAGGCACTTTGCAAGAAATCAAAGAGGAGCACCATTATACCAAGGAGGCCAAATTGAATAAGTGATTAAGAGGCAGCATTAAACTCATAATTTGATTACTTTCTTGCTTATTTAAATGTGTGTGTTATTTGATTTATGTTGCCATGATGTGATTGAGCAAATTATGTGATTATGTATGGAATTATATATTGAATGTGCCTTGGCAATATGTATGAGAAATGGCATAATGGCTTGATTGATTGCTCTCTTTCTATGGCAAATGATATGCACATGAAATGTTGCATAATGATGTTGATTTTATGTTCACATGTCACATTTTTACATAGCATGAATTGCACGATAATTATGATTCATTGCTATTGAGATTTCTATGAAATCTCATTCTTTTGTGTTCAAATATTCATCAATTAGGAGTTGTATGAAGCAAAGACAAAGGTAAGGAGATCATTTTAGGAGATAATTGCTCAATATTCCTCTTTGAAACAATGTTTGTAATTATTATGGATTATAATAAAATAATAAATTACGTTGAATGTTTGTATTAATGATCAAAGATTATATGTATGTAAATGTTTGATCAAAGAATCATGTCTTAGCATGGTCTATGTGACTAGAATAGTGATATGGATTGAAAGGGAAAGAATAACCATGAATGGTAATTTTAAGAGGATAAAAGTTGACTTTTTAGGATAAATTTTGACCAGTGAAATTTTGTGCAATTGGTTAATTCTTGATCTAAAATTTGGCAAGCCTATATTTGAGCTTTAAAACAAGTGGTATTTTATTAAATTTAGAGTTTTGCACAAAAAGCTATACCCTTCCAAAGTTGGGCATGGAGAGGTAGGAACCAAAAAGAACTTGCGCAACAAGGTTGCTTACAAAGAAAGTAGGCCCATAAAAGCCATAAGAGCTAGAAAGAATCTACACGATGGGGTTACTTTCAAAGGAAGCAGCTCAAGAAGAGCCATGTTGGGGAAAGCCAAAACCACCATTATTATTTTTCTATATCCACACCTAGTGTTAGTGAACCTTGTGAAAAATGTAGAAATGTGCATTCAACACAATGTTGAGAGTGTTATCAGTGCCATAGATTGAGGCACATCATCTGTAAAAAGTATGAGGTAGCCTTCGAAAAGGCTAAGTCGTCTACAGCTTTAGTATTTACTATTTAGGATCCTATTCAACCATACACCCTTTATAGTACTTAAAGGCTTGGGGTGTATCTTGATACAAGAAGGTAAGTAATTACTTAACCATCCAACCAGTTGAGGCCACATGGGGGAATTTACCCTACTCATATCCGAAGTTGGTAGTAGTAGCTTTTGTATTGAAGTTTTAGAGATATTACTTGTATGGATCCTGACCTAAGGTGTACAGAAGTACTTAGTAGACCAAAAGAAATTGAACAACAAACAGTATAGGTGGACGAACTTCCTCAAGGACTATAATATTAAATTCAAGTATTATTTAGGAAAAGCGATTGTAGTTGTAGATATGCTAAATGTAACATCCCAAATTTTGGCTCAAGGATACAAGTAATAGCAGAAGGAAAGGATGATTACTAAGTCCAATGCAACGAAAGTTCCGGAGATTCCTTGGAAGGAAAAAGAGGTTTTCCAAGGGTAAATGTGTCAAACAATAGTGTTCGGGGACTAAAGAATGATGAACTAGAAACAACTAAGGGCCAAAGGTTATGCTAGAAACTTGCAAGAGATGGTTCCAAAGGTTAGACCTAAGGAGGGACTAAATTCCAAAGAAGAGATTCCTAGGCCAAGCAAGGACCTAATTGTAAATAATAAAAGTTCTGGTCGGCCAATGCTCAGAGTTAGCAAAAAGGGCCCAAATGACTTAGAAAAATTTCAGAAAAATAGGAATAGGATCCCATACCTGATATAAGGCTAGAAATGACGGAAATGCCCTGAAGTCATTCCAGGGTTTTGAGTAATTTGAGATAGTAACTTAAATTGAATTATTTAAGCTATGAGATGGCCTCAAATAATTAGGAAAAACTGAGGAACAATAGTTGAGGAATTTACACAGATCGTAAAATTAATTTCATCCCCAGAAACTAACAAGGTTAGCTTTAATTAAATTTAAAGCCTATTTATACCCTATCCGGGGAAAGTCAAAATAGTTGTCTAGAGTTTGACTTTTGACTCGAGAAAAATTAGAGAAATTTCCCATGATGAAAGGGAAAGAATGAAACCCAGAGACAGATCAACGGAGTTACAAGCCGGTAGAAAGAATCCAGAGAAGGTAACCCTGATTAACTATTATTTAATAATATTTCTGGGAAAAGGAGAAAGAAAATATCTAAAGACCATCATGATGGAACTGAGTCAGCATGCTGAGTCACCAAATGCAATCATGACACCTACGAGTTATCATGCTAAGTCACCAAATGCAATCATGACACCTACGAGTCATCATGCTGAGTCAACAGAAGATATTTATGGACAGTATAAAAATCAGAGTGCAGTACGGGAATATTTTTGACAGTCCTTTGTCTACCTGTTATAGTGAAATCTCTACTGCGTGACTCAGTAGGGTTAAGTAGCTTGTCAATATAGCTAATTATTTTTATCTATGCTCCTCTAAGATGGTGCCATATATGTACTTAATTAAGATGAGAAAATAGTGCCAAAACATATCCCAGTAGTACTGGGTAAGTTAGGACTCAAAAAAGTACCCTATACGGTGCAGAATGGCAAAATAGGCAGAGGAATACCTAAGAGCTATATTTTGCACGAATTTTATATTAATTTCCTCTCTATTTTAATGCCAAAATGATGAAGAAATCTGGAAGAGACAAGTGTACGGTTAGATGGGGAAAAAAGGTATTACGTGTACGGTTGGATACAAGACGCGTGTACGGTCGGATGCAAGACACGTGTGCGGTCGGATTAAAGACATGTGGCTTGATGATGTAAGCATGATGTCATCAAGATGAGGTAAGCATGATGTCATAGGACACGTGTCATCACAAGATAAAAAGAGAAAATGGACAATCCAGATCAAGCCACATATTTTTAAGATCAACGGCTGAGATTCAGTCTCGCTTTCTATAAATACCCCCACCCCTCCATTTCGTCTAAGCATAAGGAACCTATGGGAAAGCTCTTGCAAAATGGTTTCTAGAGAGAGAAAGAAGAGGGAGAAAGAAATGCCAAGTGATCCTAAGCCAGATCAAGCTCTAAAACAAGGTATGTGTGTCATTTGTGATGTAGTTTCTACCTCCCTTGTTATTTTTGGGCTGCTGGTTGGTTTGATTGGATTTTTGATGATTGAAATTCTAAGGGGGCATGCTGCTCGAAATTTATTGGAATAGGAGCAGATGATATGGATGTTAAAAGCATGTTTAAAGGCTTGGAAACAATAAGAATCAAGTGGTTCTATGTTGATTTTGCAAGAAATCTAACTTTTTTTTAGTTTGTGATTCTATTCAGCCTTAACTGTTCTGAATGGTTAGGATTGGATTTTGATTGTTTTGAGCTTGGAAATAGATTCTACATACAAAATTATGTGAGGATAGTATGTGTAAATAATTTTAGGAAGGTTAGAATTGAAACTCAAAAGTTAGAGTTCAAGTATGCTCAAGAAAGAATCAAGTAAAGATAAGTTGATGACTTGATTCTAATAATTGTTTTGCATAATTTATTGATGTGTTTAGGACCTTGGAACATCCAAGAAGATGTTTAATGGTGTTGACCGAAAATCCATAGGGTTGGAAAGACAAGGGAATCAAAGGAAAAGCAAGAGGAAAGCTATGTTACAAGGTAGTAAACTTACCTATATTGTGTACTTGATATGTATGCTTGCATGATGTGGCTATGTTGCCATGATGTGACTAAGCTATGATGAAATGTTTGCAAAGTTATGTTTGCAAGTTTATGTTACGTCTTGCATGCTTTTGAGTAGTGTTTGCTACTGAGATTCTCTTGAATCTCACCCCTCCCTAACCAACTATGTAGGTCAATCAATGGTGGGCAATAATGGCATGAGAGACAAGGAGAAGAAAGTGGAGAATTATTGACGTTAATGAATAATGTTATTATCCAATGTGTAATTTATGTTATGAATGCCAATGATGCCATGTATTTAATTACAATATTTATGGGATGAATATAAATGTATGAGGATGATTGGGAAAGCGTAAACCCCATTTATGTATGCCAAAGAAATAGAAAGAATTAAAGTAAAAAGAGGTTAAGGGATAAAACGAAGGTCATGCAGCAGTGGATTTATAGCTCCAGTTTGACCTATCAAATGAATGAGTTAAGCCACAAAATTTGGTAGAGTTATAATACACATCCCAAGCTTTAATATGAGAGCTAGATCACCTTATTTGGATGTGTACACATAGAGATACGAATTTTCAAAGTTAAGGCATAGAATCTGGGAGTTCCTGAATTTACCAAATGAATAGTAATTTTTATTGATTAAACTGTATGAATTGATCAAGGATAAGTCCAGTTTGATATTTTTCTCTTAAAGATAATTGAAGGAGCTTTCTGTAGAATTTTAGAACACCTCAATATGATTTTTATGGAATTAGTTATGATTTTTCAAAGTTGGACCTGAAATCTGAATTTAAACAGTGAATAATAATCCGAGTAGTTATGTTGAAATTTTAAATCCACGGGCTTGTGTCATGACCTGCTTAAACCATAACGCTTACTAATACGCACTCTGAGGGGTTAAGGGTAGGATGTTTCACTAAGTAGAAAGAAGATACATGTCTTTCACACAAATTTGGATAAGCACTAATTCTTAGAAGGTTTAAGAAATCTCCATATCATGCTACAAATAATGGCTACTCTACAGGCAATGCTATGTAATTATGGCACCTTGAAGGATTTAAAGGTGGACTAAATAGAGAATTACTGATTGTTGGGTATTTAGGAAGCATTAGAAGCCAGGGACGTGTCGAACTATGACATTGGGGGAAAAAAGGGATCCTGAGAAGTAAGAAGAGAATTTGTGTCCCTAACAATGATGAAATTAAAGAGATCATTTTAGAAGATGCTCATTAGGGTAACCATGCAAAACACCAAGGGATAATGAAGATATACAATGATCTGAAGAGAGAGAACTTATGGCCAAGATGAAGAGAGATATGATAGAATTTACGATGAAGTATTTGGCTCGCCAAAAATTCAAGGTTAGGCATGAGAAGCCTCCAAAATTGCTTCAAAATATAGATGCTCTTGAATAAGGTGAGATAGCATTTCTATGGATTGTCATGGGTTTGCTAAAGACGCCCATTGGTTATGACATATTATGGATAAGTATAGACAAATTAACCAAGTCAATGCACTTCTTATCCATCAAAACAGCATATTCAAAGGAATGGTTAACAAAATCATACATTGATGAGATAGTATGACTTCATAAAGTGCTAAATGTCTAAAAAAACTTGTAAAATTGGGATTTAGTTGTTGAAAATCATGCTAAGAAAAGTGAAGTAATGCAAAAGATGTCACATCCAATAAAAATTGACCCTAGTAATGAATATAAAAAATTAAGTCAAGGGCCAACATGGAAGGTAGACCCGCTGACAAAGCCAGGCATGACATAAAATTCAAATAGGGTCCAGACTGATATTTTTAAAATTATCAGTCTAGAAGGACAAACTAGAAAAATTTGGAAAAAGTTTCAGAAAATCTGTGAAAAATAGTAAAAAGGTGAATTAGAGGTTTTGAAACCTTAATTGAGACCCGAAAGATGAAAATAATGTGAAAAATAATTTGTTATGAAATTTCCCGAAAACAGAGGTTTTTCGGGGAAAAACAATTGAAAATTAGAGGAAAATAATTATTTTAAATAGTTGGAAGCCTCAGTAATTCCTAAAAAAATATGAAATAATTATGTAAATATTGGATGAAATTTATAAAATTGATGTTAGGCCCTAAAAATACAGGAAATTATTTTTTGAAAATTTATTTCTAAAAGTCTTACCGATAAGGCCCTATTGGGAAAAAAATTCAAAATAAATAGTTATATATGGAGAAAAATTATAAAAATTTCTAGATCATACTCTTATATTAAAATAGGATTTCTCATAGAGAGAAATGTAATCTTGAAAGTCTAAAAAAATTATGAAAAGTTACTAGTGAATAGTAACTAATAAACTTCATTTTTGTTTGGAATTAATATTTATGAGTGGACCCCACTTTTCTTTTCTTTTTGGGTTAGAATTGGGCTTCATTTGGGGCCAAGAAAAGTCCAAAATTTCATGCAAAATGGTAGCCCAATAATTAAATGGATTTAAGCCCAATTTTAGTCAAAATATCAGTAGGAATGTTTTGGAGATTGGATATATGGTATGATCTGAAAAATTAGAGGGTTTGATGGTAGTTGTCACATCCAGTATTATGATAATTAGAGATAAGAAATATTCTCAAATTATTGAGGATTAAAATTAATAAGGAAAAGTTAAAGAATTTTGGTGGAAAATAATTACAGTAATTTTCCAAGCCAATTATAGGAAATTGACTAATTAAAGAAAATTGGTCAAATGTAAATAAGGAAAAATATTTTCGAGCCATAGAAAATTAAGGAAAAATAGGGATAATATCCTTTGAGAGTTATATGAAATTATAAAATTGGTTTTATGACCAAATTACCCTTAAAGAAATTATGAGAGAATTAAAGGGTGATTTAGGCTAATTGAGGGATTTTATTTGGAAAATTCCAAATAAATATTTTAAGAGGAATAAAATCCCAAGAAAATTCCCATGAGATCCCAAGGAATTATAAGGAATTATGGAATTAAATGGAGACCCTTAAGTGTCCAAGATTTTTTCAAATAAATGTGAAAAGTGGAAAAATCCCTAAAGAGAAGGAAATTAATTTTCCTTTTTATTTAAATATTAGGAAATTAATTTTGAGACAAAGAGGACAATTTGCGAAGATAATAATGAGGAGAATAAATTAAGGATCTGACATAAAATAATTACAGAGACTAAGTTACTGTAATTATAGAAAAGAAGTCAAACTCAGAGCCTAAAGTATACCGATAAAGCAAGATTGGTGTCTTGCCAATCCAAGGGATCCTATTGAGCCATGTGTCAAGCTCTTGAAGGAGAAGATTTGAATTAGCCAAGTGTCATTCCATGAATGGAGAGGATTTTGACTTTAGTATAATTTCATTTGGAATTATGTTAATTAAGAGAGAGGAATCAAGACTTAGTAGGGTAATGACACTTGGACTATCATTAAAGAAGGTGGTTGGGATATTTTGAAGCCTTAATCAGCTCATTCCTCCCCCATTTTCAGATGTTCATTTCGTGCAAGGGAGAAAAATAGAGAAAAAGAGAGAGTTTGAGAGGAAACAAGGAGAAAGGGAGCACTTTTGATCATCCTAGCAAGGTTTCAAGGTTAGATCTTGGTCCTAGAAGTGTTCTTGCTTTGGTTTCTTTCATTTTTATGGTTTAAAATCTGTCTCTTCCCTCTCTTAATGTGGACCAAACTGATTAATAAAAAGGGGAAAGAAGTTTTGATCATAACACTTGCTAAGACACAACAACACAAGCTAGATCCTAGTGTTGGCAAGTGAGTTTAAGTGATTTTAAAGCATTTTTCATGGTTGTTGTTGTGGGAGTTATTTTCGGCCAAGTGAAGAAATGGACCCTAGGATGAGCTTTTCATTGTTTTAAGGCTTCCATGATGCTTAAAATGAGGAATGGTGTAGGATAGACTAAAAGAAACAAGTGTTGGAAGCCTAGAAGCAAAGTTGAAAATTTTGGGTCAAAACCTCTAGTGGTTTGGTCAGTTTGTGACTGGAAGAATCAGTTTTATTTTCATAAATCTAAGCCCATTTTTGGAATCTACATGAAAATCCATGTAGGAACAAGTCAAGGAGTGATTTTTAGGGTTAAAGAGAACCAAATCTAAAACTAGTGAACAAAGGAGGGAACTTTATGGTTTAAGAATCATTTTGATGTATGTTCTTGCCTTTTCATGGTTGGATAATGATTCTTGCTGCCATTTTTGTTGGATCACATGGTTAGGGTTTGATATTTGCCAAGGTGAAAGAGAGCCTTTCTGTCGTTCGCCTTGGGGTTCTTAATCAAAATTTAATCCAAGCTATGCAGTATAGTGCAAACTCGGGTCGTTTCACTTTTGGGAGCCTTTATTAATTACCTAAGCTAGACTAAATGCCATGCAATGCAATGAAATGGGGTTTTGGGTTTTTAAGACTTAAATGAATGGTGCCTAAACTAAATGCAATGAAAACAAACCTAAGATACTATATTTTTGGTGTTTTAAGATAATAATGATGGAATGGAAATGAATGATAGGAAATCTCTTGAAAATGGCTTTGATGGCAATCATAGTTCACTTAAAATATTGGGAGTTTCACAAATCATTAGGTTTTCTTAATAAGAACCTCATTAACTCAATGAGTCCAAAGCTTTCATTAATGAACTCATTAATGAAAGCTTTGTTTAGCTTCCCTAATGTGTAAATTTGGAATGATCATGTAATTGGCTTAATGTAACACACAATCAACTCAGTACCCAAACACAACCATGCAAGATAGGAGAGAATAATAAGAGTTACAATAAGCATATATGCAACCACATATATTTAAGCACAAAGTTCAACATCAATCAATCCAAATTACAAATGTAATCATTAACCAATAATTACAGTATCAGTCCCAAGTTCCTAACTAAGAAATTACAACTCCTAGACCTAGAAAGCCATAAATCATAGCTAAAAATTGCAAACTGAAACTAAACTCCCCTTTGAAGCTTAGGAACTCAAGCCACACCACCATTCTTCAAGAGTTGATAAACCCTAGCCCTCCATAGTTTCAAGAAAAGCTCCAACTGAAGTGAATCCGTCGGCCATGGTAGCTGGGAGTAGAAGGAATTGAGATGGAGTGAATGAAAGATGAAGGAAATGGATGGGGAAGAAGATGGAGAAGGAGAGGCAAGAGGATGAGAGAATAGAGGTGTTGGAGATGATGGAATGGAGTGTCTGCTCGAAAATAGGGTTTCTAAGGGTTTTAGGGGTCCATCTGGGTCGGATCATATGATTAGGAGCTCCATTTTCGCGTTCTGATCCGGATCTGGCGTTGCTGATACGAAGAGTTCGCCGCGGCGAAGGAAATCCTTCGCCGCGGCGAAGCATGCCCGAGAGGAGCTCCGCCTAATCTTGTGATTTCGCCGCGGCGAACTCTGCCCGAGAGATTACTGGTGAGATTTCAATTTCGCGCCGCGGCGAAGAGAATCTTCGCCGCGGCGAACTCTATTAGTGCTGATACTCTGATCTTGTGTTGTGTCATCCTTTGGTCTTTGATCTTGGCTCCAATTCTCAATTGTCCTACAATAAAAAACAACAATTTGAAGCATCAATTGTCCTAGAAATTAACTGAATACAATTAATAACCAATTATGACAATCTTAACCTCAAAAAGACACTAACTCAAAGCAAGGACTCTTAATCTAAATTAAGCACAATTATCATCAAAATGGAGCCAAAATCTATGATAAATACCCTTAAAATGATAGGAAATAACATAGAATAATTGGGCTAAATCACAAGGGAAAGAGGAGAAGGAAGAAAGGCTAAGACTTTTGGGACAAGGTAGTAAGTTAAACCTAGCTACTACCACTAACTAGCATTGTTGATTATTGTATGGTTAATTGCTATTATTGTGATTGAGCTCTCTTGATTGTTATGTGGCTGCTCTTTATAGTATCTTGCTTTGGCCTTTGCATGATTGAGTTTGCCAAATGATAAGCATGTTAGTTCATCCATAGTAGCTAATGTGATCATGCATAATAATGATGCTTGCTTGGTGATATAGTTGGTTAATTTACTACTGGGATTTCCAAAAATCTCATCCCCCAAGAATCATGTAACATTTTAGGGCCTGAATCTTCAAAAGGGAAGCTGCAAATTGAAGGTTGATTTGTGGAGTTTAGCCACAAAATTCTTGAGCTTATTTTGGTTATGTAAATATTAAACTAACAGTGCTGGAAGCACACTGACCCTGACCGGTTCATGTGACTTTTTGGTTATGTTCCCGAACGTGTTAAATCGTGAAATTTGGCATGATGAAAGACGACATCCTGAGCTTAAAATTGATTGCTAATACGTTAAAAATGGACCAGTATACGATTTATAATGATTTTTCAAAGTTAATGGTCAGAATCTGGACATCAGGGTTTTTGGCAAATGGACAGTGTTGTTTTCTCAAAAACCTGACGCTTTCTCATAAAGAATTGGACAATGAGATTATTTTTCCTTGAAAGAGGACTTAAAGAGCTTTAAGTAGAATTTTGAAACACCCCAATTGGATTTTTGTAGAATAAGTTACGAATTTTTGAAGTTGGGCCAGAAAAACTGGATTTTTACCCGATGAACAGTAAAAATCCGAAAATTAGCGTTTTTATGGTAAAAAGTGAGTCCAAGACCATCCAATGTGGTCAAAAATGATTTTGAAAGGAACCTAAGTCAATATTATAGTAAGGTGTGACAGTAGTCACATGGCCATTTTTACTGGCCAAATTTTGGCTATTGATGAGGGGAAGAGATCAGATTTTTTGGCCAAATTAGAAAAGTTAAGGGGAGGTGCTCCCAAACTGAATTCTTGACCTTAGAAAAGAGTTTATAACTGTGCAAATTGAGGAGGAAGTGTCAAGCTTTGATCAAGGATTGATTAAGGGACATTCTTCTCAAGTAACCTCTCAGAGATAGTCAGACTAGAGGTTTAGCCCTGAAATTTCAAGGACAAAAATTTTAAAAGAGGAGAGAATTGTCACATCTCAATTTTTAGGACTAGGAGCCATAGAAGTAGCCTAAAGAAGGTAGGCTACTAAGCTGCTTTTAAGCAGAAATCTCAAAGATGAAAAAGGAGGTCAAAGCACTTTCAGGTACTAAACTGCAAAGTAAAAGTTTTCAGGAGCTGAGATGTAATCAAAGTTAGAGGCTTCAGTAAAGTCTCAAGGACCCAGAAAGAGAAAAAAGCTAGAAGCAGGCCAAGGGGTAGGTTAGAAACCTCAAAGAGATGGTTGTATGAAGTTAAGTCCAAGCAGGGACTGTAACATCCAAACTTTTGGGCCTAGAAGTACCAGAAATAGCCTAAATTGGATAGGCTACTAGACCCCTTTTGTAGCAGAAGTCCCAAGGATGAGAAAGGAAGTCAAAGTAGTTTTAGGGACTAAACTGCAAAATGAAAGTTTTCAGGGACTCAAGTATAGTCAAGGCTAAAGGCTCCAGTAAAGTCTTAAGGGCCCAGAAAGAGAAAAGAGACTAGATACAGGCCAAAGATTAAGTCAGAAACCTCAAAGAGAGGATTATATGAAGTTTAGTCCAAGCAGAGACTAAATCGTAAATTCAGAAAGTTATGACCAACAGGGGTAAAAATGGAAGAGTATACAGAGAATCTCAAGAAAATCCCAAAAAAATGAGAAATAATATTCTAAGGCTCTTCTGTGAAGAGAAAAGACGAAAATACCCCTGATGTAGCTTAAATGGAATTTATGAGGTTATAGCTAGTAAAAAGTATACCGTTTGAGGTAATTATTTAAAATAGCAAGAGACCTCAAAAATATACACAAAAATGAGATTAAATGGTTGAAAGGTTGTACTAATTTATAAAATTAGTCCCGCAACCAAAAGGCCAGTGGAATGGCTTTAATAAATAAAAAGCTGGTTATACTGATAAAAGGGTATTTTAGTAAATGAATTTTTATGCAAGGCTTAGAGGAAGTGTTATGGCCTAAGAAAATTCATAGATACTCTCTAGAATTAAAGGGAATTTATGGAGTAGACAAAAGAATTTTTTGAGCTCCGGAAGGCCATAAAGAAAGTCAGAGAAACGTGGACCAAGTAAATTCAGAGGAAACTTAAGGATTAAGTTTTGATCTAACGGCTAGGATCTAATCTCCCTTCTCCTCCACCAATTTGTGACACTTGGCATCTTCTAGAAGGATGAGGTAAGGATGATGCAAGAAGATGATGCAATGATGATGTAAAAGTCAACTTGAAGTTTCAAAATTGCCCTTACCCTTCCTATTAGCCACCAAGTGTATTTTGGTCCATTCAAGCCAAAGTTTTGGTTATAAATACCCCACCTTGGAAGAGCATTTTGGTAGCTATTTGTAGAGGGAAAACTCTACCAAAATTTAGAGAGAAAAACATAGGGGTGAAGGCCAAGAAGAAGGAACAAGATTCAAGCTTCAAGATCAAGGTATGTGATGATTGTAGCATCTAACTTGATGCCTATTTTGAATAAGTTACTCTTTGTATCTGATTATGAAATTTGGTATGATTAAAGTACACTCTTTAAGCTTTAAATCCATTGGATGAATACTTTATTTGAATATGTGTACGATTTATGGTGATTTTTCAAAGTTAGGGTTTGAAATCTGGAAACAGTGTTTAACCTTTGGTAGAGTGTCGAGTTCTGTACAATTATGGTACTGTTCATCATAGAATTGGTTCCTAAAACTATTTTTTCTTTAAATTTAACATAAGGAGCTTTCATTGAGACTTGGAACCACTAAAGTTTGATTTTTCTATAATTAATTATGAATTTTCAAAGTTGAGCAAAATTTTTGCAATTTCTGCATGAATAGTACCCACAAAGCAAAATTTTCAAATTTGATCTTCTTAAATCTGAGGCTAATTGACAAGAAATGGATCTTAAGGATAGGAAATGATGAGATTTATATTAGAAGAGCTAGAAAGAAAATCCTAGAACCAAGAAAAAGGGTTGAGGTTCAAGAGAGCTAGTCTTGAATATTATGTAATCTAGTGGTCCTAATAGATTGTGTGATCATTATGACTATGTTTAGGACCTTGGAACATCCAAGAGGATGTTTGATGATATTAACCGAATGCCCACATGGTTGGAAAGTCAGGGGAGTCAAAGGAAAAGTAAGAGGAAAGCTTGAGGTGCAAGATAGTGAACTTACCTATTGTCATTGCTTGATGTTGTATGCTTGTGTGTTGCCGTGTACATGTTATTGAATGTGATTGTGATATGTTTTAGCTATTGTAATTGCTATTCATGATGAGTAGATTATGTCACTATGGCCATGCATCAAGAAGTTAGCTTTGAGCATGCTAATATGTCACTAATTAACAAGAGAATAAACAAGTTATGTGTAGTGCATTAGCATCCATCTAGCATGATTATTATGATATTGTTTGCTACTGAGATTCCCCTGCATCTCACCCTTCCCTAACCAACCATTTAGGTCAATCATCAATGGGCAATAATGGCATGAGAAGCAAGGAGAAGAAAGTGGAGAATTGTTCATGTTAATAAATGATATTATTATTCAATGTGTAATTCTCCTATTATGTAATTTATGTTGTAGATGCCAATGATTCCATGTATTTAATTATAATATTTATGGCATGAATGAAAGTGTATGAGCATGAATGGGAAAGAGTAAGTCCATGTCATGTATGCCAAAGAAATAAAAAGAATTAAAGTAAAGAGATGTTAAGAAATAAGACATAGGTCCTGGAGCAGTGAGTTTGTAGTTCTAATTTGACATATCAAACGAATGAGTTAAGCCATGAGATTTGGCAAAATTATAGTACACATCCCAAGCTTTAAAATGAGAGGTAGATCACCTCAATTGGATATGTACACAAGGAGATACGAATTTCCAAAATTGATCCACAGAATCTGGAAGTTCCAGATTTTACGAAATAAACAGTAATATTTATTGATTAAACTATATGAATTGGGTAAGGACAAGTCCAATTGGATTTTTTTTCTTAAATAGCATCAAAATATCTTTTTGTAGAATTTTAGAACACCTCAATACGATTTTATGGAATTAGTTATGAATTTTTGAAGTTGAACCTGTAATCTGGAACTTAAATAGTGAATAGTAACCTGAGTAATTATGTTGAAATTTTAAATCCACGCGCTTGTGTCGTGATTTGCTTGAACCATAACGCTTGCAAATGCATACTCTAGGGATTAAAGGTAGGACGTTTCAGGGACTAAATTATAAATTCAGAGAATTATGGCCAACAAAGGTAAAAGTGGAAAGTATGCAGAAAATTCAAAGAAAAATAATATTCTAAGGCTCTTTTATTAAGAGAAATGATAAAAATACCCCCGAGGCAATTTAAATGGAATTTATGAGGTTATGGCCGGTAAAAAGTGCATTGTCTAAGGTAGTTATTTAAATTAGCAAGATGCCTCAAAAGCGTACACAAAAATAAAGTTAAATGGTTGAAAGGTTGTACTAATTTATAAAATTAGTGCCGCAAAAGGCCAGTGGAATGGATTTAATAAATTAAAAAGCCAATTATGCTGATAAAAGGGCATTGTAGTAAATAATTTTTATGTAAGGCTTAAAGAAAGGTTATGGCCTGAGAAAATTTATAGATATTCTCTAAAATAAAAGGAAATTTATGGTGCAAACAGAAGAATTTTCTGAGCTCCGAAAAGCCATCAAGAAAGTCAAGAAACGTGGGCCAAGTAAATTAGGAGGAAACTTAAGGATTAAGTTTTGATCCAATGGCTAGGATTTACTCTCCCTTCTCCTTTACCACATTTGTGACACTTGGCACCTTCTAGAAGAATGATGTAAGGATGATACAAGAAGATGATGTAATGATGATGCAAAAGTGCACTTGAAGTTCTAAGATTGCCCTTGCTCCTTCTATTAGCCACTAAGGGCATTTTGGTCCATTCAAGCCAAAGTTTTGGCTATAAATAGACCCTCCCTCCTTCACATTTTTAGCTAAGATAAAGAATAAGAGGGGAAACTCTTGCCATTTTGATTCTTGAAGATCAATCAAGAGGAAGCCATCTACCTAAGCTTGGGTCTATGGTTAGTAAGATGATCTATGTTGTTTCTTACTTAGTTTTCTTGGTTTGGATGGTTGGAAAATGTTGTTTCCCTTAGGGTTCGGTGCTGGCTGAAATGTATAATGTAACACCTTATGTTTATACCAAATAACTTATCTTGCAGAAGCATTTGGAATCACTTATGAAGGCTACAAATGATGAAAAATCAAGTACAAAAATTTTCATTTACGGGTTACTATTCATTGTCACCTTAAAATGTGACAAACTTCGAAAATTCATAACTAATTGTAGAAAAATTGAAATTGAGTGATTTCAAGTTCTACAAAAATCTCTTTGGATAAAATTTTGACAAAAAATAATTTCTGGACTGATTTCCTTGGAATTCGAGCCCAATTTTCTTTGAAAAAGTTACTGTTCATTTGGTCATTTTCGGATTTTACTTGATTTTTGCCTAACTTTGGAAAGGCAAAACTTTCTGCTCGGTTATCGGAATCAGGTGAACTACCCCTCCTTTTAAAGAGAAAAATAAATCTCTTTGCTTGCCAAATTTCAAAACCTAACTCACTCATTTACTCAAATGGTCAATGGTCAAATTTTGATCCCTTTTAGTTGACTTTTTACCCCCTTTGGAAGGGTAACTTAACTTAATTGACCACTTAACATCATAGCATACTCTCCTTCGCTATATTAGCTATTTCTAATCATGCTTGGACTATTCTACTCATGCTTGTATACCTCTAGCCTTAATCATACTACTGGAAATATAAAGCATGCTTCATATTACATTCCTCCAAAATAGAAAGGTTCAAAGCCATATAAAGTTACTATGGCTTACTACCTCTTCAAGTAAGAGCCAACTCCTTTCCTTTGCCCTTGGATGTTGAAGGCCCTAGGGTTTGTTAAATATTGGGGTAAGATTCTTGGGGAATCTTAGTAGCAATTGCATACATTATCAAGGTCACACAATACATTGTAAATCAAGCTACATGCATGCATACTTTAACTTTATGTTCATGCTATGGCAAGGACATATCATCATAAACATTCATAGCACTCAACATAGCATAAGCTAAGGCATAATTTGCATGGAGGCAACATCATATAACATAACATTCTCATCCACCTCATAGCATAACAGATTAGCAAAACACATAGCCATAATCATACAAAGTAAGGTAAGACTCTAATATAATGAATTGCAAAAGCTACCTTGAATGCTTTCCTTCCTTTTGAACTCTTTCCTCTTGACTAGATCTTTGCCCCTTTGTTATGTATAGCCTATTAGGCAATCAATGACACAACATTAAGTATCATTGCAACTTCACAACTTAACATAACCCTTTAAACCCCTTTTCTCTTAATTTTTAGGGTTTATTTTTCTAGCTTTGATTCTTGAACTTTCTTGGGCCTTTCCTACATAATTTTTCATGTAGAATCCATTTATCATATTAGTTTTATGAAAATCCAATCCCTTCCCATTGACTTAGCTTGGCCGAACCATATATATATTTGTAGGGAAAAGGATTTTCAACCAAACTAACATGTAACCACTTAATCTTTAACCTTTAACCATGCTTAATCTTCATCTAAACCATTCCCTATCATTTTGATAAAATTTGGGCAGTACTTCCCCTTAGGAAAATGACTTTCTACCATCATTAAAATAGCCTAAAACTAACATACCATTATTATAACTTGAAATGGAAGAGTTTTAGAAGCTTAGCTTGCTTCCAGATGACTTTCTCTCACTAGAATTCTCCTCTTTCTCTCTCTACACGAAAATTGCAAGAGGTTTCCTACTTGAAAGGTCTTGCATGAAATGAACATATGAGGGGGTATTTATAGGCTTCATATTTCACTAATTCCACATATGCCCTTCTTGCATAAGACTTAATCTTAGCCCTCCAATTTTTACCTCTTTCCACATGTACAAATCTTAGGCTAGGTAGCTTAATATGTTGACACTTGGATGATGAGTCATTAGGGCTTATGTCATCTCTTGTTATCCATTAAGATTAATTAGGCTCTAATCAAGGTTTACTCTCTTAATCCCTTGATTAACTTGGCTAATCAACCTTCTAGAAACTTTTGACTTTTCAAAAGTAGATGGTTGAATCCTAGCCATCTAATGAACCATGTTTGCCACATGTCACAATCCTACGGAAGATGGCTTAACCCCAATCATCTTACTTAAACCTAATTAGGTTTTAACCTATCTTGATTTATTATTTTCTTTTTCTTTTTCTTTTTATTTTCTTTTTTTCTTCTCTTGGCCAATTTAGGCGTGACATGTGTCCTTGTCCATCTGTAGGAAATTTTATCACCCCTGATGTCTAGACAGTCCACTGAGTCTTAATATAGTACTGGTTTATTTTATCTGATAGCTGAAAAATTCTAGTATCCCAAAATTCTTATATCAGCTCACCATTAATTATGTCTCAGTAAAGGGGTATTTCCTGATTAATTTCATAATTTTTCTCCCTCTATAACTCCTTAAATTGTCATTTCTGTAAAAACAGAAAATCTACCAATATTAATTTAGCTTTAAATTCAATTAAAGCTAACCTCCTCATCATTTAGGGTTGGAAATAATTTTATAAATTTCCATAATTCCTAAATGAATTTCCTTTAATTTTTCATAATTTTATGAGATCTCTAAGTATTTTTAAAAATTAATATTGGCTAATTTTCCTTAATTTAGCCAGAATATTAATAATTAAAATAATTTTGAATAAATTATTTTCAACCTGTATTTACTTTCTAGACCTCAAATACCATTCTACGGCATTAATTCTATTTTCCATGATTTACTGGAAATTTTTAGGATTTCCGGACACTAATTACGATAATGCCCTTTGTAGACCAATCATTTTTAAAATGACAATTTGATCCTTTTTCAGTTTTCACTTCAATTGTTATGCTGTTTATCTATCTTTTATATCACCTGGCCTTGGTCAGCCCTAAATCTTTCATTAATCATACTAAAGATATCAGGGTATGACATATTTCCCTATTTCTAAGTTAGAAATTTTGGGATGTTACATATAATGTTAAGGGTTGGAAGTGTTGATGTTATATTTAGCTAAAACACTTTGATTCAAGGTTGTTTCAAGTGGTTTTAAGTTTTTCGTCATTAGTTCACTAGGGGTATGGTTCGGCCAAGATGAGAACTATAACCTAGGATGTGATTTTGATTATTCTAAGGCTTTCAATGTGTTTAAAATAGAAAATAGTGTAGGGTAAACCTAAAGAACAAGCATTGGAAGCATTGGGATTAAAGTTGGAATTTTTCGATTTCATGACCCCCTTTTCAACCAACACTAGTTATTGGAGAGGGAGTTAGATTTTTATAAATATAAGTGGATATTTGGATTCCTTGGGCAAAATTGTAAAGGATCAGCCTAAGAGAACAATTTTCACAAAGCTAAAAACATTAATCCAAAAATTAAGAGAAAAGGGTTAAGTTCAAGAAAGTTAGTCTTGAACTTTATGTAATTTCTGCATCCTAATGGATTGTGTGATTACTATGATTATGTTTAGGACCTTGAAACATGCAAGAGGATGTTTAATGATGATGACCAAATGCCCACATGGTTGGGAAGTCAAGGGAATTAAAGGAAAACCAAGAGGAAAGCTTGAGGTGCAAGGTAGTGAACTTACCCTTTATGTGCTTGATGTGGTATGCTTATGTGTTGGTTTGTTTTGTTGATGTTTATATGATGTTGTGACATGATGATTGTTGCTGAAAATGCTGTTTTTAATATGTTTCCATGGCCATGCATTTTTATACCAAGCATAAAGTATGATGGCATGTCACTAGTTAACTTAAGTTCATGGAAAACTACATACCATACTCTAGCATCCATCTTATGCATGTATGTGGTAATGTTTACTACAGAGATTACACTAAATCTTACCCCTCCCTAACCAACCATTTAGGTCAATCAATGATGGGCAATAATGGCATGAGAATCAAGGAGAAGAAAGTGGAGAATTATTGATGTTGACGAATGAGATTATGTATAATGTATAATTCTCCTACGTTGTAAATTATGTTTATGAATGCCTTAATACAATTTATATGCATAGAATACTTATGGCATGTAGGAAAATGTATGAGCATGATTAGGAAAGAGAAAAATCAAGTTATGCATGCCAAATCAATAAAAAGAATTAAAGTAAAGTGTGGTTAAGGGATAAAACGTAGGTCCTAAGATAGTGAGATTGTAGCACCAATTTGACCTACCAAACGAATGAGTTAAGCCACGAGATTTGGCAGGCCTATAGCACAAATCCCAAGCTTTACAATGAGAGATAGATCACCTCAATTGGATGTATACACAAGGAGATACAAATTTTCAAAGTTGAGGCATAGAATCTGAAAGTTCCAGATTTTACCAAATGAACAGTAATTTTATTTATTAAACTGTATGAATTGGCCAAAGATAAGTCCAATTTGATATTTTTTCCTTAAAGAGCATTGAAAGAGATTTCTGTGAAATTTTAGAACACCTCCATACAATTTTTCTAGAATTAGATTTTTCAAAGTTAGACCTGAAATCTGAAAAATGTACAGTGAATAGTAATTTCTGAAAAGTAATGTCCTAAATGAGATTTTTGAGCTGAAGGCCATTAAAAGTGATCTAAAAATGGCTCTAAATGGACTCTAAGGTATGATATAAGTAAGTTGTGATATGAGGCAGGTCATAGAGTAGATCTTGCCCTAAGGAGAGTGAAATTGGTTAAGAGTAATGGAAAGGTATTGTGAGGCAGATACATAAGACTCCTCGAACTTAACAGGGTACCGTATTATGGTAATAACGAGAACATGATGATATAAGTCCTCTCCCAACAATATGTTTAAAATTGATAAGTGACAGCAAGGACTTCAAAGTCCTAAGGTAAGGCAGATCAGTATTGATATAAGGATAAGCTAATGAGCTCTGTAGATTATTTAGTGCCTGAAGATTCAAGAGACACCATGAAAGGGAAGTTACCCTTTCATGGTGTTTGTGATCAGTCTTGGAGAATAATCAGTCAAGTTACCCACAAAATAGAGGTGACTTATTTTATTACTCAATCCCATAGTCTGAGATCTTCTAAAGATCTTAACATGGCAAGTTGACGACAATGATATTCTAGGGTCATAATGGATCCTAAAGAGACTTATAGTAGAGCACAGTGACCCCCAAGGTCATAGTAGACTAAGCCTAAAGGGAAGATGCTAAGCTGAGAGGATGATGCCTCTCGAGATATGAGAATGGGATGACATGCTAAGTTGAGAGGGTGACTCCTCTTGAGACATGAGAATAAGATGACACGTTAAGCCGTGAGGGTATTCCTCTTGAGGCTTGATAACGGAATGACTAGGAATAAGTTTAAGATATAAAAGCCCCCTCTAGTGGTTAACTAGTGCCAAGAGAGTGCCCTTGACTTTTTCATAAATACAATTATTGTCAAGTGGGCCAAGAGCTATAAGTCCTGAACAGTGTGTATTAGGGCAAGCTGATTATAAAATAAGAAGGTAAAAGAAGGAACTTAGACTTTTAAAGTAAAGCGAAGGATGGTTGAATGCACCAACACATCTGTTAAAGGTAGATATTGCCTGTGATGATAGTTACCATTCCAACGTACAGACACCTTTGTGTGAAGCCTTGTATGGCAGGAAGTGCTGATCACTACTGTAATGGACTAAACTAAGTATAAGAAGTGTTTACTATTACACCTTACTACTAAAACAACTTAGAGTTCATTTGGAACCATTTTAGAACACATTGGATGGTCTTGAGCTCAAAAATTTCATCTTAGGCATTATTTTTCAGAAATTCACTGTTCATTTGGTAAGTTCCAGATTTCTAGTCTAACTTCAAAAACTCATAACTTAATCTAGAAAATTTGAAATGGAGTGGTTTAAAATTTTTTGGAAATATATTTGAAATCTCTTTCAAGGAAAAATAATCTTATGAACCAATTCCTTTTGAGGAAGTGCCAGATTTTTGTGGAAGTTACCACTCTTACTTTGGTAAAAATCCTTTTTTCAGATCTTGAACCTTAAATTTGAAAATTCACCAAAAATCATATAGTTGTCAATTTTTAATGTGCTACCTATTGAATTGAAGCTCAGGATGTGATCTTTAGCATACAAATTTTGTGGTAAAATCTATTCAGGAACTTAATCAAAACACAACTCCAAGTCAACAGCCTACTTAGGGTTACAACATCACATCATTCATAAATATGCATAACCAAAAGTTAAAAGATTTTTATGGTTTAACACCATAATCATGCTTGAATCTATAGCTTCCCTTTAGATGATTTAGACCCTAAAATGTTGGATTATTTTGGGAGGGTGAGATTTCAATAAAATCCCTGTAGCAAGAATAATAACCACAATATCAGATATGTATCATCATTAAAGCATTCTAACATTAGCTACCATTGGAGAACTAATCTTCTCATAAATAGGCAACCTCAACATAAGGGCCATGGCAACAAATGCAAGGAGCAACTATATCACAATCATCATAGTTCAACCACATGATAGCAAGTATTTATACCACAATAAACAATGCAAGTTAATTAAGTTTTGTTACCCTAGTCCAAAAGCTCTTTGCTTCTTTGATCTTCTTCCTCTCCTCCAATGATATCAAACCCTAACATCACAATCCATAAAAAGGTCAGCAACATTACAAATCAAACCACACAAGAATCAGTAAAACTCAAGTAACCCCTTATCCCTTTAATCTTTAGTCTTTGATTTTGGAGCTTTGTTTCTTTAAACCCTAAAAATTCTTTCTTGCTTTATTCCTACATAGTTTTTCATGTAGAATTCAAATATGGACTTGGATTTATGAAAAGAAATTTTCTTCCTCAAGAACCAAGTTGGTCGAAACATAGGGTTTGTTCTTCCAAAAATCACAACTTTAATTCTAATGCTTCCAACATTTGTTCTTTAGGTTTATCTTACACTATTTTCTATTTGAATACAATGAAAGCATCAAAAATTTGAAAATATCATCCTAGGTTACAACTTTCATCTTAATCAAACCCTATCTCTAGAGAACCAACCATGAAATCGCTTCAAAAACAACATAAACCACTTGAAACAACCTTGAATCAAAGCGTTTTTGCTAGGTTTAACATCATAACCATATACATTTCATCCAGAACACTTCAAGGAGAAAAACTAGAAATTTCAACCATCAAACTCAAGAGAATCAAGCAAGAAACAACATAGGATCATCCACTAACCTTAACTCCAAGCTTACTTAACCTAAGGTAGTGTCTTTCTTCTTGGTTGAGCTTCAAAAATGGATGGCTATTGCTTCTTCTTCTCTTGGCTAAAATGTGTCTTGAAAAAGGGGAAGGATGAGCTCTCCTAATGACCAAAATATCTCAGCTACCACAATTAATGATATGCCAAGTGTCAATTCCCTACTCCTTCTTGTAACCTCTCTCTTAATTAACTTAATGCCAAATGAAATTAATTTCAAAAGTCAAGATCTTCTCTATTTAAGGCTTTACACTTGGCAACTTTAAATAATCTCCATTAGGGGTTTGACAAGTGGCAAATTGTAGGCCAAATAAAGTGTAAGACTCTGGTTTTCACTTTATTGGTGTATTTTTATTCTAGGTTTAACTTCTTTTCTATAATTATAATATTCTGGCTCTATAATTATTTTTTATCAGATCCATAATTTATTCTTTTCATTTTTATTTTCCCAAAATACCCTCTTTAACTCAATCTCAATTTCTCATTAATTAAATAAAAATGAAAACTATTTTCCTTATTATTAATGATTTTTCCACTTATCAAAAGAATTAGGAAAAATCTTGGATATTTGAGGGTATCCTTTTGATCCCATAATCTCTATAATTCTTGGGACATCATAGAAAATTTTTTGGAATTTTTTTCTCCTTAAAAATATTTATTTAGAATTTTCCAAATAAAAGGCCTCAAATTAGCCTAAATCATTCTTAAATTCCTTTGTAATTTTTCTAAGGGCAATTTGGTCATAAAACCAATTATACATCCTCATATAATTTTCAAGGATTATTATCCTTATTATTCTTTAATTTTTTTAGGCTTGAAAATATTTTCTCCATCATTATTTTTGACCAATTTTTCTTAACTAGTCAAACTTCCATAATTGACTTGAAAAATCATAATAATTATTTTCCACCAAAATTCTTTTATTTCTCCTTATCATTTTTGGCCCTTAATTATTTAGGAATATCCTTATTCCTAATCACCATATTACTGGATGTGACATTTTTTCCTCCTAAATAAATTTTGTCCTCGAAATTTAAAGTGTACCTTAATGAAAAAGTTCAAGATACTTTTCCTTTATTTTAGTCTCCATCTCCCATTTAGTTTCCTCTGGTGAAAGACCTTTCCAGACTATCTTGACCAGTGGAATCTGCTTGTTCCTTAGTTGTTTGACCTTTCAATCAATGATTCGCTCTAGTCTGTCCTTGAAAGACAGGTTGTCTCGGAGCACAATGTCATCATAACTTATGACATGTGTCAGGCTTGGGCGGTACTTCTTTACTTGGGAGACATGAAAGACATCATAAATTTGACTCAAATTCGAAGGAAGGGCCAACTTGTAATGAAACATCCTTTTTTTAACCCCTCAAAGTATACGTTCTGAAGTGTTATCAATCAATTCACAAAACAATCCCATAGGTTGAAAATTTACAATTGGTTCTCGGGTTACGGTGCACTAATTAAATTCCAGATTTTTAGTCCAATTTGAAAAATTCATAACTAAATATAGAAAAATCATATTGAGGTGGTTTAAAATTCTATTTGAAGCTCTTTCAATTCTCTACAGGAAAAAAATGTCAAACTAGACTTTTCTCAAGCCAATTCATACAATTAATCCATGAAGATCATTATTCATTTAGTATATTCTGGAACCTCCAGATTTCTTATCTTAAATTTGAAAATTCGTATCTCTTAGTATACACATCTAATTGAGGTGATCTACTTATCATTTTAGTCACATCATGGCATTCATAGCACATACACACATACACATCAAGCATACAAGAAAGGTAAGTTTACCACCTTGCATCATAAGTTTTCTCTTGTTCTTCAACTTACTCCCTAAGCTTCCCAATCATCTAGGTTCCTCACTCAACCTTTTCTATTCCTTTTTCTTGATGTCTCATGGCCCCAAATGCATCAACACATCATTTCTATTTATTTATTAGAGCCATGCTAATCAACAACATCAACACTTTGTTTTCTTTGAGCTATATTAGCTTCTAACTTCTGAGCTCGATTTCCAACCTTTCTAAAATTAATTCCACATGCTATTCCCCCACGATTTTGTATGTAGAATCCATTTTCAAGATCAAAATCATCAAAATCCAATCCTAGCCCCAAGAACCAGCCCTGACTGAAATATTATTCAAATTACATAATGAAGAAATTCAACCAATTTCAACGTAAAACCACTTGATTCTTGTTCCTTTCAAGCCTTTAAACATTATTCTAACATCAATTTCATCTTCTCCTATTCTTAAGAATTTTGTGCAGCATGGCCCCTAGGGTTTCAAGCTCCCAAAAATCATTAAAATCCATAACCAAGCTCAATAACAACAAGAGTAGTGAAAACTACATCAAAAATCATGAACATACATTGTTTTGGAGCTTGATCTTGCATATGACTGCTTAGCCTTTCTCTTTCCCTCTTCTTTTTCTCTCTAGAATCCATTACAAGAGTTTCCCCATAGGTCCCTCGCTTACAGGAAAATGAGAGGAAGGAAGGGGTATTTATAAAAAGCAGGATTGAATTTGGACCGTTGATCTTAAAAATATGTGGCTTGATATGGACTATCTATTTTCTCTTTTAATCTTGTGGTGATAAGTATCTTGATGACATCATGCTTACATCATCAAGCCACATGCCTTTAATCCAATCGTACGTGTCTTGCATCTGACCGTACACATGATACCTTCTTTTCTAATCTAACCGTACACTTGTCTCTTCCATATTCCTTCATCATTTTGGCATTAAAATAGGGAGGAAATTAATATAAAATTTGTACAAAATACAACCCTTAGGCATTCCTCCACCTATCTTGCTATTCTGCACCGTATAAGGTACTTTTTCGAGTCCTAACTTTCCCGGAGCCACTGGGACATATTATGGCACCATTTTTTCACCTCAAATAGATCCACATAGCATTATATAACATGCACAAAGAGGGAGGATGCTCTTCTCTTGTTCTTCTATTAAAATAATTAAAATAATTAATCATATTTATTTCAGAGTGAACTTGACCAAATTCTTTCTACTGGTCTATGACTCTGAGAATCTGTCTCTAGGTACCAATACTATTTATTTATTACAGGAAATTCCTCTAATTTTTCTTAAGTCAAAAGTCAACCTTTAGACATTTGACTTTGACTTTCCCGGATGGTATGTAAATAGGCTTTAAATTTTATTAAAGCTAACCTCTTCGCTTTCTGGGGATAGAATTATTTTTAAAACCTATAATAATTCCTCAAATATATTTCCCATTTTCTTCCAATTATTTGAGAACTCCCTATACTTTAAATAATTCATTTTCAATAATATTCAAAATCAGTTAAAACCCTATGAATTCCACAAATTCCTTGCAAGGGCATTTTTGTCATTTTTAACCTCATACAGGCCTTTAAACCTTATTCCTATTTTTTTGAAGTCTTCAGGCCTTAACCTACAATTTTTCATTTTCTGGGATTTTTCTGGGATTTTTAGGCATAATTTCTATTTTTTTCCTTACTAGCCCAAAACTTTACAAAATTACAATTTTGCCCCTGATTTGGCTTAGCCTCAAAATTCACCTCATTGAGGCCTCTAACAAAACCTTTGGCCTATATTTTTCTCTATCTCTCATTCTTGGGCCCTGAGACCTTATCCAAGTCTCTAACTTCCTCTTTTCTCAGTCCTAGAAAACTTTCTCTTTACGATTCAATCCCTAGGAATCCCTCTATCTGGGACCTTTGCCAGAAAAAGTCTGGTAGCCTACTTGTTTCAGGCTAATTTTGATACTTCTAGGCCCAAAATTCAGGGTATGACATGTAAGCTACTAGTACAGCCTTAGACAAGATTTGAAACAGTCCAATGTATTTCAGACTTAACTTCTTAGTCTTTAGGGATCGACTGACTCTTGTCATTAGCAACACTTTGAGGAAAACGTGATCACTAACCTCAAACTCTAATAGCCTCGTTCTAGTATTTGCGTAACTCTTTTGTCTACTTTGCACCGTTAAGAGTCTTTGTTGAATGGCCTTGATTTGCTGGGAGGTCTAATCCACTAAATCAAGACCATACATACTTCTTCCACTGAGTTCTGTCTAGCATAAGGGAGATCTATATTTCCTCCCATAAAATGCTTCGTATGGCACCATTCGGATACTTGAATGGAACTATTATTATAGGCCAATTTGGCTAACGGTAAGTACGTATCCCAATTACCATCAAAATCAAGCACACATGCCTATAGCATAACTTCTAACATTTAAATCATTCTTTCTGTTTGCCCATCCATTTATGGATGGTAGGCTGAACTGAATATGAGAGTAGTGTCCATTTCTTTTTGTAAGAACCTTTAAAACTTTGAAGTAAATCTCGGGTCTCGGTTTGAAACAATACACTACTTGGGACACTATATAGCCTAACAATTTCCTTAACTTTATCTTCCATTTTTGCTGGACTTAGTGCATTCTTGCCAAAAATAGCTAACATTTTTGGCTTTCATATACTCTTACATTACTTCCCAGGGTCACCCATCACTGGGCTACTTTTGCCTGAGCACGCTTAACTGAACAGTACTTATAAGAATCTGAGGCACTGCTGCTTATAAGCTCAAGCCTAGTACTTTGCTGTCTTAGACCTTTCTTGTTCTATCTTTGGTCAGAACTTTTCAGCTTATATTCTTGACTCTAGCCTCATCTTAAAGATCTTCCCGTCAATACTCAGTCTGTCTCTGTATCATAAGGGGTTCTTCCTGTATCTAGAGCTAGCTTGAATGTTTATTTTACAGGTCTTATGGCTCTAATTCTTCTAATTCTGGCTTTCCTCTATTAATCGAAAGGAAATTGAGCCCAGCCTAATCAATGATAGGGTTATCTCGAAGGAAGTCATGGGTACTCTCTTGGTATTACTTTATAACTGAAGGAGGTTTCCATATCTCCAACTCATCGCTGGTTCTTATCTTCCCAAAGAGGTACTATACTCTTACTCTTATGGCTCAGCCACATCCTTTGGGCTTGGTCTACCTCGACCTTGGGAGCTGCTGCGCTCTACCATAGGCCTCTTCATGATCCACTATAACCCTAGAATACTATCGTTAGTCTGAGCTACATTAAGATCTCCTAGACTATAGGACTAAATAAAGTCACCTCCACTTAGTTGGTGGCCTAACTGATAATTGCCTAAAACTGTTCCAAGAATCAATACCATTCTCTTAGGCCTCATGTTAATTCCCTAGGCCACCTATTTATCTCTTTAGGTGCTTAAGCCAATCTGCCTTAGGAGTTCTCTTACTCCTCCAGCTGCTCTTATCGTTTCTTAACTATTTTAGAACAATACAGAGAGAGGGCTTATGCAACTTCTCTTTCCTCTTATTCACTTTTTAGTATGAGCATACTCTAACATGCATAATGCCTAGCATTTCAATGTAAGGAGTACAAGCTCTTATTGGTTGCTATGTCCGTAGCGTGCCAGTCAAACATCTTATCCCTACAAGAGGGAGCCTCTCTTTCTGTTCACAGTTGATCCTGGAAGTCATAGGGAGAGGACTTATGAGGTCCTTCTTTCCATTTACTTTAGTACTCTGCTAAGCCCAGGGACATTTAACCCTAGCTTTGTTCTTGGCTAGTCATGCTTCCATTGGATAAAGTCAACTCTACTTACCTTGCCTCGACTGCTTCCTTTTTCTTGGTCAAACATGGTATCTTGCTCCATCTAGAGCAGTGTCAATTCTGACTCGGAGGACCAATCTCCCAATTTCTCTAGGAAGACTCCTGGCCAAGACCTTATCCCCTGAAAAAGGGTGCCTTTTAACCTAACCCTAAGTGACTGAGTATCTCTTAACATTATCAAGAACATGCCAACCTTTTAAGCTAGTTCCCTGCACAGCTATTTGTCTCATTCTCTTTTTCTTGATCCTTAAGAAATTTCACTAGGGCTATCCATCTTGAGTTTATCATCTCCAAGTTCCTATTTATCTATTTCTCTTCTGTACTCGTTCATTGCCACAAATTCTCTTGGTTCATCATGACAAAACACACTTTTCTCTTAACCTCTACTAGTTTTACCTAGTTTCGTTCATCGTAGCATTGCCCACCTAGGCGTCCATTATGAAGTTCAACCTTACTTTCAGATTTATCTCTATTTCTCTTGGAGGTAGGATTAGGGTTTTGTTCTCGCAGTCCAGCAAGATGTTATAGGATGACAACCAATTCAATCTAATTACCACATCAATTTCACAGAAGGCATACTGATAGAACCCAATCTTTATATGGTTTTCTCAAGTATTTTCTAATGTTTTGCAACAATTTTACCCTCATTATATGTGCCTTTATATCCATTTGATTACATTGAGTCATGCATTGCATTTTACTGTTTAAGGGGTAAAAAGGGTCATTTTTCACTTCTAAATTTTAATTGCCTTGATCTATAATCAGTTGATCTTTACAAAGATCTTTGTTGTGATTTTCAGGCAATTGGAGAAGGACCTAAGAATCATGATAGAGCATGGATGGTAAGCCAAAATGTTACAAGGACCAAAACGCAAAAGTTGGGATTGTTCTGCCTCCCCAGGTCGCGACATGGACTCCTTAGGTCGTGAACTGGATGCCTTTTAGTGAAACTACGTGTTTTAAAACTAAGTCAGGATGAGAGCTCTCTGTCTTCCGGGGTCGCGACATGGAACCTATCAGGTCGCGACCTAATCCCTCTGAGTCACAAGCCTCAGGTCACGACCTGAGTATGTTAAGTTAAGTTGTGTGTTTTGGAATAGGTTTCTGAGCTTCTATACATAAGGGAGGCAGCCACCACGAAAAGGAACTCTTCCATTCTGCAGATTTGCACAAGGTTGAGCCATCATCATTTTCTCTCAAGTCTCCATTTATCCTACACCAAAAACTTCCATTTTTCTTCATCTCTTCATCATTTTCTGAATTTTTGGACCAATCAAACCATTGCAACACCCTTCTTATCCATTTTTCCAACTTTATTTTTAGCTTCAACAATGGCTGTTTATTCCTAGAGCGATTGCGATTGGGTTGAAAGCATGAGAGGCTAAACCCCTTAGCCTCTTAGTGATGGAGAACAAAGCTTGAGCTCAATGATCTAATCGGGGAGTTTTTTTTACTATAGTCTAAACCTTTGTTTAATGCTGTGTTGAATATTTCTAGATTTAGGACTTTCTACACTTGTATCAAATTTGGTTTATGATTGTAAATCTGGTGTTTAGACTATTCTATTGTATTTGGATTGGATGATATTAATGTTGATTAATCTATATAATATTTTGGTTTGAATCCTTGTGTTTAGTTTGATTTTTAGTGAGTATTGTGATTTATCTGCATGCTTGGTATTCTGTGTTTATCGATTGATTCAAAGGACATTTGCATCATTCATTCATATACTCTCTAAGTGGGTTTTAGTAGTGTCTTAAGAGATGTTAATTAACTTTGATTAAAGTGAGTTTTCATTAATTAAGATATTGGACCCAAGTGATTACTTGGGAATTTCTTCAGACTTGGAGGTTTTCCAAAACTCCCAATCATTCTAAAGAGCAGTGATAGCTGAGTTTCCATCATCAAGAGACTATTTAGCCATAATTCCCTTTTAATCCAAAACATTTCTTCATTTATTTAAAATATCAAAAATAGTTAACTTTCTATACTTTACATTTGTTGCACCACTTTTAAAACAACTAAAACCCCTTTTTTACAATGTTTTTGAAAACCAATTGAAACTAGGATTTCCAATAACAAGCTCCTCGAGAAGAATGACTGGTTACATCCTATACTGTATTTTATCTGGTGCAACTCTCTTTCTTGACGATTTGGAAGGCGACAGTCCAGCCATCGATCAATGGTGCCATTGTCAGGGAGCCATTGACTTGGTTCCCTAGTAAATGGTTTTTCTCACCATTGTGATTTAGGTCGATTCTCATAGATTTTTAGTTTTTGAACTTAAATTTTGCATTTCATAGCATCAAAAATTTTGAGAACTAGAACCAAATATCTTGTTTTTCTATACATTTGCATTTGCATTCTTGCATAGCATTTTGCATTTTATTCTAGCTTGATCCTGAGTGTTTTAGCCAATTGCTTGAAATTTTGAACTCTATGCATTGTTGTTCAACATCTGGTTTAAGTACTTAGTGATTCTTTTCAAAGATTTTGCGAAAATAGCTCTCTGTGACTTTACGTCGCGACCTCATATATTTGGAGTCACGACCTGACTTATGGCTTGTCGCAACCTCAACCTTCTATTATCCAGTATTGCTCTCGGTCTGTTTAAGTCGCGACCTAGAATTTAGCAAGTCGCAACCTCAACTCCATCTTATTTCAGGGTTGCTTTCTATTCATTAAAGTCGTGACCTGGATTACCCAAGTCGCAACCTGATCTAGTTTTCCACTAAAAATTTTTTTGAGTGTCCAGACTTACTCTTTTTACATAAATTTGCTTTCTGCACATACTTTGAGAGTGTATAGCATTTCATACACCTCAAACTCACTGAGCATTATTTGAAATCATTGAGTTTGCCTCAATTTTGAACTACACACTTGGTAAATACACGGTTTTGAACCTACGTCTTTCTTGAACTCTATCTATGCTTGAATTCTTGAGTAATTGTGCATGCCTAGAGTGCGTAAAATTAGGAGAGGTAGACATATAGGATCTTGTAACCCGCTTATTTTATGAGACCTACTCTAGTCATCTAGTAAGAGTAAGGAAGTAGAAGAAGAAATTATGGCTGAAGTGTCTTCTCATGGTCCAAACGGTGGGAATGGGAATGGTAACCGTAATAGACCTAATAATAGTGGTAATGAGGGGCAAGGAGAAAATAATGGCCAGAATAGGATTAATGAACAACCTAAGGATAGAACCATTAAGGAATTAACTCAATCTGATGGGAACTTTGAACCTATGCCTGATGCTTTTCCTACTTTCAATTGCCTAAGTTCCATGGTCTTGCAGGAGAAAACCTATACTTGCACCTCCAGACTCTTTATATGCAGTGCTTGTCCATGAAGCCAGTAGAAGCCAATATTAATGACGTCATGTGAAAGGTCTTTCACTTATCTTTGGAAGGCAAAGCTAAAGAATGGTACATGAACCTGCCACTCTACGTGGACAATGTCTATGAGTCATGGACCAATTTGAAGAAAGCATTCATGGATAAATACTTCCTCTCCATAAAGATTTTAGCCGCCTGTAAGGAAATTTCAGCAGCTAAGTAAGAGCCATTTGAGACGTTCTTTGAATTTTGGAGCAGATTTCAATAGATGCTTACTCAATGCCCCAACCATCAGATTCTTAAGGAGCACTTGGTATAATGTTTCTACAATTGGTTGTCAGCATATGATGCACAAGTTTTGGATGCCGCTGCAAATGGGTCTGTGGAAAATATGGAACCAAGGGCTGCATGGGAGTTAATAAGGACCTTTGCTCTTAATAGACAACATGTGAGCTTAAGGGATTCAAGAGACCCAAAATCTGAAAGAGACCCCCTCTTGGTAAAGCTAGCCCAAGACATGTCTAGACTTGTAAATACAGTTGAAAGCCTTCGCTCCAACAAAACTCATTCTCTTGCCCTAGTAGCTACAAGTTGTGAAGTTTGTCATTCACTGATGCATACTACCTCAAATTGCCTTGGGCTAGTTGAAGAAGTGAATGCCATATACTAAGGAAGAGAGGGGCAATATCAGAAAAGGGACCCTTACTCAAACACCTACAACCCCGGTTGGAGAGATCATCCAAACTTCAAATGGGGTGGGGGAGCAAATAGACCGAACCGGTTCCAAGGCAATCAGTTCCACAATCCTGGGGCCTCCTCAAGCACATTTCAAGATCCTTCAAGAGTAGTGATGAAAACTCCATAATAGATTATGGTATCTCAACCATTACCAAGAGGAGATGACACTTCTCAACTTTTAAAGAGCATGGCTACTCAGATGACAAACATAGAGGGGTGAATGAAGGAAAGTGATGACAAGTTTCTCTCCATAACCACCATATTGCAAGGGATGCAGAAAGATAACTCAGATGTTTATAAGAAACTGGAGGAGCTCACTTTAAAGAATACTGATATCACCAGTCATTTAACCCAACTGTCTAATGCGGTCAATGACATACAAACCAAAAACGGAGGTACTATTCCCTTCAATATAGTGATCAATCCAAAAGGCCTCAATGCCATAACTCTGAGAAGCAGTAAAAAGGTTCACTTTGAAAGTGAAAAGGTAGACAAAGATGATTCTGCACAAGGGGTAGAGAGTCCCCCACTTTTCCCCATGAGGCTTGGGAAATCTAAGAGCTCCAAAGAAGACGAGCTCATGATGAAGGTGATTGAGCTCAAGATATTATTATCTTTTCATCTCATTATCCATGATTTTGTAATACTTTCTGGTCCTTTTTAATGATAATTGTGCTTAATTTAGATTTAGAGTCCTTACTTTAAGTTAGTGTTATTTTGAGGATTAAATTGTCATAATTGGTTGTTAATTGGATTCAATTGATTTCTAGGACAATTGATACTTCAATTTGTTGCTTTCTTATTGTAGGACATTAAATATTGGGGCCAGAATTAAAGAACTCAAGGCAAAAGAAGCAGGAAAGGACCCTCTGCCTCAGTTCGCCGCGGCAAACGTCTTCCTTTGCCGCGGCGAAACTCATCTGTTGAAGCAAGGCTCTCTGCCATGTTTCGCCGCGGCGAACCTCTCGAATCAGTAAATCTCAGACCCGACCATTTCGGGAAATTTTGACCTGCCCAACCCCAAGAACCGACCCATGCACGCAAGTTTCGGGTTAGAAACCCTATTTTGGGAATGATGAGATGAGACAATGATTTTTTGAGCCTCCACCAATGTATCTTTCATCTCCTTCTTTCATCTCCACCTTAGAAACCCTAATCCCATTTCCATTCCTTCCATCTGCTGCTGCCATGGCTGAAGAACAATACCTAGTTGGAGTTGATTCAAGAGTTATGACGAGCTAAGCTTCTCAACTCTTGAATATGGTGGAAGAAGCATGAGTTCAAGGAGCTTCAAAGGGGAGTTAGCTTCATCCATAAGTTCTAGTTCTTTATTTATGAACTTCTAGGTCTTAGGATTTGTAAATTTGGACTGAACTATTTTGATTATGGTTGTAATCAATTCTGGATGATTATCTTGTGTATTGGATTAGTTAGTGATGAATTTGAGCTTCAATACATGTGGTTACATGTATGTTTATATGCAACTCTTTTGATACTCTCCTTCTTGCATGGTATTGTTTGATTGTTGAGTTAATCTAGGCTTGCATTAAACCAAGTGCATTAATTAATCTTAATACACACACTAAGTGAGCTTAATAGGATCTTATGAGATGGGTGCCATTGATTAAGATCCTAGACTTAAAGAGTTCTTTAAGGTTTTCCATTTAGAAAACTTGGTGATTTTTACTCCCAAAATCATTTTGAACTATGATTGCTTCAAAGCCATATTCAAGAGATCACATATCATTAACTTCACTTCATTACTACTATCTTAGAAAAATCCAAAAACATAGTAACTTAGATTTGAATTAATTGCATTTAGTTCTGGCATTTCATTAATGGCTAAAAACACCAAAACCCCCCTTTTGCATTACTCTGCATAGCATTAGTCTAACCTAGATATCTAACTAAGGCTCCCAAAAGAGAACGACCCGAGTTAGCATTACTGCATAGCTTGGATAAATTTTTGAGCGAGAACCTCTAAGCGAACGATAACTAAGGCTCTCTTTCAAGTGGCGCCATTGCCGGGGAGCCAAGAAATTGGTTCTCTAGGTTAGCTTGTGCTATTTGATTGACTTTTGAGGTTTTTGATCTTTATGGGTAGCATTTAGGGTAGTTTAGTTGCATATTTGTTCATAGTATAGGTTTTCATCTTGCATAGCATCAAAATTTTTGGAAATACAAACAAATATACTGATTTTCTTGATTTTCAGCATCTCTCACGTTGCATCAGTGAAGTCCAGTGTCTGATAAGCATTCTGCCAAATTTCGCCGCGGCCAACATTATCTTTCGTCGCGGCCAACTTTTCAAATTACTGAGGAAATCCTCTCGGGACACTTTCGCTGCGGCCAACCTGTTCTTTTGCCGCGGCCAACTCTTTGAAAAACCGAAGGATTTCTCTCGGGATACTTTCGCCGCGGCCAATCCCTGTTTTCGCCGCGGCCAACTCCCTGCAATCAGACATCTGGTCTTCTCTGCCAACTTTCGCCGCGGCCAACCCCTGTTTTCGCCGCGGCCAACATTTTGGAAATTTTAAAACTTACACTTTGCTTCTTTATCTGTGCATACATACTCATACCCACCCATACATACTCATACTCATCATTACACGTTCATACTCACCCATACACTTGCATTCATCACATTGCATACTTTTATTTGACTTTGTGTGCTGCAAGTCAATTTTGTTACTTTTTCTCTTGTGATACTTATTTTGCATGCCACGAAAAACCAAGCTTGTGCCCTATAACCCAGAGATTGAGAGAAGACTCACAAAGATAAGAAGAGAGAAAAGAGTCGGAGGGACAAGTGAGTTGGTGATTGAGCAAGAGAATATTTCAGTGGAATCTAGCCTATCCAGTAGTGAGAGTGAACCTACTGACCAAGAGATAATGGCTGATTTACCACAAAACCAACCTCATCCTAACCCCAATGCCAACCAAGTAAGGAATGGAGGCAATGGAGGAAATGGTGAACAAGAGAGAGTGGGAGAAAATAATGGGAACCCTAGAAGAAGAACAATTAGGGAAGCCACCACATCTGATGTTAACTTTGACCCATTTACTGCTGCATGTCCAAACTTTGAAGTTAACTTTGAGATTAAAGGTTTATTGATTAACTCTCTTCCTAAATTTCATGGCTTGACAGGAGAAGACCCATACCTCCATCTACAATCTCTCTCCATGATTTGTCAGAGTATGAAGCCTGTGGGAGCATCGTTGGACCAAGTGCTATGGAAGGTTTTTCATCTATCATTGGAAGGCAAGGCTAGGGAATGGTACATGAGCCTTCCAAGACATGTAGCTGATGCATACCATAGCTGGGGGAACTTAAGGAAGGCATTTTTGGAGAAATACTTTCCGGCTTCTCGTACTTCATCAATGAGGAAGGAGATTTATTCTGCCAAGCAAGACTATGATGAATCCCTTTATGATTACTGGAATAGATTTCAGGACCTACTTTCAAGATGCCCACATCATCAAATTCCGGATGAACAACTGGTGCAATACTTCTATGATAGGTTGAAGAACCAAGAGAAGGGTATGTTGGATGCTGCATCGGGAGGATCTTTGATAGACTCTACTGCTGCGGAGGCTTGGGATTTGATAAAGAAGATGGCCCTGAATCATCAACAACATGGGGTGAGAGATACTAAAGGAGTACATGAGATGGGAGCTGTTTCGGTGCACAGCAGAAGAATGGACGCTTTGGAATCAAAAGTAGATTCTTTGGGAAGCCAAGTGACATCTCAATTGTCTTTGATCACTGCTGAATTGAAGAATATGAGTGTGCATCGCCCATCTGCTCTTATGGACATTACAGCGCCTAGTTGTGAAACATGTGGATCAGTCATGCATATTTCTAGCGTTTGTCCAGGCCGATATGAGGAAGTGTCTGCAGTCTTCCAAGGCCGCCCAAATCAAAAATGGGACCCCTACTCCAACACTTACAATGAGGGATGGAAATCAAACCCTCGACTGAGCTGGAGGAATGATGATAGTAGACCTCCAAATAGATTTCAAAAGAGTGGAGGAGCTGGTCCATCTTCAAACCAGTTCCAAAACCAATCTCAAGCCTTGGCAGTCCCACCTAAGGATGACACAAATCAACTCCTACACAATATGATGGCTTTAATGAAGGAAAAAAGGGCTGCCAACGCTACTCAGTTCAACTCCTTAGCTTCACTAATTCAACAAGACTCATCCAAGAATGATGCTAGATTTAGCGCTTTGGAAAAGAGAATGGAGCAATGGGAGACTAAATCTGAAAACATTAACTCCTATGTGACTCAGTTATCCAACAACATGAGTGAACAACAAGCCAGGAGCAGTGGCACAATTCCCTCCAACATGGTTATTAATCCTAAGGGCTTGAATGCTATCACCCTTAGGAGTGGGAAGCAAGTGAAATTCAGAGAAGAGGAGGATGAAGTGATAGAAGAAGAAATTCTGTGTGATGAGCAGCCACAAGAATCTTCAAAAGTGAAGCAATTTGAAAGCTTAAAGGAGAAGAGGTTGAAGCTGAAAGAAGCCTCAAAACAACATGATGGCAAAGGGTCAACTGTAGAATCTGAGCCGAGCAATCATGGAGCCTCGAGCAAGGAAGGTAAGGAGGTAAATCTCAAAGACCTTCCTTTTCCTAATTCATACTTGATAAGCAAAAGAAAGACTGAAACTAAGTATGAAAAAGATATTATTGATTTGTTTAGTAGAGTGGAAGTTAATATTCCTTTGCTTGATCTTGTTAAGAGGGTTCCTGCTTATGCTAAATACCTTAAAGACCTGTGTACCCATAAGAGAAAGTTTAGACCAAATGAAAGAGTCCAAGTGAGCTCCAATGTGTCTGCCCTGTTTAAACCTCAAATCCCTGTGAAATGCCAAGACCCTGGATCCTTCACTATCCCTTGCACAATAGCAAAAGTTTCTATAAGGGGAGCCTTATTAGATCTAGGAGCAGCTATTAATGTCATGCCTAAGTCTGTATACACTTCACTAGGAGTCAAGACTCTTAAGTCTACACTGTAGTACTCCAGTTGGCTGATAGGACTATTAGGTATTCGGAAGGCATCATAGAGGATATTTTGGTTCAGGTTAAGGATTTGGTCTTTCCTGCTGATTTTTATGTACTTGATATGTCCTCTAAGCTTGTTCATGACACCACACTGATTCTTGGTAGACCTTTCTTGAGGACTGCTAACACTATGATTAGCATGAAAGAAGGTACCATCACTATGGAAGTAGGAGATCATAAGGTTTGTTTTAACATGTATGAAGCAATGAAGCATCCTTATGAAGACTATTCTCTCTTGGGTGTAAATATGATTGATGTTGCTGTTGATGATGCTTGTTCTGAGTTTGAATTGCAAGATGATTCCTCTAGTTCTGAACTTTATTCAGTTGATTCTGATGATGAGGATGACACTATTTCTTCTTTTTCATCCCTTTACTCTACACCTTCTTCTTGCTCATGTGGTGGTGAAGTTACATGCCTTGATTGCACTGTGTTTAATTGTATGCTTTCCCTTCCACATGCATTTTCTGTTTCCTCCCTTGACTCCAAATTAGACTTTGATCCCTCTATTGTCAGTGATAATTCCCTTGGGGAAAGGTTTTCTGTTGCTATTTCAGATATGGAGGAAGAAGTCATGGAGGAGATTCCCTCTAAGGCAGTTGCTGTAGATCAACTAGAAGTTGGTTCAACGCTTGGAGAGGAAGCTATCTGCAAGGTTGAGGAACTCTCACTGGTTGAAGGAAAGGGGAGTAATCTTTTCTCTCTTGAACTTCATAATTTGATTCCCTCTATTGTGCAACCACCCACTCTTGAGTTGAAACCCCTACCCCCTACTGTGAAATATGCTTTTCTAGAGTCTAATGAGTGATTACCGGTCATTATAGCTAACTCCCTGTCTAAGGTTGAGGAAGAAAGACTCATTACTGTTTTGAGAGAGCATAAGAGGGCTATTGGGTGGACTTTAGCGGACATTCCTGGAATTAGTTCAGCCATTTGCACACATAGAATCTTGCTTAGTGAAGGTTCAAAATCAGTGAGACAACCCCAGAGAAGACTAAACCCCCTGATTCTTGATGTGGTTAAGAAGGAAATTACCAAACTTCTAAGTGCTGGGATCATCTATCCCATATCTGATAGTGAGTGGGTTAGTCCAATACATGTAGTGCCTAAAAAGAGTGGGGTTACTGTTGTTAGAAATGATAGGGATGAGCTTATTCCTACAAGAGTGCAGAATTCCTGGCGTGTGTGCATAGATTATAGAAAACTCAATGATGCCACACGGAAAGATCATTTCCCTCTCCCTTTCATAGACCAGATGCTTGAGAGACTTGCAAGCAAATCTCATTACTGATTTCTAGATGGTTTCTCTGGGTACTTTCAAGTACCTATTGCACCAGAGGACCAAGATAAAACCACTTTCACATGCCCTTTTGGTACCTTCGCCTATCGTAGGATGCCTTTTGGGTTATGTAATGCTCCTGGGACTTTCCAACGTTGCATGATGGCTATATTCTGTGAATTTTTAGAGGAATGTATGGAAGTCTTTATGGATGATTTTACTGTTTATGGTGGTTCTTTTGATGATTGTCTTGCTAGTCTTGAAAAGGTTTTGAAAAGATGCATTGAAAAGAATTTGATTTTAAACTTTGAAAAGTGTCATTTTATGGTAATGAGGGGATAGTTCTAGGACATTTGATTTCTAAAAAGGGAATTGAAGTTGATAAAGCTAAGATTGAGGTTATATCTTCTTTGCCTTATCCTGCCTGTGTTAAAGATATTAGATCATTTTTGGGTCATGCGGGATTCTATAGGCGGTTCATAAAAGATTTTAGCAAGATTGCTTTACCTCTCTCAAAGCTTTTACAAAAAGATGTGAAATTTGATTTCGATGATTCTTATAGAGTTGCTTTTGGTGATTTGAAATCTAAACTCATTTCTCATCCTATTCTTGTTGCACCCAACTGGACCATGCCCTTTGAAATTTCATGTGACGCTTCTAATTTTACTGTAGGAGCTATGTTAGGCCAGAGGGAGGAGAAGCTCTCAAGAGTCATTGCCTATGCTTCGAAAACACTGGATGCAGCTCAAGTCAACTATACAACAACAGAAAAAGAGCTATTTGCAGTTGTTTTCGCTTTAGAGAAGTTTAGACCTTACTTGTTAAATTCTCATGTGACTGTTTTCACTGATCATGCAGCTGTTCGCTATCTTCTCAAGAAACCACAATCGAAGCCAAGATTGATTAGGTGGACATTACTTCTTCAGGAATTTGACATTGAAATCAAGGATAGAGCTGGGGCTGAGAACCATGTAGCCGATCACTTAAGTAGGCTACCTGATGATACACAGGGAGTAGACTCTTCTGAACTCACCTGTGATTCCTTTCCTGATTCAATATTATGTGCTTTAGCTATTAAAGAGCCTTGGTATGCGCATATTGTTAATTATCTTATAACTGGACTCACCCCTTCTTTCATGTCTAAATTTCAGGCACAAAAACTTTAAAGCGAATCGAGACACTACATCTGGGATGCCCCTCACTTATGGCGGATATGTAGTGACCAAGTTATAAGGAAGTGTGTGCCTAGTGAAGAGTTCGAGTCTATCATTGCAGCTTGCCATTTAATGGTTTGTGGTGGTCATTTCAGTGCAAGGAGAACATCTAGGAAAATTCTAGATTCTGGTTTTTATTGGCCAACCCTTTTTAAAGATTCTTATGATTTTTGTCGGTCCTGTGACAAATGTCAACGTTTTGGGGGGTTAGGTAAAAGACATGAAATGCCTCAACAACCTTTACTGTTTTGTGAAATTTTTGATGTTTGGGGGATTGATTTCATGGGTCCCTTTCCTCCGTCCTTTGGTTTTATATACATTCTTCTAGCTGTTGATTATGTTTCCAAATGGATAGAGGCTGTACCTACTAGAAAAGATGATGCCCAAGCGGTTTCTAAGTTTCTTAAGTCCAACATTTTCTGTAGGTTTGGGATTCCAAGGGCTGTGGTGAGTGATAGAGGTACCCATTTTTGTAATAAGGTGGTAGATAACTTGTTTTCTAAATTTGGTGTCACCCACAAAGTCTCCACTGCATATCACCCCCAAACCAATGGCCAAGCTGAAGTGTCCAATCGAGAAGTGAAACAAATCTTGGAGAAGATAGTCAAACCATCCAAGAAAGATTGGAGCCTAAGATTAGAGGAAGCATTGTGGGCCTATAGAACTGCCTATAAGTCACCAATTGGAATGTCCCCTTATCGTTTAGTCTTTGGCAAAGCATGCCATCTACCAGTAGAGTTGGAGCATAAGGCATATTGGGCAGTCAAACAATACAACATGGATTTGCAATCTTCTGGGGTAGAGAGGAAGTTGCAGCTGCAAGAGCTTGAGGAGCTGAGATTGGAGGCTTATGAGAGCGCTAGACTTTACAAGGAGAAGACAAAATTGGTGCATGATAAGGGTCTTCTATGGAAGAACTTCAAGGTGGGAGACAAGGTACTGATGTTTAAGGCCAGATTCACATTTAAGCAAGGAAAGTTCAACACCCGTTGGGATGGGCCTCACACAGTCACAAAGGTGCATAATTTTGGAATGGTGGAGCTTCTTGATGAGGAAACTGGAGCAAACTTTAAAGTTAATGGCCATCAGTTGAAGCTCTACCATGAGAACCATAAACCCCCTTAGCTCCCTAGTAGTTTCTTTCCTTCACTCATTTACATACTTTTGCTTAATTATTAATCTTATTATGTTTCGTGCATTGTATGTTGAATGAGTGTGGGGGAGAAACCCTTTTCAGTAGGAAAGTAGCGTAGTTATAGCTAAATTCAATAAGACTCCCCTGGAAGTTTTGATCTCTGTCCTATCTTGTTTCATGCTTGATGAATTGGTGCTTTAAATGAATTATATGATTCAATTTGATTGAGGAAGTTTGTCTGTGGTATACTACCTATTCATGGATTTGTTAAACACCTCTTGATCTCTTTTGAGGCATTTTAAAATTTTTGAAATATCCAGCCTTGTCTGTTGTTGGTTGTTGTGTTTCTCTGTGTTTAAGTGTTTTATGTTTTATTCTGTGCGTTCTGTGACCCTTCGCCGCGGCAAACCCCTGATTTCACCACGGTGAAGTGGTTCGTTTTCTTGGTTGTTTCTCGCGGCGAAATTCGCCAGTCCCTGTGTGTTCCTCTCAGGAAGTATTCACCGCGGCGAAACCTCCTTTCCCCTCTCTATTTTTCTTCTCGGGCATTGTTCGCCGCGACGAACGTGCTGTTTCTACGGTGAACCGTTTCGATTTTTTACTGATTTCCCGCCTGATTTTCCCATTTTGCCCCCAGTCTGAGTCACCCAACCCCTTCCCTTTAACCCATTTTCGTCCTTTCACAGCCCCACTCCATTAAACCCCCATTCATTCCCCTCTCCTACTCAAAACTGTCGCCCCTTTCAAATTCTTCAGAGCCACTCGCCCTCTCCTTCCCCCTGCTCATCCTCTTCGATTTCTCCATTTTCCCCAGCCCCAGTCGGCGCTGCTCCTCCCTTACCTCCCTCAAACCGTCACCTTTTCCTTTCTCTTCCCATCTCCCTATTTTCAGTACGGTCTCTCTCTCTTCCTCCGTGTTCTCGCCGTGCGCCTGCTTCTCCGCTCCAATTGGTATGTGTTTTTCTTTTCCCTTGTTCTTTCCTTTAGTTTAGTGTAGTTTAGTGGTTTATTAGTTCATTTGTTCTGGTTTTGTGTTGTTGGGGTGGGTTAGTTTGTGGTTAGTTTGTAGTTACGTAGCCTGTAGGTTATCTAATGATTCATAGTGCATTGTGTTTTTAATTAATCTCTTTGCTTAATTTTGAAAATTTTTAGTCCTCTAAAAACCTATGAATCATTAACTAACCATTTGCTACTGATTAGGTTGTATTTTTGGTCATTTCTGGGTTGTTTAGGTTGTAGGTGTTTTTTGTTTTGTTCAGTGTTCTTATTGTTTGTTGCTTCAGGAAAATGCCTCGCACCAAAAACCCTGAACCCTTACCTGTGTCTGATTCTGACTCTGACTCTGAGGAACCCGTAACTTATGATGCCATCTATAAGTTAGTGGACAAGCGCCCCCTCCTTAGGGAGAGACCCTTTCCCCTTGAACCATCCGACCATCCCTTTGTCCAAAGACTCCGGGAATCCCAAATGCTTGAATTGATTCGACCACGAGCAATGGGTAATGATGTCTTCGTCTGCCATTTTTACACCTACGCTCGCCTTCATGGCATGCTATCCATTCCCTTCCGTGACCACCTTGTCAAGTATTCTTTCACTACTTATAACATAAGAAACCACTATGGGCTTCCTGAGGTTCGTCATTCCCATTACTCCCATTATCGAGATAATTATCCTTATGATGAGATTGTCCAGACCCTATGCCGGGATGGTGCCACTTGGCATCGTCCCCGCACTGCTAAACTGTATTTGAAACGTTCTGATTTTTGGCCTGAGGCAAAGCCGTGGCTACACCTAGTCTGCAATAACATTTTGCCCACCTCCCATCTCCAGAACCTTCCTAAACACCAAGCCCTTATTGTTTTTCTCCTCATGACTGGAAAAACATTCGATGTAGCTGACACTATCCAATCCGCCCTCCACGGTTCCGTCAACACTAAAAAACTCACCAATAGCATCATCTTTCCCCACCTTGTCTCTGACATTTTCCGCAAGTGCGGAGTTCCTTCATTTAATGATGACAGCTACTTCGAACCTGCATCCTTATTCCGGTTTGAACGTCTCAAACAGCCCACCATTGCACCCCACCCACCTATCCACCCCGTTTACGATGTTAGTACAGGCCAGGCAGCCGCTGATCCAGCCGAGGAAGGCCAAGATGTTCCAGAACCTCCCCTGCCAGTCACCTTAGACACGCTTGCCGATGATATTGACGAGCTGTCTGAGGAAGTTCACCAGATTCGCGTTACACTCCTTCGGGAGATTAAGCGGCAAAAGGACCGTGATGCACTATATGAACGAGAATGTCGCTACCGCCGCCGTTTTGATGCTTTGATCGCGAATCGTTTGAACTTCGCTTTACCAGTTGAGGAGGAGGAGCCACAGAGCCATATGGGTATGGACGGAGCAGGCACATCGGGTGCAGGACCGTCAGGATCCGGAGCAGATGATCCTGGGCAACAGTCTTAGATTTCTGTTTTTGTGGTTTTTTGTTGTTTTTGTTTGTTCTTTTGTTTCTTGTGTTGTTCTGAGGCTGGATAGTTTCTTAAACTTTATTGTGCCTCATTAGTTTCTACACTTGTTCACTTGGATGATTTCTGATTAGTTTGCTATAATCTTTGTTCTAGTTTTACCTCTGCGCCTCCTTGTTCATATTTGCTGTCCCTAATTCCCATTGTTCACAAATTGAGGACAATATTGTGTTTAAGTGTGGGGGAGGTCTATATTGTGGATTTTAGCAAATGCTTCTCGTGCATCCATGCATTTAGGTGATTTTGAAGTGTTTTTGAACTGTTAGATTGGTTTAATTGTGAATATTTTGAGTTTAGTTGCTGAAGAGTTGAAATTGCACAGGAATTTTTGCTTTCTGTTAACCTTCGCCGCGGCCAACTTATGTTTCGCCGCGGTGAAGCAGGCTTTTCTTCGAAGTTGGCTCTCTGCAAGCCTTTGCCGCGGCGACCCCCTTGTTTAGCCGCGGCGAAACCCCAAAAAAATTTTTTTTTTAATAATAAATTCTTTGTAATCTTAGCTGGTCTTCAGGAATTTTCCCGGCTTAGAATCTTTATGCTCCTGCAATTTTTTTTTTTAAAATGGATAGAAAGTTCAGAGTTTACTTGTGCTTTTACAAAAATTTTCATGCTTTTAAATGAGGGTTGAACTTAGGCTAGTTATTCTCATGTTTTTGACAGATAGTAATTGATGATGTGCTTTGAAATTATGACTATGTGGTTGTTAACTTTTGAGATTGACTAATTGAGATTTGAGCCTTGTTGGAAGGATTTTTGGACCTTAAGTTATTAAATTGAGTGAATCTGCTTATTTCATATTTCTCTAAAACTTGTTTTCATTCTTAATCGAAGCTTAGCGAATCAATTTTTGTAAAAATGATAGAGGCATTTGATTTCATACCCGCATTTCCCAAACACAAACCCAATCATTTTACCATTGCAAACCCTTTTGAGCCTTCATCTTGAGTACATGCATGCAATATAAAAAAAAAAAGAAAAAAAAGAAGAGAAGTTGCTCATACGAAAAAAAAAAAGTATATAAAAAGGGGTAGAAAAAGAAAAAGAGATATATGTTTCAAAAAAAAAAAAAGGGATAAAGATGTAAATATTAAAAATAAGTAGCTTCTCTCCCAGTTTTTATTTAGATTAATTTTGTCTTAATAATTTGTATGATTGTACTCATTTTCATTTTTTTCCTCATTTCATTCATTTCGACTGACCCCCATTCCAAATTTTGACCCCTAAAAAGTCCTCTTGATTTGCAAAGTTGTTTCTCATGGTGGAGAGGTAGAATTATTACAAGCCTATGGTAGAAATTGGATTGAGTAGACTTGGAGTGAAATAACCCTAAAGACAAGTGAGTTAAGAGTGAAACACTTATCCGTGAGATGGATCTTTCTTAATCAATCTTTTAAGTTAACTATCCATTGTGTTCATTTTCTTAGCACATCCTTGTTTACTAATGTCAACTCTGTGAGAATTTCTTTCTAATCTTCTGCTTTCATCTTTAAGCATGGTAGTGCTTCTCTTTGTACTAGTGTCACTTTGAATTATTCTTGAGCTTTGTCCAGGAGTACAAAGGTCTAAGTATGGGAGAATTTGATTGAGCTCAAGATATTATTATCTTTTCATCTCATTATCCATGATTTTGTGATACTTTCTGGTCCTTTTTAATAATAATTGTGCTTAATTTAGATTTAGAATCCTTACTTTAAGTTAGTGTTATTTTGAGGATTAAATTGTCATAATTGGTTGTTAATTGGATTCAATTGATTTCTAGGACAATTGATACTTCAATTTGTTGCTTTCTTATTGTAGGACATTAAAGATTGGGGCCAGAATTGAAGAACTCAACGCAAAAGAAGCAAGAAAGGACCCTCTGCCTAAGTTCGCCGCGGCAAACGTCTTCCTTCGCCGCGGCGAAACTCATCTGTTGAAGCAAGGCTCTCTGCCATGTTTCGCCGCGGCGAACCTCTCGAATCAGCAAATCTCAGACCCGACCATTTCGGGAAATTTTGACCTGCCCAACCCCAAGAACTAACCCATGCACGCAAGTTTCGGGTTAGAAACCCTATTTTGGGTATGATGAGATGAGACAATGATTTTTTGAGCCTCCACCAACGTATCTTTCATCTCCTTCTTTCATCTCCACCTCAGAAACCCTAATCCCATTTCCATTCCTTCCATCTGCTGCTGCCATGGCTGAAGAACAATACCTAGTTGGAGTTGATTCAAGAGTTATGACGAGCTAAGCTTCTCAACTCTTGAATATGGTGGAAGAAGCATGAGTTCAAGGAGCTTCAAAGGGGAGTTAGCTTCATCCATAAGTTCTAGTTCTTTATTTATGAACTTCTAGGTCTTAGGATTTGCAAATTTGGACTGAACTATTTTGATTATGGTTGTAATCAATTCTGGATGATTATCTTGTGTATTGGATTAGTTAGTGATGAATTTGAGCTTCAATACATGTGGTTACATGTATGTTTATATGCAACTCTTTTGATACTCTCCTTCTTGCATGGTATTGTTTGATTGTTGAGTTAATCTAGGCTTGCATTAAACCAAGTGCATTAATTAATCTTAATACACACACTAAGTGAGCTTAATAGGATCTTATGAGATGGGTGCCATTGATTAAGATCCTAGACTTAAAGAGTTCTTTAAGGTTTTCCATTTAGAAAACTTGGTGATTTTTACTCCCAAAATCATTTTGAACTATGATTGCTTCAAAGCCATATTCAAGAGATCACATATCATTAACTTCACTTCATTACTACTATCTTAGAAAAATCCAAAAACATAGTAACTTAGATTTGAATTAATTGCATTTAGTTCTGGCATTTCATTAATGGCTAAAAACACCAAAACCCCCCTTTTGCATTACTCTGCATAGTATTAGTCTAACCTAGATATCTAACTAAGGCTCCCAAAACAGAACGACCCGAGTTAGCATTACTGCATAGCTTGGATAAATTTTTGAGCGAGAACCTCTAAGCGAACGATAACTAAGGCTCTCTTTCAGAAGGCAAGAGCACACATTGAACCAGAAGAGAAGTCAACTCAAGCATAAGAAGAAGCATCTCAAGAAGCTATGCCAAAGATGAGAGCTCTGTAGAGAGCTTGACTCACAAAGGTAAGCAAAAGGAGGACAAGCTAGAGACCAACAACCAAGGAGCCTCTAAGCCAATAAGTAAGGAGGTATGTGGCAAAAACCTTCCTTTTCCTGAGGCCTATTTCTCTTGTAAGAAAAAAATTTGATGCTGAATTGGCTACTGATGCTTACTCATTGTTTAACAAGCTAGAAATTAATGTGCCAATAGTTCAGTTCTTAAGAGGGAATCCTAAATACTTTAAATGACTAAAGGAACTGTGTAATGACAAGCAAAGGTTTAGGCCCCTTGAGAGAATTTAGGTAAGTGCTAATGTGTCATCCTTATTCAAAGTCAAACTACCTGTTAAGTGTCAAGATCCTGGATCTTACACAATCCCCTGTACCTTATAGGAAAGGTTCACATGAAGGGAGCATTATTAGATTTAGGAGCTGCTATAAATGTCATGCCTTGGTCAGTTTATTTGGCATTAGGGATTAATGGGATTAAAGACACAAGTGTAGTGCTCTAACTGGCAGATCGATCTATTAGGTATCTCAAGGGCATAATCGAGGACATTCTAGTTCAAGTCAAGGACCTAGTATTCCCTGCTGATTTCTATGTTTTAGATATGTCGAATGAACTTGCAAATGAGAGCACTTTGATTTTAGGAAGGCCTTTCTTACAAACTGATTGAACCCAATTGTTCTCTGTTATTTCATATCATTTTAAGGGTTTTTATCATAGGTTTTAGCTCCTTTTAATGATAATTGTGCTTAATTTTGATTAAGAGTCCTTACTTTGATTTAGTGTCTTTTTGAGGGTAAAATTGTCATAATTGGTTATTAATTGTATTCAATTGATTTCTAGGACAATTGATGCTTCAAATTGTTGCTTTTCAATGTAGGACACCTGAGATCGGGGCCAAGATTGAAGACTCAAGGCACAAGATGCAAAGAGGAGCCTCTGTCATAGTTTGCCGCAGCACACTTCTTCCTTCGCCGCAGTGAATGTCGCCCATCAAATAGGAAAGCCCTCTACCATGGTTCGCCGCGGTGAACCCCTCATATCAGCACATTTCAGACCCGACCATTTCGGGAAAATCTGACCTACCCACCTCCAGGAACTGACCCATACACATCATTTTCGGGTTAGAAACCCTATTTTGGGTATGGGTGAGGTCAGACACAAAAAGGCAGCCACCACCTACGTTTTCTATCATCATCTCCTCTCATCTTTCCTACTGAACCCTAATCCTCCATCTCCATCTCCTTCACCTTCCATTTTCCAGCACTTCTTCTTCATCCACCTTCATTTCCTTCATCTTCTGACTGTTATGGCTGAAGATTTAACTCTGGTTGGAGCTGATTCCAAGGCTATGATGAGCTAGGCTTTTCCAACTCTTGAAGATGGTGGAGTAGCATGAGTTTCCAAGCTTCAAAGGGGAGTTTTAGTTTTAATCTTTAGGTTCTAGCTATATGTTTATGATTTCCTAGGTGTAGGAGTTGTAAAGTCTTAGTTAGACACTTAGGTTAATTCTGTAATCATTGGTTAATGATTAACATTTGTAATTTGGATTGATTGATGTTGAATTTTGTGCTTAAATATATGTAGTTACATATATGCTTCTTGTAACTCTCATGATTCTCTCCTATCTTGCATGGTTATGTTTTGATACTAAGTTGATTGTGTGTTACATTGAGCCAATTGCATGATCATTCCAAAATTACACATTAGGGAAGCTTAACAAAGTTTTCATTAATGAGTTCATTAATGTAAGCTTTGGACTCAATGAGTTATTGAGGTTGTTATTAAGAAAACCTAATGGATTTGTGAAACTCCCAATATTTTAAGTGAACTATGATTGCCATCAAAACCATTTTCAAGAGATTTCCTATCAATCATTTCCATTACATCATTATTATCTTAAAACACTAAAAACATAGTATCTTAGGTTTGTTTTCATTGCATTCAGTTTAGGCACCATTCGTTTAAATGTTAAAAACTCAAAAACCCCTTTTCATTACATTGCATGGCATTTAGTCTAACTTAGGTAATTAATTAAGGCTCCCAAGCGTGAAATGACCTGAGTTTACACTTTACTGCATAGCTTGGATTTATTTTTGATTGAGAAACCCAAAGCGAACGACAAAATGGCTCTCGTCAAGTGGCGTCGTTGCCGGGGAGCCAAGAAATTGGTTTTCTAGGTTAGCTAGTGTTAGTTGGTTGTCAATTGAAGTTTTGATCTTTTTGGGTTGCATCTTAGGTAGTTTAGTTGCATATTTGTTCATAGTATAGGTTTTCATCTTGCATAGCATCAAAATTTTTAGAAATACAAACAAATATACTTATTTTCTTGATTTTCAGCATTTCTCACGTTGCATCAGTGGAGTCCAGTATCTGATAAGCTCTCTATGACAGTTCGCCGCGGCCAACCTGACCTTTTGTTGCGGCAAACTTTCTGAAAAACTAAAGGATTCCTCTCGGGATACCTTCGCCGCGGCACACTCCTGCTTTCGCCGCGGCAAACTTCCTTCACTCAGCTATCTAGACGCCTCTGTCACCTTTCGCCGCGGCCAACCTCTACTTTCGCCACGGCGAACTCTTCTGGAAAATTTTGAAACTTACACTTTTTGCTTCTTTTTCTGTGTATATATACTCATACTCACCCATACACTTGCATTCATCACATTGCATGCTTTTAGTTGACTTTGTGTGCTGCAAGTCAATTTTGTTTGCCCTTTTCTCTTATGACTATTATCTTGCATGCCACAGAAAACAAAACTTGTACCCTTTAACCCTGAGATTGAGAGAAGACTCAGAGAGATAAGAAGAGAGAAAAGAATTGAGGGGACAAGTGAGTTGGTGATTGAGCAAGAGAATATTTCTGTGGAATCTAGCCTATCTAGTAGTGAGAGTGAGCCTACTGACCAAGAGATAATGGCTAAATTACCATAAAACCAACCTAATCCTAACCTGAATGCTAATCAAGTGAGGAATGGTGGTAATGGTGAACAAGAGAGAGTAGGAGACAATAATGGACACCCTAGGAGAAGAACAATTAGGGAAGCCACAACTTCTGATGTAAATTTTGATCCTTTTATTGCGGCTTGTCCAAATTTTGAAGTTAACTTTGAGATTAAAGGTTTATTGATTAACTCTCTTCCCAAATTTCATGGCTTGACAGGAGAAGACCCATACCTCCATCTGCAATCTCTTTCCATGATTTGTCAGAGTATGAAGCCTGTGGGAGCATCATTAGACCAAGTGCTATGAAAGGTTTTTCATCTATCCTTGTAAGGAAAAGCTAGGGAATGGTACATGAACCTCCCAAGACATGTAGCTGATGCATACCACAGTTGGGGGAACTTAAGGAAGGCATTTCTGGAGAAATACTTTCCGGCTTCTCGTACTTCATCAATGAGGAAGGAGATTTATTCTGCCAAGCAAGACTATGATGAATCTCTCTATGATTACTGGAATAGATTTCAGGACCTACTTTCAAGATGCCCACATCATCAAATTTTGGATGAACAACTGGTGCAGTACTTCTATGATAGGTTGAAGAACCAAGAGAAGGGTATGTTGGATGCTTTGATAGACTCCACTGCTGAGGAGGCTTGGGATTTGATAAAGAAGATGGCCCTGAATCATCAACAACATGGTGTGAGAGATACTAGAGGAGTGCATGAGATGGGAGTTGCTTCGGTGCACAGTAGGAGAATGGACGCTTTGGAATCAAAAGTAGATTCTTTGGGAAGCAAAGTGACATCTCAATTGTCTTTGATCACTGCTGAATTGAAAAATATGAGTGTATATTGCCCATCCACTCCTATGGACATTACAGCACCTAGTTGTCAAACATATGGATCAGTCATGCATATTTCTAGCGTTTGTCCAGATCGCTATGAGGAAGTGTCTGCAATCTTTCAAGGCCGTCCAAATCAAAAGTGGGACCCCTACTCCAACACTTACAACGAGGGATAGAAGGCAAACCCTCGATTAGGCTGGAGGAATGATGATAGTAGACCTCCAAACAGATTTCAGAAGAGTGGAGGAGCTGGTCCATCTTCAAACCAGTTCCAAAACCAATCTCAAGCCCTAACAGTCCCACCTAAGGATGAAACCAATCAACTCTTACAAAATATGATGGCCTTGATGAAGGAAGAAAGGGTTGCTAACGCTACTCAGTTTAACTCCTTAGCTTCACTAATTCAACAAGACTCATCCAAGAATATGCTAGATTTAGTGCTTTGGAAAAGAGGATTGAGCAATGGGAAACTAAGTCTGAGAACATCAACTCTTATGTAACTCAGTTGTCCAACAACATGAGTGAGCAACAAGCAAGGAGCAGTGGCGCAATCCCCTCCAACACTGTTATCAATCCTAAGGGCTTGAATGCCATTACCCTTAAGAGTGGGAAGCAAGTGAATTTTAGAGAAGAGGAGGATGAAGTTATAGATGAGGAAATCTTGTGTGATGAGCTGCCACAAGCACCTTCAAAAGTGAAGCATTCTGAAAGCTCCAAGGAGAAGAGGCTAAAGCTGAAAGAAGCCTCAAAAGAACATGATGGCAAGGATGAAGCTGTGGAATCTGAGCCAAGCAATCATGGAGCCTCAAGCAAGGAAGGTAAGGAAGTAAACATCAATGAACTACCTTTCCCTAATGCTTATTTGAAAAATGTGAAAATGGGTAAGGAGAGGCAAGATCATGAGTTGCTTGAGACATTTAGGAAAGTAGAAGTGAATATACCCTTGCTTGACCTGATTAAAAAGATTCCTAAGTATGCTAAGGTCTTAAAAGAATTATACACTCAAAAGAGGAGATTTAAACCTAATGAAAGAGTCCAATTACCCTCTACTGTGTCTGCATTGTTTAAACCCCAAATTCCTGTAAAGTGTCAAGACGCTGGATCTTTCACTATCCCTTGCACCATAGGAAAGGTTACTATAGGGGCAGCCCTGTTAGATCTAGGTGCAACCATTAATGTCATGCCTAAGTCTTGACTCTTAAGTCTACTACTGTTGTGCTCCAATTAGCTGATAGGACTATTAGGTATCCTGAGGGCATTATTGAAGACATTTTAGTCCAAGTTAAGGGATTGGTGTTTCCTGCTGATTTTTATGTGCTTGACATGTCTTCTGAACTTGTAAATGACACTACACTCATCCTTGGTCGACCTTTCTTAAGGACTGCTAATACCATGATTAGCATGAAAGAAGGCACCATAACTATGGAGGTGGGTGATAATAAAGTTTCTTTTAACATGTATAACGCAATGAAACATCCTTATGAGAACTATTCACTTCTAGGGGTTAACACGATAGACATTGCTGTTGAGGATGCTTGTTCTGAAGTTGAATTGCAAAATGACTCTTTCTATTATGATATTTACACTGATGAATCTATTGATGAGAATGAATCCATTTCTTCCTTTTCATCTCTTTACTCTACACCTTCTACTTGCTCATGTGGTGGTGATGTTACATGTCTTGATTGTACTGTGGTTAATTGCATGCTTTCTATCCCACACACATTTTCTGTTTCCTTCCTTGACTCCAAAGTAGACTGTGATTCCTCTATTATCAGTGATGATTCCCTTGGGGAAAGGTTTCCTGTTGTTGTTTCAGATATGGAGGAAAAAGTCATGGAGAAGAATCCCTCTAAGGCAGTTGCTGTAGATGAACTAGAAGTTGGTTCAACGCTTGGAGAGGAAGTTAACTACAAGGCTGAGGAATTATCACTGGTTGAAGGAAAGGGAAGTAATCTGTTATCTCTTGAAATTCATAAATTGATTCCTTCTATTGTGCAACCACTTACACTTGATTTGAAACCCTTACCTCCTACTTTGAAATATGCTTTTCTTGAGTCTAATGAACAACTACTTGTTATAATTGCTAACTCACTGTTTGAGAGTGAAGAAGAGAGACTCTTATCTGTTTTGAGGGAGCATAGAAGGGCAATAGGTTGGACACTAGCAGATATACCTGGAATTAGTCCTACTGTGTGCACACATAGAATTTTACTGAGTGAGGAATCAAAACCAGTGAGACAACCCCAAAGACGATTGAACCCTCTCATATTAGATGTAGTTAAGAAAGAAATTACTAAATTGTTGAGTGCTGGGATAATATATCCAATTTCTGATAGTGAGTGGGTCAGTCCGGTGCATGTTGTGCCAAAGAAGAGCGGGGTAACAGTAGTAAGGAATGAAAGAGATGAGTTAATTCCTACAAGAGTTCAAAACTCATGGCGTGTGTGCATAGATTATAGGAGACTTAATGATGCAACACGTAAGGATCACTTTCCTATACCCTTTTGATTTAGCCCAATTATTCTATGTTATTTCATATCATTTTAAGGGTATTTATCATAGATTTTGGCTCCTTTTGATGATAATTGTGCTTAATTTAGATTAAGAGTCCTTGCTTTGAGTTAGTGTCTTTTTGAGGTTAAGATTGTCATAATTGGTTATTAATTGTATTCAGTTGATTTCTAGGACAATTGATGCTTTAAATTGTTGGTTTTTATTGTAGGACAATTGAGAATTGGAGCCAAGATCAAAGACCAAAGGATGACACAACACAAGATCAGAGTATCAGCACTAATAGAGTTCGCCGCGGCGAAGATTCTCTTCGCCGCGGCGCCAAATTGAAATCTCCCCAGTAGTCTCTCGGGCAGAGTTCGCCGCGGCCAACTTACAGCTTCGTCGCGGCGAAATCACAAGATTGGGCGGAGCTCCTCTCGGGCATACTTCGTCGCGGCGAACTCTTCGTATCAGCAGCGCCAGATCCGGATCAGAACGCGAAAATGGAGCTTCTAATCATATGATCCGACCCAGATGGACCCCTAAAACCCTTAGAAACCCTATTTTCGACCAGACACTCCATTCCATCTCCTATAACACCTCTATTCTCCTGTCCTCTTGCCTCTCCACCTCCATCTTCTTCCCCATCCATTTCCTTCATCTTTCATTCACTCCATCTCAATTCCTTCCACTCCCAGCTACCATGGCCGACGGATTCACTTCAGTTGGAGCTTTTCTTGAAGCTATGGAGAGCTAGGGTTTATCAACTCTTGAAGAATGGTGGTGTGGCTTGAGTTCCTAAGCTTCAAAGGGGAGTTTAGTTTCAGTTTGCAATTTTTAGCTATGATTTATGGCTTTCTAGGTCTAGGAGTTGTAATTTCTTAGTTAGGAACTTGGGACTGATACTGTAATTATTGGTTAATGATTACATTTGTAATTTGGATTGATTGATGTTGAACTTTGTGCTTAAATATATGTAGTTGCATATATGCTTATTGTAACTCTCATGATTCTCTCTTATCTTGCATAGTTGTGTTTGGGTATTGAGTTGATTGTGTGTTTCATTGAGCCAATTGCATGATCATTCCAAAATTACACATTAGGGGAGCTAAACAAAGTTTTCATTAATGTAAGCTTTGGACTCATTGAGTTAATGAGGTTCTCGTTAAGAAAACCTAATGGATCTGTGAAACTCCCAATATTTTAAGTGAACTATGATTGCCATCAAAACCATTTTCAAGAGGTTTCCTATTGTTCATTTCCATTCCATCATTATTATCTTAAAACACTAAAAATATAGTATCTTAGGTTTGTTTTCATTGCATTTAGTTTAGGCACCATTCATTTAAGTCTTAAAAACCCAAAACCCCATTTCATTGCATTGCATGGCATTTAGTCTAGCTTAGGTAATTAATAAAGGCTCCCAAAAGTGAAACGACCTGAGTTTGCACTATACTGCATAGCTTGGATTTATTTTTGATTGAGAACCCCAAGGCGAACGATAATTAAGGCTCTCTTTCACCTTTATTGACCAAATGTTGGAGAGACTAGCTGGTAAATCACATTACTACTTTTTAGATGGCTTTTCCGGCTATTTTCAGGTACCCATAGCCCCCGAGGATCAGGATAAGACCACCTTCACATGCCCCTTTGGTACCTTTGCTTATCGAAGGATGCCATTTGGGTTATGTAACGCTCCAGGCACCTTTTAAAGGTGCATGATGGCGATTTTTAGTGATCTCTTAGAGCACAATATGGAGGTCTTCATGGATGATTTTACGATTTATGGGGAGAGCTTCGATCAGTGCCTAAATAGCCTAAGGCAAGCTCTAGAGAGATGCATAGCCAAAAATCTTGTTTTGAACTTTGAGAAATGTCATTTCATGGTGGGCAGTGGCATAGTGTTAGGTCACCTCATCTCTAGTAAGGGGATTGAGGTTGATAAGGCTAAAATTGAAGTTATATCATCTTTGCCTTACCCCACTTGTCTTAAAGATTTGAGATCTTTTCTTGGGCATGCAAGGTTTTATAGGCCCTTTATTAAAGATTTTAGTAAAGTTGCTTTGCCCCTTTCTACTCTTCTTAAAAAGGATGTTGAATTTAATTTTGATGAAAAATGTAGACATGCCTTTGATACTCTCAAGTCTATGCTTGTTTCACCTCCTATTTTGACTGCACCCAACTGGAATTTACATTTTGAACTCTCATGTGATGCTTCTAATTGTGCAGTGGGTGCTATGCTTGGCCAGAAGGAGGAGAAGCAATCTAGAGTTATAGCCTATGCCTCTAAAACACTTGACCCAGCTCAAGTCAACTATACCACCACTAAGAAAGAAATGTTTGCTATTGTATATGCTTTAGACAAGTTTAGACAGTATCTAATAAATTCTCGAGTGGTTGTGTATACAGATCATGCAGGTGTCCGCTATTTACTTAAAAAGCCACAATCTAAACCAAGATTGATCAGATGGGCTTTACTGCTTCAAGAGTTCGACATTGAGATTAAGGATAGACCCGGGGCAGTGAATCAAGTAGCTGATCACTTGAGTAGGCTACCGGAGGACACAAGGGGAGTAGACTCTTCTGACTTGACTTGTGATTCTTTTACCGATTCAGCTTTATGTTATGTGGTTTCTATAGAGCCTTGGTATGCTAATATTGTCAATTATCTCATGTCTGGACTCACTCCTCCCTTTATGTCTAGATTTCAGGCACAAAAGCTTCGTAGCGAGTCAGAGTACTATATTTGGGATGCCCCTCATCTGTGGAGGATGTGCAGTGACCAAGTAATACGGAAGTGTGTGTCGGAGGAGGATTTTGAACCTATTATTTCAGCTTGTCATTCCATGGTTTGTGGTGGTCATTTCAGTGCAAGGAGGACATCTAGAAAGGTCTTAGATTCAGGATTTTATTGGCCCACCCTCTTCAAAGACTCTTTTACATTTTGTAGATCTTGTGACAAGTGTCAACGATTTGGGGGGTTAGGAAAAAGACATGAGATGCCTCAACAACCCCTCCTTTTTGTGAGATTTTTTAGGTTTAGGGAATTGACTTTATGGGATCCTTTCCTTCTTCCCTTGGTTTTGTATATATTTTATTAGCCGTAGATTATGTATCCAAGTGGATTAAAGCTATACCTTGCAGAAAAGATGATGCCCCAACTGTACATAGATTTCTAAAATCGCACATTTTCTGTAAGTATGGGATCCCTAGGGCTATAGTGAGTGATCGGGGAACACATTTTTGTAATAGGATAGTCAACAGCCTATTGTCCAAATTTGGTGTCACTCATAAAATCTCTACTGCCTATCACCCCCAAACCAATGACCAAGCTAAAATATCTAATAGGGAAGTGAAGCATATTCTGGAGAAAATGGTAAAGCCATCCAAGAAGGACTGGAGCTCACGTTTAGAAGAAGCATTATAGGTTTACCGGACTGCATACAAATGGCCCATTGGCATGTCTCCCTACCGCCTAGTTTATGAAAAGCCATGTCACTTGCCAGTGGAGTTGGAACACAAAGCATATTGGGCAATCAAGCAGTGCAACATGAATATAGAGTCCTCTGGCATGGAAAGGAAGCTGCAATTGCAAGAGCTGGAGGAGATTAGACTTGAAGCTTATGAGAACTCCAGACTCTACAAGGAGAAGACTAAATTTGTGCATGATCGGGGTATCTTGAGAAAGGAATTCAAGGAAGGCGATAGAGTGATGTTATACAAGGCTCGATTTACCTTCAAGCAAGGAAAATTCAACACTAGATGGGATGGGCCATACACAGTCACTAAAGTGCACAATTTCGGTATAGTGGAGTTACTACATGAGGAGACTGGGGCCAGATTCAAATTTAATGGGCATCTACTATAGCTCTACCATGAGAATCAAAAGCCTCCTTAACTCCCTGGTTGTTTCTTTCCTTCACTCATTTACATGCTTTTGCTTAATTATTGATCTTGCTATGTTTTGTGCATTGTATGTTGAATGAGTGTGGGGGAGAAACCCTTTTCAGTAGGATAGTAGCGTAGTTGTTGTTTGAATTCAATAAGACCCCCTGCAGGTTTTGATCTCTATCCTGTCTTATTTTGTGCTTGATGATTTAGTGCTTGTAATGAATTATATGATTCAAATTGATTGAGAAAGTTTGTCTGTGGTATACTGCTTAATCATGGACTTATTGAGCACCTTCTAATCTCTTTTGATGCACTTTAAAGTTTTTGAAGTATCCAGCTATATCTGTTGTTTGGTGTTCTGGCTTCTTCTTAAACTTTTTGGATGTTACATTGGATGTTGTTCGACTCTTTGGCTACTGATGGCCTTTACCATTTGCTGTTACTCTTACTTTGGTCCCAACTTCTATTGTTTTCTTTTCCTCTTTGTTTTGCATGCAACCTCTCACCTTCTCTCTCCTTTTTGTGAATTCGATGTGTTGTGCTTCAATTTCAATTGGACTTCACAACTTCCGGTTTACTTTGTGATTGGTTTGCCTATACTGGTTCAAACATTGAGGACAATGTTGTGTTTAAGTGTGGGGGAGGGACCTGTTGTGGATTTTAGCAAATAATTCTCATGCATCCATGCATCTATGTGATTTTGAGGTGTTTTTGAACTGATAAATTGGTTGAATTGTGAATATTTTGAACTTGATTTGCTGAAGAGTTGAAAATTGCACAGGATTTCGCTTTCTACCACCCTTCGCCGCAGCAAACATTTGCCTTCGCCGTGGTGAAGCACCCTTTTATCATGATAATGTAGCTCTCGGCCACACTTTGTCGTGGCCAACTTATGTTTCGCCGCGGCGAAGGAGGGCCTTTCTCCAGACTTGACTCTCGGTGAGCCTTTGCCGCGGCGACCTCCATTCTTCGTCGCGGCGACCCCCCAAAAAAAAAGAAATTTTTTTTAAAATAATAAATTCTTTGCAATTTCAGCTGGTCTTCAGAAATTTTTCCTGGCTTAGATTCTTTATGCTCCTGCATCCCTTTTAAAATTATTGGAAAAGTTCAAATTGTACTAGTGCTTTTAGAAAACTTCCCATGCTTTTAAATGAGGGTTGAACTTGGGCTAGTTATTCTCATGTTTTTGACAGATAGTAAATGATGATATGCTTTGAAATTATGAATGTGTGGTTCTTAACCATTGAGATTGATTAATTGAGATTTTAGCCTTGTTGAAAGGATTTTTGGGCCTAAAAAGTTATTAAATTGAGTGAATCTGCTTATTTCATATTTCTCTAGAACTTGTTTTAATTCTTAATCGAAGCTTAGTGAATCAATTTTTGTAAATATGATAGAGGCATTTGATTTTAAATCCTCGTTTCCCAAACACAAACCCAATCATTTTACCATTGTAAACCCTTTTGGACCTTCATCTTGAGTACATGGATGCAATTATTTTGTAATTTTTAAAAAAAAAAAGAGAAGAAGAAGAAGAAGAGAAGTTGCTTCAATCGAAAAAAAAAGAAAAAGAAAAGAAAAGAAAAGAAAGGATAAAGATATAAAAATTATAAAAAAAAAAAAACTAAGTAGCTTCTCCCCTTACTTTTATTTAGATTAATTCTGTCTTAATAATTTGTATGTTTGTACTCATTTCCGTTTTCATTCTCATTCCATTCATTTCACTTGGCCTTCATTCAAGTTCTAACCCCTAAAAGTCCTCTTGATTTGCAAAGTTTGCTTCTTGTGGTGGAGAGATAGAATTATTACAAGCTTATGGTAGAAATTGAATTAAGTAGACTTGGAGTGAATTAACCCCAAAACAAGTGAGTTAAGAGTGAAACACTTATCCGTGAGATAGATCTTTCTTGATCAATCTTTTGAGTTAATTGTCCATTGTGCTCATTTTCTTAGCATATCCTTGTTTACTGATGTCAACTTCTGTAAGAATTTCTTACTAATCTTCTACTTTCATCTTTAAGCGTGGTAGTGTTTCTCTTTGTGCCGGTATCTCTTTGAATTATTTCTAAGCTTTGTCTAGGAGTACAAAGGTCTAAGTGTGGGGGAATTTGATTGAACCCAATTGTTCTATGTTATTCATATCATTTTAAGGGTTTTTATCATAGGTTTTGGCTCCTTTTAATGATAATTGTGCTTAATTTTGATTAAGAGTCCTTACTTTGATTTAGTGTCTTTTTGAGGGTAAAATTGTCATAATTGGTTATTAATTGTATTCAATTGATTTCTAGGACAATTGATTCTTCAAATTGTTGCTTTTCAATGTAGGACACCTGAGATCAGGTCCAAGATTGAAGACTCAAGGCACAAGAAGCAAAGAGGAGCCTCTGCCATAGTTCGCCGCGGCACACTTCTTCCTTCGCCGCGGCGAGCGTCGCCCATCAAATAGGAAAGCCCTCTACCATAGTTCGCCGCGGCGAACCCCTCGTATCAGCACATTTCAGACCCAACCATTTTGGGAAAATCTGACCTACCCACCTCCAGGAACTGACCCATACACATCATTTTCGGGTTAGAAACCCTATTTTGGGTATGGGTGAGGTCAGACACAAAAAGGCAGCCACCACCTATGTTTTCTATCATAATCTCCTCTCATCTTTCCTACTAAACCCTAATCCTCCATCTCCATCTCCTTCACCTTCCATTTTCCGGCACTTCTTCTTCATCCACCTTCATTTCCTTCATCTCCTGACTGTTATGGCTGAAGATTTAACTCTGGTTGGAGCTGATTCCAAGGCTATGATGAACTAGGCTTTTCCAACTCTTGAAGATGGTGGAGTAGCATGAGTTTCCAAGCTTCAAAGGGGAGTTTTAGTTTTAATCTTTAGGTTCTAGCTATGTGTTTAAGATTTCCTAGGTGTAGGAGTTGTAAAGTCTTAGTTAGACACTTAGGTTAATTCTGTAATCATTGGTTAATGATTAACATTTGTAATTTGGATTGATTGATGTTGAATTTTGTGCTTAAATATATGTAGTTGCATATATGCTTCTTGTAACTCTCATGATTCTCTCCTATCTTGCATGGTTATGTTTTGATACTAAGTTGATTGTGTGTTACATTGAGCCAATTGCATGATCATTCCAAAATTACACATTAGGGAAGCTTAACAAAGTTTTCATTAATGAGTTCATTAATGTATGCTTTGGACTCAATGAGTTATTGAGGTTGTTATTAAGAAAACCTAATGGATTTGTGAAACTCCTAATATTTTAAGTGAACTATGATTGCCATCAAAACCATTTTCAAGAGATTTCCTATCAATCATTTCCATTACATCATTATTATCTTAAAACACTAAAAACATAGTATCTTAGGTTTGTTTTCATTGCATTCAGTTTAGGCACCATTCGTTTAAATGTTAAAAACTCAAAAACCCCTTTTCATTATATTGCATGGCATTTAGTCTAACTTAGGTAATTAATTAAGGCTCCCAAGCGTGAAACGACCCAAGTTTGCACTTTACTGCATAGCTTGGATTTATTTTTGATTGAGAAACCCAAAGCGAACGACAAAAAGGCTCTCGTCACAAACCTCTAAGACTATCATAAGCATGAAACACAGGTGTATAACAATGGAGGTAGGGGACCATGTTGTAACTTTTAATATGAATGAAGCCATGCATTATCCTTTTCACAATTTTACATTCATGGGTTTAAACGCCATTGATTTAGCTGTTGAGCAAGCTAGGGATGAGCCTGAGCTGCATATTGAAAGAGAGCCTTTCTGTCGTTCGCTTAGAGGTTCTCGCTCAAAAATTTATCCAAGCTATGCAGTAGAGCAAACTCGGGTCGTTTCACTTTTGGGAGCCTAAATTAGATGTCTAAGTTAGATTAATGCTATGCAGAGTAATGAAAAAGGGGTTTTTGGTGTTTTTAGCCATTAATGAAATGCCAAAACTAAATGCAATGAATACTGATCTAAGTTACTATGTTTTTGGATTTTTCTAAGATAGTGGTGATGAAGTGAAGTTAATGATATGAAATCTCTTGAATATAGCTTTGAAGCAATCATAGTTCAAAATAATTTTGGGAGTAGAAATCACCAAGTCTTCTAATGAAAACCTTAAAGAACCCTTTAAGTCTAGGATCTTAATCAATGTCACCCATTTCATAAGATCCTATTAAGCTCACTTGGTGTGTGTAATAAGATTAATTAATGCACTTGGTTAAATGCAAGCTCAGATCAACTCAACAATCACACATTACCATGCAAGACAGAGAGTATCAAAAGGGATGCATAGAAACATATATGTAACCACATATATTAAAGCTCAAATTCAACATTAACTAATCCAATACACAAAAAAATCATCCGGAATTGATTACAACCATAATCAAAATAGCTCAGCTCAAATTTACAAATCCTAGACCTAGAAATTCATAAATAAAGAACTAGAACTCATAGATGAAGCTAACTCCCCTTTGAAGCTCTTGGAACTCATGCTCCTTCCACCATATTCAAGAGTTGAGAGGCTTAGCTAGCCATAACTCTTGAACCAACTCCAACTAGATAATGTTCTTCAGCCATGGTAGCAGCAGATGGAAGAAATAGAAATGGGATTAGGGTTTCTGAGGTGAAAATGAGAGAAGAGGATGAAAGATACGAAGGTGGAGGCTGAATCCCTCTCATCTGCTGTCATCATACCTAAAATAGGGTTTCTAACCCGAAACTTACGTGCATGGGTCGGTTTTTGGGGATGGGTAGGTCAAAATTTCCCGAAATGGTCGGGTCTGGAATTTGCTGCTCCGAGGGGTTCGCCGCGGCGAATAATAGGTTCGCCGCGGCGAAACATGGCAGAGACCTGCCTTCACGGATGGGATTTCGCCGCGGCGAAGTGAGATGTTGGCCGCGGCGAACCTAGGCAGAGGATCTTCTCTTGTTTCTTTTGCCTTGAGTTCTTCAATTCTGACCCCAAATCTTTAGTGTCCTACAATAAAAAAAAGTAACAAATTGAAGTATCAATTGTCCTAGAGGTTAATTGAATCCAATTAACAACCAATTATGACAATTTAATCCTCAAAATGACACTAACTCCAAGTAAGAACCATAAATCTCAGTTAAGCACAATTTTCACTTAAAAGGACCAGAAAGTATGACAAAAATCATGGATAATGATATGAAAAGAAATTAATATTTTGAGCTCAATCACATATGCATAGTTATGACATGAGTTCATCTAAATTGAGTGATTCTTCTGCTGTATCATCACATGAATCTTATGAGCTTGACTCATCTTTGAGTGCATATGATGAATATTTCAATTCCCTCTCTTTTGTTTATTCATTTTCCAGTCCTTGCGGAGATGAGGTGCCATGCATTAATTCTCTAGAAATTAATAGCATGCTTTCCATTTCTTTAAACTTTTCTTTTCCATCAAATTTTGATTCCATTTCTTCATTTACAACTGACACTGGCCTTGAAAGGAGTTTGTTAATTAATGATGTAGATTTTCAAGAAGTGGTGAGTGTTAAGAGTGGAGTAAAATCCGAGGATATGAGCCTCTGTGACATGAGGTCGCGACCTGAGGATTATCAAGTCGCGACCCCAGACCAGGACTGTGATGAAACATCCTACCTTTAACCCCTTAGAGTATGCATTAGTAAGCGTTATGGTTCAAGCAGGTCATGACACAAGCCCGTGGATTTAAAATTTCAACATAACTACTCGTATTACTTTCCACTGTTTAAAATTCAAATTTCAGGTCCAATTTTGAAAAAACATAACTAATTCTATAAAAATTGTATTAAGGTGTTCTAAAATTCTACAAAAAACTCCTTCAATTCTATTTAAGAAAAAAATATCAAACTGGACTTATCCATGACCAATTCGTACAGTTTAATCAATAAAAATTACTATTTATTTGGTAAATTTGGGAACTCCCAAATTCTATGCCTTAAATTTGAAAATTCATATCTCCATGTGTACACATCCAATTAAGGTGATCTAGCTCTCATATTAAAACTTGGGATGTGTACTATAAATCTGCCAAATTTCGTGGCTTAACTCATTCATTTGGTAGGTCAAACTGGAGCTACAAACTCACTACTCAGGACCCACGTTTTATCTCTTAATCTCTTTTTACTTTAATTCTTTCTATTTCTTTGGCATACATAAATTGGGTGTACACTTTCCCAATCATCCTCATACATTTCTATTCATCTTATAAACATTGTAATTAAATACATGGCATCATTGGCATCCATAACATAAATTACATAATAGGAGAATTACACATTGAATAATAACATCATTCATTAGTGTCAATAATTCTCCACTTTCTTCTCCTTGCCTCTCGTGCCATTATTGCCCACTATTGGTTGACCTAAATGGTTGGTCAGGGAGGGGTAAGATTCAAGAGAATCTCAATAGCAAATACTGCCTAAAAGCATGCAAGACATAATGCACATGCATGACATGTTATAACATTAACACAGGAATACCATAGAAAGTAAGCTAAAGCATTTCATGCTTTCACAACATATTTCCAAGGCAAAACATAACATAAACTTGCAAACATAACTTTAAACATATTTCATCATAGCTTAATCACATCATGGCAATACAACCACATCATACAAGCATACATATCAAGCACACAATACAGGTAAGTTTACTACCTTGTAACATAGCTTTCCTCTTGCCTTTCCTTTGATTCCCTTGTCTTTCCAACCCTATGGATTTTCAGTCAACACCATTAAACATCATCTTGGATATTCCAAGGTCCTAAACACATCAATATATGATGTAAAACAATTATTAGAATCAAGTCACCAACTTATCTCTACTTGATTCTTTCTTGAACATACTTGAACTCTAACTTTTGAGTTTCAATTCCAACCTTCCTAAAATTATTTCCACATACTATCCTCACATAATTTTGTATGTAGAATCCATTTTCAAGCTCAAAACAATCAAAATCCAATCCTAACCATTCAGAATAGTCAAGGCTGAATAGAATCACAAACTAAGGGAAAGTTGGATTTATTGCAAAATCAACACAGAACCACTTGATTCTTGTTGTTTCCAAGCCTTTAAACATGCTTTTAACATCCATATCATCTTCTCCTATACGAATAAATTTCATGCAGCACCTCCCCATAGGATTTAAATCATCAAAAATCCAATCAAACCAACCACCAGCTCAAAAATAACAAGGGAGGTAGAAACTACATCAAAAACGACACACATACCTTGTTTTAGATCTTGATCTGGCTTGGGATCACTTTGCCTTTATTTCTCCCTCTTCTTTCTCTCTCTAGAAACCATTTTAGAAGAGCTTCCCCATGAGTTCAAGGAGCTTAGACGAAATGGAGGGGTGGGGGTATTTATAGAAAGCTAGAACAAATCCTGGCCGTCGGTTCCGATTCGATCTCGGCCATCCATTCTTTCTTCTTGAATAAGTAAGCTTTCTCTCCAAGAAATGTGACACTTGTCTAGGGTGATGTCATATTGATGACATCATGCTTACATTATCAAGCCACATGTCTTTAATCCAACCGCACATGTGTCTTGTATCCGACCGCACACGTGTCTTGCATCCAACTGTGCACATAAGCCCTTCTTTTCCCATCTAACCGTGCACTTGTCTCTTCCATATTCCTTCATCATTTTGGCATTAAAATAGGAAGGAAATTAATATAAAATTCGTGCAAAATATAGCCCTTAGGCATTCCTCTACCTATTTTGCCATTCTGCACCGTATCGGGTACTTTTTGAGTCCTGACTGACCCGGTACCACCGGGACATGTTCTGGCACCATTTTATCATCTTAATTAAGTACATATATGGCGCCATCTTAGAGGAGCATAGATGAAAATAATTAGCTCCACTGACAGGGTGTTTAACCTTACTGAGTCACGCAGTAGAGATTTCACTATAACGTGTAGACAAAGGACTGTCTAAAATATTCCCGTACTGCGTTCTGATTTTTATGCTGTCCATAAATATCTTCTGCTAACTCAGCATGATGACTCGTAGGTGTCATGATTGCATTTGGTGACTCAGCATGATGACTCATAGGTGTCATGATTGCATTTGGTGACTCAGCATGCTGACTAAGTGCCGTCATGATGGTCACTAGATATTTTCTTTTTCCTTTTCTTAGAAATATTATTAAATAATACTAAATCGGGGTTACCTTCTCTGAATTCTTTCTATCGGCTCGTAACTCCGTTGATCTGTCTCTGGGTTTCATTCTTTCCCTTTCATCAAGGGAAATTCCTCTAATTTTTCTTGGGTCAAAAGTCAAAGTGTAGACAGCTATTTTGACTTTTCCCGGATAGGGTATAAATAGGCTTTAAATTTAATTAAAGCTAACCTTGTCAGTTTTTGGGGACGGAATTAATTTTACAATCTGTGTAAATTCCTCAACTACTGTTTCCCAACTTTTCCTGATTATTTGAGGCCGTCTCACAGCTTAAATAATTCAATTTAAGTTACTATCTCAAATTGTCCAAAACCCTGGAATGACTTGCGGGCATTTCCGTCATTTCTAGACTTATATCTGCTCTAGGATCCTATTCCCATTCTTTTAGAATTTTTCTAAGTCATTTGGGCCCTTTTTGTTAACTCTGAGCATTGGCCAACTAGAACTTTTATTATTTACAATTAGGTCCCTACTTGGCCTAAGAATTTTTTCTTTGCAATTTGGTCCCTCCTTAGGCCTAACCTTCAGAACCATCTCTTGCAAGTTTCTTGTCATATCCAGCATTATAGTGATTAGAGATAAGAAATATTCTCAAATTATTGAGGATTAAAAATGATAAGGAGAAGTAGAAGAATTTTGGTGGAAAATAACTATTATGATTTTGCAAGTCAATTATGGAAATTTGACTAATTAAGGAAAATTGGTCAAAAGTAATTATGGAGAAATATTTCCAAGTCTTGGAAAATTAAGGAAAAATGAGGATAGTATCCCTTGAGGGTTATATAAAATTATAAAGTTGGTTTTATGACCAAATTACCCTTAGAGAAATTATAAGAGAATTTAAAGGGTGATTTAGGCAAATTAAGGGATTTTATTTGAAAAATTCCAAATAAATATTTTAAGAAGAATAAAATTCCAAGAAAATTCCTATGAGACCCCAAGGAATAATATGAGATGATGGAATTAAATGAAGACCCTCAAGTATCTAAGATTTTTCCCAATACTTGTGAAAAGTGGAAAAATCCCTAAAGAGGAGGAAATTAATTTTCCTTTTTATTTAATTATTAGGAAATTAATTTTGAGGAAAAGAGGGCAACTTGGGAAGATAAAAATGATGAGAATAAATTAAAGATCTGACAAAAAATAATTACAAAGGCCAAACTACTGTAATTATAGAAAAGAAGTTAAACTCAGAGCCACAGTATACTGATAAAGCAAGACTAGAGTCTTGCAAATCAAATGGATCACATTGAGCCATGTGTCAAGCCCCCTAATGGAGAGGATTTGAACTTGCCAAGTGTCACTCCTCAAATGGAGAGGATCTTGACTTTTGGTAATTAATTTCATTTAGATTTTGTTAATTATGAAAGATTAAGTAAGCACTTGACACATGGCATAGCATTAAAGGATGTGTCATAGCATTAATGGATGGTAGTTGGGATATTTTGGCTTGAAGAGAAAGCTATTCCTCCCCCTAATTCAAATTCATTTCATCCAAAAGGGAGAAGGAGAGAAAAAGAGTGATCTTCAAGTGTAAACAAGAGAAAGCTTGCACCTTTGACCATACTACCAAGGATTCAAGGTTAGTTCTTGGTTCTAGATGGGATTTTATTGGTTTTCTTTCTTTCAATAGTTGAAAAATATGTTTCTTCTCTCCTTTGATGGCTGGCCAAACTGGATGTTTAGAGGGGAAGGAAGTTTTGTTCATCACACTTGCTAAGACACATCAAAACATGTTAGTCCCTAGTGTTTGCAAGTAGTTATAGGTTGTTTTAAAGCATTTTTCATGGTTGTTTCTTTGAGTATTCTTTTCGGCCAAGTTGATGAATAAACCCTAGGATGAGTTTTCAATGTTTTAAGGCTTCCGTGATGCTTAAAATGAGCAATGGTGTAGAGTAAACCAAAAGGAACATGTGTTGGAAGCTTTAAAACAAAGTTGTAAATTTTTGGGTCAAAACTCTCTTTGGTTCGGTCAAGGGTAGCTGAAAGAAGGAGATTTATTTTCCCAGATCTAAGCACATATTTAGAATCTACATGAAAAACCATGTAGGAATAAGTCAAGAAGTGATTTTTAGGGTTAAAGAGAAACAAGTCCAAAAATAGTGAACAAATGAGGGAGCTTTATGGAGCAAGAGTCATTTTTTATTTATGTTCTTGCTTTTTCTTGGTTGGTTAATGATTCTTGCTACCCTTTTTGATGGATTGCATTGTTAGGGTTTGATATTTGTCAAGGAAAAGAGGAGAAGGAAAGAAAGCTAAAGCTTTTGGAGCAAGGTAGCAAGTTAAACCTAGCTACTAATACTAACTTGGCATTATTGATCATTGCATGATTAATTGCTATTATGTGGTTGGACTTTCTTGATTGTGTTGTGGCTGCTCTTTGCACTTTCTTGCTTTGACCTTTGCATGAATGAGTTTGCCATATGATAAGCATGCTAGTTCATCAATAGTAGTTAATATAATTATGCATGTTGATGATGCTTGTTGGTGCTATAGTTGGTTAATTTGCTATTGGGATTTCAATGAAATCTCATTCCACAAATGCAATCTAACATTTTAGGGCCTGAATCCTCCAAGGGAAAGCTGCAAATTGAAGGTTAAATTTATGGTGTCTTGCCACAAAAATTCGTGGATCTTTTTGGCTATGTATATATTATACTAACAGTGCTGTAAACTCACTGACACTGCCATGTTCTCGCAACTTTTTGATTAAGGTCCTGAATGCGTTTAATCACGAAATTTGGCATGATTATAGATAATTTCCTGAGCTTCAAATTGATATCCAACACGTTAAAAATGGTCCAATATACGATTTTTAATGATTTTCCAAATTTAAAGGTCAGAATCTGGGAAAAAGGGTTTTTGGCAAATGGACAGTGTTGTATTTCTCAAAAACCTGATGCTTTTTCCTAAGGAATTGGATAATGAGATTATTTTTCCTTAAAAGAGGACTTGAATAGCTTTAAGTAGAATTTTGAACCACCCCAATTGGATTTTTTTGGAATAATTTATGAATTTTTGAAGTGGGGCCAGAAAAACTGGATTTTTACCTGATGAACAGTAAAAATCCGAAATTTAGCATTTTTGTGGTAAAAAGTGAGCCCAAGACCATCCAATATAGTCTAAAATGGTTTTGAAAGGAACCTAAGTCAATATAATAGTAAGGTGTGACATTTCTGGCATAACCTCTGGCCCTTAGTTGTTTCCAGTTCATCATTCTTTAGTCCCCGAACATTATTGTTTTACACATTTGCCCTTGAAAAATCTCTTTTTCCTTCTAAGGGATCTTCGGGACTTTCATTGCATTGGACTTAGTAATCATCCTTTCTTTGTAATATTACTTGTATCTTTGAGCCAAACTTTAGGATGTTACATGTGACGAAGGTGGCCTCTATGAATTTAAGTCACGACCTGAAGGTCATCAAGTCGTGACTTCAACCCAAGCAATTTGAGAAGGTGACCTCTGTGAATTTAAGTCACGACCTGGGGATATGAAGTCACGACCTAAGACCCCTGTTTCACCTGCTGAACTTCAGACTTCAATTGCTTCACCACCTATGTCTTGAGGACTTTAGTTGAAGGGCCAACCCTCTCTAACTCAATTGCTACTTATACACATTCTAAGGTTACACCCCATACCTTACGATTTTTGAATGATCTAATTTCTAACAATAATGTAGGTATGGAGGCAACCTAAACTAAGGTTATTGCCACTGTAAACCAACTTGAGCTTGGTGTAACATCCGATAAAGTTGAAGCAAGCATAGTGGATCTAAGTGAAACTGGTGAGTGCATTTCCCAAGGATCTCAAAAGGGGAGTTTCTCTAACTTTACTGATGTTTCTACTCTAATTCCCTTTGTTGTTCAACCCCCAACTTTAGAACTGAAAGATTTACCTCCCAACCTTAAATATGCTTATCTTGAGCCTGAGAATAAATTGCCTATCATTGTTTCTAGTTCTTTAACTGAATATGAAGAAACTAGTTTAATGGGAGTCCTTAGAAGAAATAGGGAGGCTTTGGGTTGGCAATTAGCTGACATTAAGGGAATAGACTCTACTGTGTGTACCTATAGAATTTTATTGACTGAAGATTCCAAGCCAATTAAACAAAGCCAGAGGAGATTGGATCCTCTAATTTCTGATGTGGTTAGGAAAGAAACTTCTGAGAGATGGAAACATATATGCTATTTCTGATAGCAAATGGGTGTCACTGGTACAAGTTGTGCTAAAGAAGAGTGGAATCACAGTAGTTAAAAATGAGAAAATGAACTCATTCCAACTAGGGTGCAAAACTCATGGAGAGTTTGTATTGATTATAGGAAGCTGAATGATGCCACTAGGAAAGACCATTTTCCCTTACCTTTTATTGATCAAATGCTTGAATAGTTAGCAGGGAAGAGTCATTATTGTTTCCTAGATGGATACTCTGGATATTTCCAAATTCCTATAGACCCTAGAGACCAAGACAAGACCACCTTCACTTGTCCCTTTGGAACCTATGCTTACAAAAGAATGCCTTTTGGTCTTTGCAATGCTCCTGGCACATTCCAATGCTGTATGCTATCCATTTTTGTTGAATTTATTGAAAAATACATGGATGTGTTCATGGATGATTTTACTATGTACGGGAATTCTTTTGAAGATTGCTTGAAAAGCCTTGACTAAATCTTAGCACGATACATTGAGAAAAAGCTGGTTTTGAATTATGAAAAATGCCATTTCATGGTTAACCAAGGCATCGTGCTAGGACATTTAATTTCTGAAAAAGGAATTGAGGTAGATAAAGCCAAGGTAGAGGTGATATCTTCTTTGCCTTACCCTACCAACTTGAAAGAGTTAAGGTCCTTTTTAGGACATGTGGGGTTCTATAGAAGGTTTATCAAGGATTTCGGTAAAATTGCTTTACCTCTTTCCAAATTACTGCAAAAAGATGTTGATTTTCAATTTGACCATGCATGTGAGCTTGCTTTTGATAAATTGAGGAATAGGCTAGTTACTCCTCCTATTTTGATCTCTCCTAACTGGGATTTTCCTTTCAAAATTTCTTGTGATGCTTCGACTTGAGTGTGGGGGAAATGTTGGGTCAAAGGGAAAATTCTATTCCGAAAGTGATTGCTTATGCCTCTAAAACTCTAGATGCAGCTTAGAAAAACTATACCACTACTGAGAAGGAATTGTTTGCAATTGTTTTTGCACTTGATAAGTTTAGACCATAACTAATAAATTCCAAAGTGGTTGTATTTACAAATCACACAGCAGTGAAATGCCTCTTCCACAAACCTCAATTGAAGCTAAGGCTCTTGAGGTGGATGTTATTGCTTCAAGAATTTGATGTGGAAGTGAAAGATAGAGCTGGAAATGTCAACCATGTGGCAGACCACCTGAGTAGACTACCTTTAGAAACCAAGGGAGTATTCGATTCTAATATTATTTGTGATTCATTTCCTGACCAATCTCTATGTTCATTGTCTGCTTCTCAACCATGGTTTGCTCACTTAGTTAACTATATTACTACTGGTCTAATCCCTTCTCACTTGACCACCTTTCAGGCTCAAAAGCTTAGGAGCGAAGCTTCCTATTATATTTGGGATCCACCACACTTATGGAGGTTATGTTCTGACCAAGTGATTAGACGGTGCATTCCAGAAGTAGAAGCTCGAGCTATTCTGGAGGCTTGCCATGATACTTTGTGTGGAGGGCACTTTAGTGCTAGAAAAATAGCTAAAAAGGTTTTAGATGCAGGATTTTACTGGCCCACCTTATTTAGAGACGCATTCACTTTTTGTAAAGCATGTGATAAATGCCAACGGTTTGGGGGGTTAGTAGAAGGAATGAAATTCCACAGCAACCTATTTTGTTCTGTGTGATCTTCGACGCTTGGGGAATAGATTTTATGGGCCCCTTGCCACCTTCCTACAGTTACATCTACATTCTCCTAGCTGTAGATTACCTCTCTAGGTGGGTAGAAGCCATCCCCACACGTAAAGATGATGCACCTACGGTTTCTAAATTTCTGAAGTCTATCGTCTTCAGTAGATTTGGGTACCTAAAGTGCTAATCAATGATCAGGGAACCCACTTTGGCCACAAGTTGCTCAATAACTTGTTGGCAAAATATGGGGTTCCCCACAGAGTGTCCACCCCTTATCATCCTCAAACCAATGGTCTGGTTGAAGTATCAAATCGAGAGATCAAACGCATCTTGGAATGGATTGTCAAGCCCTCCAACAGAGACTGGAGCTTGTGACTAGATGATGCATTGTGGGCCTACCACACTGCCCACAAGACCCCAATTGCCATGTCACTGTATCGGATCATCTATGGTATGTCCTGTCACATTCCGGTGGAGCTGGAGCATCGATCATATTGGGCAGTTAAGAGCTGCAATGCTGATTTGGAGGAAGTTGGCCTAAACTGACTCCTTCAAATTCAAGAACTTGAAGAAAAGCAGTTAAACACCTATAACAACTCAGACATCTACAAGCAGAAAACCAAGCTTGTCTATGATGCCAATATCTTGATAAAGAAGTTTAAGGAGGGTGACAAGGTGTTGAGGTATCAAGCTTGATTCAAATTTAAGAAGGGTAAGTTCAAGACGAGCTGGGATGGACCCTACATTGTGATGAAAGTACATAACTTCGGGATGATATAGCTCAAGAAAGAGGCCACGGGCAAAATGTTTCAGTGTAATGGTTATCTCCTCAAGCTCTACGAAGAGCCCGTACCGCCTCTTTAAGGTTAAGTCATCCCTTTCCTTTACTTCTACTATTCATATGAATTTACTTGTGCTTAAATTATCTTGTTGTGAATTTTGGAGACTGTGGAAGGGATGTCCTCGGTAGAAGTAGCTTTAAATTCAGTTTGTTCTATGTTTGTTTTCAATAATCTCTCTTGGCTTTGTGTTTGATATGATTGTAATTGTGCTTCTATTCTGTCACCACCACACACTTCTTCACATTTTGAGTTTACCCACCTTTGTGCTTAGCTCTTTTCCTCTCTCTAGAAGGGTGATGTGTTGTGCTTCAGTCTTGAACTGAACTTCACAACTTCCATCTTCATTGTTTTGTGTTTTGGCTTTGTTCTTTGGTGTGAATGTATGCCATAATGTGGACATTGCTTTGAGTGTATGGGGGAGGGAATTCTTAAAAGTGGTTTTGTGTTTTGGTTGTTGGGTTGTGCCTTATCATGGGTAGTTCTTGCTAAAACTTACTAAAATTTTGAAAAAAATAAATAAATAGATTTGAACTTTTGAAAGTTTTTCCCAATCTTCCATCACTTGTTTTTGGAGTTTTGTTTTGAATTGTTAAGAATTTGATGATGGATTGCTAAGTTGGGTTGTTATGGTAGGCAATTTGGTAAGTGATTTTGGTTTAGGGATTTAAGCTTGAAGTTTTTCAGGGTCTAGAGTGTCAGAGCCTCTCTGTGCACTCAAGTTGCAACCTTACTGTTTTCAAGTCGCGACCTGGGAGGTTAGTCTAAGTTAGGAGCTCTCTGTGTGTTCAAGTCACGACTTAACTATGTATGGTCACGACTTGGGGAAGACAATAAGTAGAGGCTCTCTGTGAGTTTAGGTCGTGACTTTGGTTGTTTTGGGTCACGACTTGGAGCCTTTTCTAAAACCCTAAAAGCCCCTTTCTCGGGTTAAGTCGCGACCTCACTTACATCAGGTCGTGACCTGACATGAAAAGTCAGTGTTTTTCTTCGTGTTTACCTCTTTACCCCTACTTATTTCCACCCTAGTTACCATTTTGCCATTGAACCTACTTTGAATTCAAGTTCTATTGATCCTGTAATCTCGATACTCAAAAGCTACATTTCCTTTGTATGTTAACTTTTTGTAATGAATGGTTGGTTTACTTTGTTCTTTTATGGCTGCTACAATTCTTTTTCCCTTTTCTATTGATAGTGAGGACACTGTCAAGTCTAAGTGTGGGGGAGGAATTCATTTTGCTTTGTTGCATCATTTATGTGGTTGTTTCAGAATTTTGGCAAACTTTTTTTTCGAAAATCCAATCTTTCATCATCATTTTTGGCTTTAAATTGATTGTAGATGGTGAATTGCTGTGAATTGCATCATTTAATGCTTGTTGAAAGGGTTAATTATTGGCTATAGATTGAAATTTTTTGTGTTGGTAGTTTCTGTGACTTTAGCTCGCGACCTCACTGCTTTAGGTCGTGACTTGAAAAGTGAATTTGGCTAGGGAGGGCTCTCTGTGATCTCAGGTCACGACCTATATGATCTCAGGTCGCGACCTTATCCCTCTTTCCTGACTTGGTGCCTCTGTGTACCCAGGTTGCGACCTGGACTCTTTTGCTGTGTACCGTTACCCTTCTCTTTGTTTTTTGGCAATGCTGTGTAGGAGGAACCTTTTTAAACTATCTTTGCATCTTTTTCAAGTAAACCTTTGCCTTTTTCATATACCCTCACTGCATCAAACAGTTTTTCTTGAAAACTGTGCCATCCTTGGACTTTTAAGCATACTGGATTTTCAAAATGATTTTTTCTAAAGACTTTATAGTCACTTTTGGGATTCAAGTATGTTCTTAAGTGATTATCTTGATCTTTTTAATCCTCATCTCATGGATTGCTTTTGTGATAAGTGTCTTAATGCCTTGTGACTAGTACATATTGATCGAAAATTCTTGTATGAGCAATTGAGATGTGAAACCCTTATTGGAAGGATATTCTTGAGCCTTGATTCCTATATTGAGTGATTATTCATGTGGTTTACATTCTCTAGAACTTGTTTTAGCTCTTGGTCAAAATTACGTGTGTGAATATGATGGAGGCATTCTTTTCTACACCTTTCCACCCAAACACAACCCACAACCATTTATCTGTTGCTTAACCATTTTTTAAGCTTGCACTTCCTTCATTTTGTCTACCATGTCGAGTGTTTTGAACAACGATGTTAATTGAGTTGAATCCATCTCGACAATTACGATTTCCTAATCTTCATCAGTCTTAATTGGGAATTTTACTTTTATTTTAGGAAAAAAACAAAAAAAACAAAAGAGAAAAAAAGAAAAAAAAAGTAAAGAAATACTCCTTATCTATACATAAGCTATCACAGCAAAATAAAGTTAAATAAAGTATTCCCTTGGTGATAGAAGGTTGGGATCTGAACTTCCTTGACTAAAAATAGATATTATTTAACTCACATTTCTTTAATTCTTGACACTCGATTTTACCGTTTTCTATTCCATTTAGCCTTTCCATCACTATAACCCTAAAAGTCCTCTTGATTCTTTACATGGATGCTGAATAGTAGTAGAGATTTTAGGGTCATTACAAGCTTATGGTAGAATGTTTGCTACTTAGATAAATGAGATAAAAGAACCTCAATGAGGAGAAATGAGCGATTCAAACACTTATACCTTGTGAGCATATCTCTATTGTTCACGCATTTTGAGTCAATTGCACCTTGTATCTGATTACTTGGCATTGTTCATGTTATCATTCTTGTATTCCTAAAAAGAGGTTGATTGATTAGCTCTTGAGATCACTTTTGCACATGCTAATCTCTCTAATTGTAGCTATACTTTTTTTATAATGATTCAAGTCTTTGTCTAGGAGTACAAAGGTTTAAGTGTGGGGAGTGATAGAACCCAATCTTTATATGGTTTTCTCAAGTGTTTTCTAATGTTTTGCAACAATTTTACCCTCATTATATGTGCGTTTATATCCATTTGATTACATTGAGTCATGCATTGCATTTTGCTGTTTAAGGGGTAAAAAGGGTCATTTTTCTCTTCTAAATTTTAATTGCCTTGATCTGTAATCAGTTGGTCTTTACAAAGATCTTTGTTGTGTTTTTCAGGCAATTAGAGAAGGATCCAAGAATCATGATGGAGCATAGATGGAGCCAAAATGTTACAAGGACCAAAACACAAATGTTGGGAGTGTTCTGCCTCTCCAAGTCGTGACATGGACTTCTTAGGTCGCGGCCTAGATGCCTCTTAGTGAAATTAGGCGTTTTGGACCCAAGTCAAGACGAGAGCTCTCTGTCTTTCGGGGTCGTGACATAGAACCTATCAGGTCGCGACCTGACCCCCTTGAGTCGTGACCTTACATTTCTCAGGTCGTGACTTGAGTGCATTAAGTGAAGCTGTGTATTTTGCAATAGGTTTTTGAGCTTCTATACCTAAGGGGGGCAGCACCACGAAAAGGAACTCTTCCATTCTATAGATTTGCACAAGGTTAAGCCACCATCATTTCCTCTTAAGTCTCCATTGATCCTACACCCAAAACTTTCATTTTTCTTCATCTCTTCATCATTTTCTGAATTTTTGGACTGATCAAACCATTCCAACACCCTTCTTATCCATTTTTAGCTTCAACCATGGCTGTTCATTCCTGGAGTGATTGCGATTGGGTTGAAGGCATGAGAGGCTAAACCCCTTAGCCTCTTGCTCATGGAGAACGAAGCTTAAGCTCAATGATCTAATCAGGGAGTTTTTTTTCTATAGTCTAAACCTTTGTTTAATGCTATATTAAATATTTCTAGATTTAGGAACTTTCTGCACTTGTCTCAAACTTGGTTTATGATTGTAAATGTGGTGTTTAGACTATTATATTGTATTTGGATTGGATGATGTTAATGTTGATTAATCTATATAATATTTTGGTTTGAATCCTTGTGTTCAATTTGATTTTCAGTGATTATTGTGATTAATCTGTGTGCTTGGTATTCTGTGTTTGTCGATTGACATTCAGAGGACATTTGCATCATTCATTTATCTACTCTCTAAGTGGGTTTCAGCAGTGTCTTAAGAGATGTTAATTAACTTTGATTAAAGTGAGTTTTCATTAATTAAGACGTTGGATCCAAGTGATTACTTGGGGTTTTCTTCAGACTTAGAGGTTATCCAAAATTCCCAATCATTCTAAAGAGCAGTGATAGCTGAGTTTCCATCACTAAGAGACTGTTTAACCATAATTCTCTTTTAATCCAAAACATTTCTTCATTCATTTAAAATACCAAAAACAATTAATTTTCCGCACTTTACATTTGTTGCACCACTTTTAAAACAACTAAAACCCCCTTTTTACAATGTTTTTGAAAACCAATTTAGACTAGGATTTCCAATAACAAGCTCCTCAAGAAGAACAACTAGTTGCATCCTATACTGCATTTTATCTGGTGCAACTCTCTTTTTTGATGATCCGAAAGGCGACAGTCCAGCCATCGATCACATACATATCAAATCTAAGGTAGTACAACAGTGCTCATAACAAACTATACAGTTTAAGCACACATCAAATGTAACTACCCTAGAATGTGTTGGTGTGAGACATGTATGTCATAAGACAGCATGTTCATAATCAAGCTAAGCCTTTTAACACAGGTATATGATATAAAAGAATGACTAGCACCCGAATCAAAATTGCAATCACTAGGTAGTTGTTAATAATGATAGTACCTTAGATCATTTCCAAAGACTTTCGGGTTTCTTCTCCTGTGAGGGCAAATACTCATCTTTGGGTGTGTAGTCTTGATTTTTTTACATTCTGTGGGCATCCCCTTGAGAAGTGTATGGGCTTGCTACAAGTGTGACAGACATTTTGTCTTGCTATACACGGTCTGTCACCGTAACTCTTGTTGTAGGTTGGGCATTCCTTGCCCTTCGGTGGCTTGCCTCCTTTCTTGTTCTTTTGATTGTCCCATGGCCTTTTCCTCTTTTTATTGGCATTAAAAGAGGTGCCACCCTGATCTACCCTTTCCGACTTGGGAGTAGACTTAACTATTAGATGATGGTTTAGGCCGTTTTCTGTGATTCTGCAGGCCTCAACTGTCTTACTGAAGTACTCGAATTGCCTGGGAGTGATCATCTCTCTTAAAGACTACTTTAGTCCCCGAACCATCTTTTTTGTCGTCCACCTCTCATCATCTCAATAACAGAGATAGCTGGAGTAGTGAGAGAGATTAATAAACTTAGCCAGGTACTCATCAAACAACTCATTATCTTTTTGTTTTAGGGTCAAGAATTCTACTTCCTGTTCATCCCTGGCTGACCGTGGGAAGTACTTCTTGTAAAACTACTCTAGGAACACTTCCCTTGTCATTCGTGTTTTGAGCATCAACAATGAGTTCGGAATTCTTCCACCAATGTTCAACGTTCTTTTCTAGCTTATAGATCGCCATTTGGGCTTTCCACTCAATTAGACAATCCAAAACTTTGAAAATCTTTTTCAAGCGGTTAATGCAGTCCTCTATTGCTTGAATGTCAAATAATCCATCGAAGGATGGCAAATTGTGCTTGCAAAAGCGAGTCATCCACAATTGGATGTCGTTAGGGTCTATTACTGGCATTATCAGTCTAGGCAGCTATTCTGATACTTGAGCTGTGAAAGTTTCTTCTTCTGCCTACCTCCTATCTAGGTTAGCAACTGCCGCTACTAACGCTACAGCTATTGTGGCATCTCTTTCTTGTTCCTGGTGTCATATCCAGTAATATGTTAATTAGGAATAAGGATATTCCTAAACATTTAAAGGCCAAAAAGGATAAGGAGAAATAGAAGAATTATGGTGGAAAATAATTATTATGATTTTCTAAGTCCATTTATGAAAGTTTGACTAATTAAGAAAAATTTATATGAGGATGTATAATTGGTTTTATGACCAAATTGCCCTTGGAAAAATTACAAAGGAATTTAAAGGTGATTTAGGCTAATTTGAGGCCTTTTATTTGGAAAATTCCAAATAAATATTTGGAAGTAGAATAAAATCTCAAGAAAATTCCTATGATGTCCCAAGGAATTATAAGAGATTATGGGATTAAAAGAAAACCCTCAAATATCCAAATTTTTTCCTAATTCTTTTGACAAGTGGAAAAATCAATAATAAGAAAAAAAATAGTTTCCTTTTTATATAATTAATGGGAATTCGAGTTTGAGCTAAAGAGAGCATTTTAGGAAGATAAAAATGAGGTGAATAAATTATGAATCTAATAGAAAATAATTATAGAGGCCAGAGTATTGTAATTATGGAAAAAAATTAAATTCGAAGTAAAAGTGCACTGATAAAGTAAGAAGTAGAGTCTTGCACTTTCTTTAGCCCACAATTTGTCACTTGTCAGTCCACCAATAGAGAGGATTTAAAGTTGCCAAGTTTCAAGTCTTTATTGGAGAGGATCTTGACTTTTGGGAAATTAATTACATTCGGATTTAAGTAATTAAGAGAGAGGTTCAAGATTAATTAGGTAAGTGACACTTGGCATACTATTAATTGTGATAGTTGGGATATTTTTGTCATTAATGAGAGGTTATCCTCCCCCTTTCCAAGACTCAATTTTTGGCCAAAGGAAGAGAAAGAAGAGCATGAGGAGTTTTGAAGTGTGATCAAGAGAAAGACAAGCTATTTTGATTCGCCAAGTTAAGATCTAAGGTTAGTAAGTGGTCCTATATTGTTGGTTGCTTGTTTTCCTTGAGATTGATGGCTAAAAATTCTTCTTTTCCCTCTCTTGGTTGCTGGCCAAAATGAACAATGGCTAGGGGAGGGGTTTTTTGTTGTTAAACCTTGTTAGAACACCTTAAATCATGGTTGTTTTAAGTGGTCTAAGTTGTTGTTTGGAAGTTTGTCATGGTTGGTTCTCTAGGGTTTGATTCGGCCAGGATGAGAACTCTAACCTAGGATGAGATTTTTAAAGCTTTGATGCTTCCATTGTGTTCAAAATGAAAATTGGTGTAGGATAAACCTAAAGGACAAGTATGGGAAGCAATAAAATTAAAGTTGTAATTTTTGGACAATAAACCCTAAGTGTTCGGTCAATTTGGATCTTAAGGAAGGAGATTTATTTTCTTAAATCTAATTACGTATTTGGAATCTACATGAAAAATCATGTAGGAATGAACTCCTCAAGAAAGAATTTTTAGGGTTAAGGAAACAAAGCTCTAAAATTAAAGAACAAAGATTAAAGCTTTAAAGGATAATGGAGTCACTTGAGTTTTGCTATTGATTTTTGTATGGTTTGTTTGTAATGTTGCTACTCTTTTTATGGATTGTGATATTAGGGTTTGATATTTGTGGAGGAGAGGAAGAAGATTAAAGAACCAAAGAGCTAGTGTTGTAAGGTAGTGGGATTTAATTAACTACTAATGTTAACCTTGCATTGTTTATTGTGGCATGAATGCTTGCCATCAAATGGTTGAACTATGATAATTGTGATATGGTTGCTCCTTGCATTTGTTGCCTTGCCTTCCATATTGAGGTTTCCTATTTATAAGATGATTAGTTCTCTTATGCTAGCTAAGTTTTGTAATGCTTTAATGATGATGCATGTTGATGCTGCGGTTGATTATTCTTGCTACTGGGATTTCACTGAAATCTCACCCTCCTAAAATAATCCAATATTTTTAGAGTTGAATCATCCAAAGGGAAGCTGCAAATTTAAGGGTAAATGTGGTGGTGGAATCATGAGAAACAATTATATTTTGGTCATGTATAAGTATGCATGATTGATGCTGTAACCCTAACTAAACCATCAACTTGAAGCTATGTTTTGATTAAGCTCCTGAATGAATTTAACCATGAAATTTTTTTATGCTTAAAGATCACATCCTAAGCTTCAAATTGATAGGTAACACGATAAAAATGAACAACTGTGCAATTTTTGGTGGATTTTCAAAGTTAAGGTTTAGAACATGAAAAAAAAGGATTTTTTACCAAAATGACTGTGGTGACTTCCACAAAAACTTGACACTTTCTCAAGAGTAATTGGTTCACTAGCTTATTTGTCCTTGAAAGAGCATTCAAAAAGCTTTCCATAAAATTTTGAACCACTTCATTTTGATTTTTCTAGATTAAGTTATGATTTTTCGAAGCTGGTTCAGAAAACTAGAATTTACCACATGTACAGTAAAAATCCAAAAACCCAAGACAAGACCATCCAATATGGTCTAAAATGGTTCTAATTGAACTCTAAGTCAATCCAATAGTAAGGTGTAATACTTGGTGAGCTTGCGTCATCCTCATATCTTCAATAGTCTTCTGTTGCTGCTCTAGGCAATCCAGAATTAACTGTAATGAATTGGGAGAGACCCTTGTGTCGTGTCCTGAGGGTCTCCCCAACAAAGTGTTTCTTCAAGTTCTAACCATCATACTAACTAAACATATAGCATAGCAACAGAACAAGAAGTAAACAACATGCTTGGATGTCATTTAAGGATATGCATACATCATACAACATTCATATATCAATCAACAGCAAGAAAGTTCAAAACATACATGCTATTTTAGAAACATACGTAGCAACCAAGCATCATTAGCCTAACCTACTATGGTTAGCTGTAACAAAATAACTCCTATGTTAGCATTATGAGGATCCTAGCTAACTAGAAAAATTGAATCATAACAAAGCTTTCAAGGTGCTAGATCCAATCCTCAATACCTAATTCCACTATCTGATCCAAGCAACAGAACTCATGTACCCATAAGGGTGTCTATGGAAGCATGTCTGTCATCATATAAATCCAATCTTCAGTATCTAGATAAGGGTTACCTAGCCCATAACTCTGATATAACACCCTTACCCCCTAGAGGTAATCTAGGTAGGTGATCAGGTCTTGTCGATCCTCATCTTTCTTGATATGACGTCCCAATAATTCTAACTTCTCTCTCAGCTAATCCTGACTATAGATCTTGGGCTCTATTGGAATAGGGATAGGTACTATATGTGCTGGGGGTACTAGTGGTACAATACTAGGGCTAGCTATGTCACTTGGGTAGGAGCCTAGAAAGAAAGGCTGACTAGGCTTAGAAAAGTTAAACCTAGAAACATGTGGTGGCGGACTTGGAATTACTGCGCATTCCACCTGAAAAACAAACCCAAGGAGTCCCCCTAAACTTGGTGCTAGGTTAGACCCTACAACTGAGTATCTTGGGCCAGTATCTTTCAAATAGTCTATTGGGTCTTCCTTTTTGATCATCAAATGTTTATCCCTGTAGGGTGTAACACCTTATGTTTATACCAAATAACTTATCTTGCGGAAGCATTTGGAATCACTTTTGAAGACAACAAGTTATGAAAAATCACGTTTGTAACTTCATATGACCCTTAAGTATAAGGAAAGGCTTAAAAATTTGAAACTTTTTCATTTTCCCAGTTCAAGTCGAGACTTGAAGTCACAGAGGCCATTTCTGGCTATTTTTACCTCCAGGTTGCGACCTCAACTTCTCAAGTTGCGACCTCAAGTCATAGAATGCTTTTGCGCACTATTCACCTTGCACTGAAATCTTTGCCAACTTTAAAAATTCATAACTAATTGTAAAAAAATTGATATTGAGTGATTCTAGGTTCTATGGAAAGCTCTTTGGATAAACTTTTGAGGAAAACAGTTTTTGGACTGATTGCCTTGAAATTCGAGCCCAAATTTTCTTTGAAAAATTACTGTTCATTTGGTCATTTTCGGATTTTTACTTTATTTTTTCCTAACTTTGGATAGGCATAACTTTCTGCTCGATTATCAGAATTAGGCAAACTAGCCCTAATTTTAAAGAGAAAAATAAGATCTCTTTGCTTGCCAAATTTCAAAACCTAGCTCACTCGTTTGTTCAAATGGTCATTGGTCAAACTTTAATCCCTTTTAGTTGATTTTTTACCCCCTTTGGAAGGGTAACTTAATTGACCACTTAACATCATAGCATACTATCTTTAGCTATATTAGCTATTTCTCATCATGCTTGGACTATTTTACTCATGCTTGTATACCTCTAGCCTTAATCATGCTATTGGAAACTTAAAGCATGCTTCATATTACATTCCTCCAAAATAGAAAGGTTCAAAGCCATATAAAGTTACTATGGCTTACTACCTCTTCAAGTAAGAGCCAACTCCTTTCCTTTGCCCTTGGATGTTGAAGGCCCTAGGGTTTCTTTAAATATTGAGGTAAGATTCTTGGGGAATCTTAGTAGCAATTGCATACATTATCAAGGTCACACAATACATTGTAAATCAAGCTACATGCATGCATACTTTAACTTTATGTTCATGCTATGGCAAGGACATATCATCATAAACATTCATGGCACTCAACCTAGCATAAGCCAAGGCATAATTTTCATGGAGGCAACATCATATAACATAACATTCTCATCCATCTCATAGCATAACAGGTTAACAAAACACATAGCCATAATCATACAAAGTAAGGTGACACTCTAATATAATGAATTGCAAAAGCTACCTTGAATACTTTCCTTCCTTTTAAACTCTTTCCTCTTGACTAGATCTTTGCCCCTTTGTTGTGTATAGCCTATTAGGCAAACAATGACACAACATTAAGTATCATTGCAACTTCACAGCTTAACATAACCCCTTGAACCCCTTTTTCTTGATTTTTAAGGTTTATTTTTCTAGCTTTGATTCTTGAACTTTCTTTGGCTTTTCCTACATAATTTTTCATGTAGAATCCATTTATCATATTAGTTTTATGAAAATCCAATCCCTTCCCATTGAACTTGACTTGGCCGAACCATATATATAATTACAAGGAAAAGGATTTTAAACAAAACTAACATATAATCACCTAATTCTTAACCTTTAACCATTCTTCATCTTAATCATACTTCATCTAAACCATTCCCTATCATTTTGATAAAATCTGGGCAATTTCCTTAAGTTTTCATAATTTCTAAGATCTCTAGATATTTTTAATAATTAATATTGGCTAATATTTCTTAATTTAGCCAGAATATTAATAATTAAAATAATTTTTAATAAATTATTTTCAACCTGTATTTACTTTCTAGACCTCAAATACCATTCTACGGCATTAATTCTATTTTTCATGATTTATTGGAAATTTTTTAGGATTTCTGGACACTAATTACGATAATGCCCTTTATAGACCAATCATTTTAAAAATGACAATTTGGTCCTTTTTCAGTTCTCACTTCAATTGTTGTGCTTTTCATCTATCATCTATCTCACCTAGCCTTGGTCAACCCTAAATCTTTCATTAATCATGCTAAACATATCAGGGTATGACATATTTCCCTATTTCTAGCTTAGAAACTTTGGGATGTTACATAGGGTGTCTCTCCCTAGTTCACTGAACTCTCGAGCTTAGCATCCCAATCCATAGTATTCTCCATCTTGATTCCTACAAAATATGACAATTTTCCCTTCAACTGATACATTATCTAAGTAGAGTGTTCTATCCTATGCCAAAACCTCTGTTCTGATATCAAAAATATTACATCTTACTACTAGAACAACTTAGAGTTTATTTGGAACCTTTTTAGACTATATTGGATGGTCTTGAGCTCAAAAACTTCATCTTAGGCATTACTTTTCAGAAATTCACTATTCATTTCGTAAATTTCAGATTTTTGGTCCAATTTCAAAAAATCATAACTTAATCTAAAAAATTCAAAATTGAGTGGTTCAAAATTTTGTGGAAACCTCTTTGAAAGATCTTTCAAGAAAAAATAATCTTATGAACCAATTCCTTTTGAAGAAGTGCCAGATATTTGTGGAAGTTACCACTGTTACTTTGGTAAAAATTCTTTTTCCAGATTTTGAACCTTAACTTTGAAAATTCCCCAAAAATCATACATTTTTCCATTTTTAACGTGCTATCTATCAAATTGAAGCTCAGTTGATATTTAAGAATACCAAAATTTATGGTAAAATTCATTGAGGAACTTAATCAAAATGCAGCTCCAAGTTGACGGCCTATTTAGGGTTACAGCATCACATCATTCATAAATATACATAACCAAAAGTCAAAAGATTTGTATGGTTTAACACCATAATCACCCTTGAATATGCAACATCCCTTTAGATGATTCAGACCCCAAAATATTGTCTTGTTTTGGGAGGTTGAGATTTCAATGAAATCCCAGTAGCAAGAATAATAACCACAACATCAAACATGCATCATCATTAAAGCATTTCAACATTAGCTACCATAGGAGAACTAATCTTCTTATAAATAGGCAACCTCATAGTTCAACTATCACACCTTACTTATAGAATAACTTAGGGTTTAATTAGAACCATTTTAGACCACATTGTATGGTCTTGAGCTCAAAAATCTCATTTAGGTCATTAATTTTTGGAAAATTACTGTTCACTGTAAGTTTTCCAGATTTCAATCCAACTTTGAAAATCATAACTAATTCTAGAAAAATCATATGGAGGTGTTCTAAAATTCCATGAAAATCTCTTTCAATGGTCTTTAAGGACAAAAATATTGAATTGGACTTATCCTTGTCCAATTCGTACAGTTTATTAGATAAAGATTACTGTTCATTTGGTAGAATCTAAAACTTCTAGATTCTATGTCTCAACTTTGGAAATTGGTATATTCTTGTGTATACATCCAATTAAAGTGAGCTACCTGTCAATTTAAAGCTTGAGATGTTTACTATAAGTTTACCAAATTTTGTGGCTTAACTCATTCATTTCAGAGGTCAAACTAGAGCTCAAAGCTAACCTCTCCAGAACCTACGTTTTATCCTTTCATCTTTGCTTGCTTTAATTTTTTTTATTTCTTTGGCACACATAAGTTGGGTTTGATCTTTACCATTCATGCTCATACACTTTTATTCATGCCATAAACATTCTAAGCACAAACATTGCATTGATGGCATTCATAAACATAATTTACAACAAAGGAGGTTATACATTGAACATAATCTCAATTATTAACATAAATAATTCTCCAGTTTCTTTTTCTTGCTTCTTATGCCATCATTTCCCATCATTGATTGACATAAATGGTTGGTTAGGGAGGGGGTGAGATTTAGGGGAATCTCAGTAGCAAACACTACCATATTAATCATGCTAGATGGATGCTAATGCACTCTAGCAACTTATTTATTTTCTTGTTAACTAGTGACATATTAGCATGCTGAAAGCCAACTTCTTGATACATGGCTATGGAGACATAATCTTCTCACCATGAATAGCAATTATAAAAGCTAAAACATGTCACAATAACATTCAAATAACATGTATACAGTAACACACAAGCATACAACATCAAGCAATGACAATAGGTAAGTTCACTACCTTGTAATTCAAGCTTTCTTCTTGCTTTTCCTTTGACTCCCTTGACTTCCCTACCATAAGAGCTTTCAGTCAATATCAATAAACATCCTCTTAGATGTTACAAGGTCCTAAACATAATCACATTGGTCGTACAATCCATTAGAACCACTAAATTGCATGAAGTTCAAGACTAGCTCTCTTGAACTCAACCTTTTCTCTAAATTTTTGGATTATTGTTCTAGCTTTTAAAAATTATCCTCTTAGGCCAATCCTACACAATTTTGCCCAAGGAATCCAAATATGAGCTTAGATTAATGAAAATCTAAACCCTTTCCCAAAAATTAGTTTGGCTGAATAGGGGGTTCATAACTCTAAAAATTCCGACTTCAATTCTAATGCTTCCAATGCTTGTTCTTTAGGTTTACCCTACACCATTTTTCATTTTAAACACAATAGAACCATCAAAACTATGAAAATCTCATCCTAGGGTATAGATCTCATATTGACCGAACACTATACCTAACAACCATATCATACAATTCTTCTAATTCCAACATAGATCCACTTGAAACAACCTCTAATCAATGTGTTCTAACTAAGTTTAACATCAAAATCATCCTCCCCTAACTCTTATTAACTTCAGTTAGCACCTCCCCTTGGGGGATTTCATATTTTTCAACCATAAAACTCAAGAATAAAAAGCAAGAAACAACATAGAACCACCAACTAACCTTAGATCCAAGCTTGGTTGATCCAAGGTAGGTGTCCTCCTCTTGATTATGCTTTAAGAAATAAAATTGCAAGAGTTTCCGCTAGTATTCTCATGTTGGCCGAAATGGAGGGGGAGGAGAGGCTCTATTTATTGCCAAAACTTTGGCTTGAATGGACCAAAATGCCCTTGGTGGCTAATAGAAAGAGTAAGGGTAATCTTGGAACTTAAAGTACACTTTTGCATCTTCATTACATTATCATCTTGCATCATCCTTACATCATCCTTCTAGAAGGTGCCAAGGGTCACAAATTTGGCGGAGGAGAAGGGAGATTAAATCCTAGCCATTGGATCAAAACTTAATCTGTCACACCTTTATTTTAAACCCCATTATACATCCTTTAGAACCATTTGGAATTGTTACACGATGCTCAAAGTAGGTAAAAACCAAGATTTAAAATTTTGATTTCGGTTACTATTCATGTAACCCTTAAAAATCAGGTCAACTTTGAAAAATCATAACTAAATGTAGAAAAATCGGAACAGAGTGGTTCCAAGTCTCACGCGAAGATTATGAAATTTTCTACATAGGAAAAATGTTCACAGGTATCAATTTCTCATAGATCAATGCTAGTTTCCACGCAATTATGTACTATTCATTTGGTAAATTCTGAAATTTCTAGTATTTTTATCCAATTTCGAAAGGGCATGAATTTTTCTACAAAATTCAAAATTTAATGATCTACCACTCAATTTAAAGCTAAAAATGTGATCTATTAGTCTGCCAAATTTCAAATCCATATTCAAACATTTGCTATTTATTTCGTATGCACAAGCTTGGTCCTTTTTAGTCAAAGGTTATCCTCTAATTACCTTTGTTTTGGCTCTTTCATAACCGTTTACCCATCCTTAATCGTTTGGGGCTTAATACAAGCTTGAACATAAATTCTACTATGCTTTCACATATTTAAACATAGACATACATGCTTGGCTCCCCTTAGGAGCTATTATCCAACAAACATTTCTAAAGTCATAATATTACATAACAAGTTTCAAAATTTACACTAGGGTACATTAATTGTTCATTAGGCTTCCGGGACAATTTCCTTGCCTTTTCCCTTGCTTGAACCCCCTCCTAGGTGGTGTTAAATATAAGAGTGAGATTTCAAAGAAATCCCTATAGCATAGAATCACAATTATCATGCATTCCTGCAAACACTACGTGTAATGCTTTTGTGCATTTATCTTGTTTATATGTTCATGCTTTTATGCCATGGAAAGTAAGCTATCATACACATATTCAATGGACATAATGCCAAGGCAACATACTTCAAACATTGCAATCAACATTTGCAATAAAGCTTAGTCACATCATGGCACACATTGCACACATACACATTAACACATCAATGTAAGCAAGAAAGCAATCAAATGTAATTCAATGCTACCTTTTGGTACTTGGTCCTTGATTTCCTTTAAGTTCAAGATGTTTTCTTGAGGATTTGGCAAGGTACCTATCAAACCAACAACAATGCCAATCATTCAACAATTATTCAAACACATTCCCTATTACTTAAACATTAAACCCTTTTTCTTAGGATTTTTTGGCCTAATTGTTTTCCTTTTGATTCAAGAAACCTCCTTGGCCATTCCTACATGGTTTTTCATGTAGAATTCAAATATCAAATCAAATTATACAAAATCAAATCCCTTCCTTAAGTTCTAGTCAAAACAGAAACAAATTTTTCCAAGGAAAATGTCAAAATTTCCAACTTTGATTTCTAATGCTTCCAAATTTAATTCCTCCATATAACCCTACACAAAAACGCCCAAGGAGTTCAATGGAAGCATCAAAACCATCAAAATCCATTCATAAGTCCATATATTCAAGATGGCTGGACACTTCCTCTTAGGTTCATAAATTTTCATATCTGATTCCAATGAATTTGAACATACTTCCTTAGCATAATCCTACATACCATCACATTTTAAATCCATTGGAACCATTAAAACTTATTGAAACAATTCCTACCCTTGAGTTCTTGAGTTGGCTGAACTGAAAAGTCATAGTTCATAGGGTAATTTCTTCCATAACCCATTCAAAACTGCACCAAACATCAACAACACAACTCATACTCAATTTACTATCCTTTCCTAGCACTTCTAGCACAACAGAAATGAAACAGCACTTCCCTCTCAAATTAAGTCACGGTTTAACCATGGAAAAAGCATCAAATTAAAGCCTAAACATACCTCAAGGAGTCTTGGATTAAAGCTTGATGATTAACCTTGGATTGGAAGTGATTTGAAGAGTGTTTGGAAGCCAAGCAGAAAATTGTGCAGAACCTCCCCTCTATTGTCCTAATTCTGTCCGAATTTTGAGTGCCTTGTGGGGATATTTATAGACCTCATTTACTGCCCAAAAACCTGCCCTTGGGCAGCTATTTCTGCCCCAAAATAAGTGCAAAGGTCGGCCAAAATGAAGAACAAATCCTAGCCACACATGCTTTGACTCACTTTCCAAGAGAGTTGATCCAAGGGTTGAAAATTTGCCCAGCACACAAGCCAGCTGTGCTGATCATGATGAGCATGAATTTGAGCCTTGCTGGATGCTAACTAAATGGTAAAAACTGGTTAGGAAGCAATGGAATTAGTTAGGGTAATTTAAAAATTCATTCGGTCACATAATACCTGATTTCTTGCCCTCTACTAGGAAAAATAGCTAGGGCTTCAAAAATTCCATTTCTTTCCATGATAATTCCCTATTTATTCCAAGAGTTTGATCTGAAAGTTTTGGGAATTTTTCAAGACCTCTAGATATTTATTTCACATTGTCTCCGAAATCGGGTCCTTACCGATAGGAATTCGGAAATAAATTCCCCATAAATTATTTCCTATATTTCCAATACTTGGAAACAATTTTATAAAATCATATATATTCCTATGGAGTGTATCCATATTTTTTCTTGGATTTTTGGAGTCCTTAGGTAATTAAAATAATTATATCACTTTAATTCCCCTTTATTTTTCCCTATTTTCCAAAAATAATTATTTTTCTGGGAATTTTCACCAAAATTTATTTTGGGCCCTTCTCACTCCCAAAACATAATAGGTGACTCAAAAACCCCTAATTCCACCTTTTTCTACTTTTAGGGAATTTTTGAAAACTTTTCTCAAAATTACCGTTTTGCCCCTAGGGACCCGATAAAGTCGGTTTCGTCCCATTTTGGGTTTTCATGCTTTACTCATAACTTATACTTATCAATCATATCTCATTTCACACACTCCCATTACTAGGGTTTCAAATTTTGGGATGTCACATAATCCTTAATTTTCCTCCTAATTTACTTGGCTAACATTTCTCCGGCTTTCTTAATGGCCATCTGGATCTCTGAAAATTCTTCTATTTGCTCTATAAATTTCCTTTTATTCTGAAAAATATCTATAAATTTTTTCAAGTTATAACGCTTCCTTCAAGACTTGTATAAAAATCATTTACTAAAATGCCTTTTTATCGGCATAATTTTGCTTTTTAATTTATTAAAGCCGTTCCACTGGCCTTTTGGTTGCGGGACTAATTTTATAAATTAGTACAACCTTTCAACCATTTAACCTCATTTTTATGTACACTTTTGAGGTCTCTTGTTATTTTAAATAATCACCTTAAACAGTCTACATTTTACCAGCCATAACCTTATAAATTCTATTTAAACTACCTCAGGGGTATTTTCGTCATTTCTCTTCACAAAAGAGCCTTAGAATATTATTTCCCATTTTCACAAATTTTTTTGGAATTCTATGTATACTCTTTTATTTTTACCCCTGTTAGTTGTAACTTTCTAAAATTACAGTTTAGTCCCTACATGGACTTAACTTCATACAACTATCTCTTTGAGGTTTCTAACCTACCTCTTGTCCTGTTTCTAGTTTATTTTCTCTTTTTGGGGCCTTGAGACTTTACTGAAGCCTCTAACTTTGATTACACCTCAGCCCCTGAAAACTTTTACTTTGCAGTTTAGTCCTTGAAACTGCTTTAACTTTCTTTCTCATCTTCGGGACTTCTGCTAAAAAATGGCTTAGTAGCCTACCTTTTTTAGACTGCTTCTAGGGCTCTTAGGTCTAAAAATTGAGATGTGACAATTCTTCCCCTCTTTTAAAAGTTTCGTCCTCAAAATTTTAGGGTTAAACCTCTAGTTTGACTATTACCAAGAGGTTACCCAAGGAGAATATCCCTTCCTTTTTTCCTTTTTCTTTTTTTTTAAAATTTAGCATGCCTGAATTTATCCTAATTAGGACTTATAGCTCCAAATCTTAAATGGTCCTACGTACTTTAGTGTTAACTTTTCCACTTTAATGGTTTTTGCCTACTATCAGCCTAACCTTTCTGTCTACTCTGAGCCGTAAGCAACTTCTACTTAACTAGCTGTATTCGCTCAGAAGCTCAGTCAATTACATCTGGACCTTAAAACTTTCCTTTCTCCAAGTTGTGTCCAGCAAATCAGGGATCTACACTTTCTCCCATGCCGAGTTTTGAACGGGACCATTTGAAGGCTGGAATGATGGCTACCACTGTGAACAAACTCTGCCCGTGGCAGGTACTCATTCCAGTTTCCTTCAAAATCCAAAACATATGCCCTCAACATGTCTTCCAAGGTTTGGATCATTCACTTTGTTTGCCCGTCCGGTTACGGTAAGAAGTCATACGAAGACTTAACTTGGTTCTCATGGCTTCTTACATCTTTTTCCAGCATCTGGACATAAACATTAGGTCTCTATTTGGCATGATGTCCTTTGGTACTCCATGAAGTCTGACGACCTCCTTAACATATAACCTTACTAATTTCTCTGGTAAATATTTTAACTTTAATCACCAAGAAATGGGCCAACTTGTCAATTGATCAACTATGACCTATGTCATGTCGTAATATGACGACGTGCGAGGTAATCCTCCAATGGAACCTGTGGAAATGCTATCTCATTTCCACTCAAGGAGATCTAGGTTTGCAAAAATCCTGATAATTTTTGATACTCTATCCTTATTATCTAGCATGTGAGGCATCTTGTCATATATTATGTGACATCTTGTTTCATACCGAGCCATCAAAACCTCTGCTTAAGATGTTGGTACATCTTGGTCTCTCCTGGATGAATTGTGTACGTACTTTTATGTGCCTCATTCAAAATTCACTTTCTGAGACCATTAACTGGAGGGACATAGGTTCTGCCTTTATACTTTAATATTCCCTCAATCAAGACTTCAAAATCTCCTATCTCATTGTTTAGTGCTTTAGCTCAAAGGTTCGTACTAATTCATCCCTTCTTTGAGCTTCCTCAATATGATCAATCAACAAGACCTTTGTTCTTGCTCCTTCTGCTTCATTAGATGTCAACTGCATCTAATAGATAGGACCCCAATCCTTTATATCTTTTAACAGCTCACCCTCTTTGATCATCAGGGTTGCTACCTGTACTACCTTCCTGCTCAAGGCATCGGCCACTCTATTGGCCTTTCCCAGATAATACTTGATCTGGTAGTCATAGTCCTTGAGTAGCTCCATCCTTCTTCTCTACCCTATATTCAGCTCTTTCTATAATCTTGCAGGTACTTGAGACTTTTATAATCACAGAACAATTCTATGGCTGCCCCGTATAAATAATGCCTCTATGTCTTTAAGGCATAGACAATTGCTGCTAGCTCCAGGTCATGTGTGAGGTAATTCTCCTTGTGAGACTTTAGCTGTTGTGAGGCATAAGTGAAAACTCTGCCTTGCTACACCAGTATGTATCCTAATCCTTATTTACTTACATCTTTGTACACTACATACGGTAATGCCGGATCAAGAATCACTAGTACTAGAGTAGAGGTCAACCTTTGCTTCAGGTCGTGAAAGCTTGCCTCACACTTATTGTCCCACACAAACTACTGATTCTTCCTGGTAAGCTTGGTTAGTGGTTGGGTAATCTCAGAAAGGTCCTGTATAAATCTCTTATAATAACCTGCCAGCCCTAAGAAACTTCTTATCTCTGTTACCATCTTGGGTTGTTCCCAGTTGATCACTGTTTCAACTTTACTGGGATCCATGACAACACCTTCTTTCTTAATTATGTGGCCTAGGAATCTAACTTTATCCATTTAAAATTCACATTTACTAAGCTTAACATAGAGCTTTTCTCCTTTAGTGTACTTAAAATAGTCTTTAGATGTTGCTCGCGTTCCTCTCAAGATTTAGAGTACATAAGGATATCGTCGATAAAGACTATGACAAACCGACCTAAATATGGGTGAAAATCCAGTTCATATAATCCATAAAAGTAGTAGGGGCATTCATTAAACCAACGACATCACTAAGAACTCATAGTGTCCGTATCAAGTCCTAGGAGCAGTCTTCAGAAGGTCCTCAACTTTTATCCTCAGCTGGTGGTATCCTTATCATAAGCTGATTTTTGACAATACCATAGCTCCAACCAACTGGTCTAGCAAACTATCGATCTGCGGTGTAAGAATACTTATTCTTTACTGCTACCTATTCAGCTCCCAGTAGTCTATGTTCAACCTTAGATTACCATCCTTCTTCTTAATGAAGAGTATTGAAGCACCTTAAGGAGATACGGTAGGTCTAACGAATCTCCTTTCTCTTTCCTTAACCCTGCCATTTTATTTGGAGCAATTTGGTAAGGTGCTTTTGATATTGTCTTTATAGACCTTACTCAATCCTTTTGTCAACTTTAGACTATCTTTGCTTACCTTAACTTTATCTTTCATCTTGCTGACCTTAGTGCATTCTTGCCAAAAATGGAAAACATTTCTAGCCTTCGCACTCTCTTACATTACTTCCCAAGGTTACCCTTCCTTGGGCTATTTTTGCTTGAGCACGCTTAACTGATCAGTGCTGACAGGAATCCGAGGCACTGAAGCTAATAGGCTCAAACCCTGGTACTTCACTGTCTTAGACCCTTCTTGTTTTGCCTTTAGTTGGGTCTTTCCAGCTTACATTCTTGACTTTAGCCTCATCTTAAGGATTTGCCCGTCAATACTCAGTTTGTCACTGTATCACAAGGGGTTCTTTCTGTATCTAGAGCTAGCCTGAATACCTCTTGTTCAGGTCTTATGGCTCTAATTTTCTAATTGTGGCTTTCCTCTTTTAATCAGAAGAAAATTAAGCTTGGCCTAATCAATGATAAGGTTATCTGGAAGGAAGTTATGGGTACTCTCTTTGTGCTAATTTACCATTGAAGGAGGTTTCTATATCTTAAACTTATCCCTGGTTTTTACCTTCCAAAGAGGTACTGTACTCTTACTCTTATGGCTCAATCACTTTTCCTTAGGCTCGGTCTACTGGGACCTCAGGAGCTACTGTGTTCTACTGTAAGCCTCTTCAGGATCCATAGTGACCTTGGAATACCATCATCACTTTAAGCCATTTTAAGATTTTATGGAGACTCTGACTGCAGGGTTGAGGAATAAAATAAGTCACCTCCACTTAGTTGATAACTTGACTAATCATTCTGCAAGACTGTTCTAATAGCCAATATCATTCTCTAAAGCCTCATTCAATTCTTCGAACCACACATATACTTCTTTAGGTGCCTAAGCTAATCTGTCTTAGGAGTTCTCTTACTCCTCTAACTACTTTAGAACGGTACATAGAGAGGACTTATGCAACTTTTCTTTCCAGTATGAGCATACTCTAACATATATAATGCCTAGCATTCCAATGCAAGGAGTACAAGCTCTTACTGGTTACTGTGTCTATAGAGTGCTAACCAGACACCTTATCCATAAAAAAAGAGCCTCTCATCCTAATACAACTAATTCTAGAAGTTATAGGGAGAAGACTTATGAGGTTCTCTTCTTTCTACTTATAGAATAATTTATAGTCTAATTAGAACCATTTTAGACCACATTGGATGATCCTGAGCTCAAAAATCTTATTTAGGACGTTAATTTTCAGGAAATTACTGTTCACTATACGTTTTCCAGATTTCAGGTCCAACTTCGAAAATCATAACTAATTCTAAGAAAATCATATGGAGGTGCTCTAAAATTCCACAAAAATCTCTTTCAATGTTTTTTAAGGAAAAAAATATCTAATTGTACTTATCCTTGTCCAATTCATTTCACAGGTCAAACCGGAGCTCGAAACTAACTGCTCCAGAACCAACATTTTATCCTTTCATCTTTGCTTGCTTTAATTCCTTTTACTTCTTTGGCACACATAACTTGGGTTTGATCTTTTTCATTCATACTAATACACTTTCATTCATGCCATAAGCATTCTAAGCACATACATTGCATTGATGGCATTCATAAACATAATTTATAATATAGGAGAATTATACATTGAACATAATCTCAATTATTAACATCAATAATTCTCCACTTACTTCTCCTCGCTTCTCATGCCATTATTGCCCATCATTGATTGAACTAAATGGTTAGTTAGGGAGTGGGTAAGATTCAGGAGAATCTCAGTAGCAAACATTACCATATTAATCATGCTAGATAGATGCTAATGCACTATGCGCAACTTGTTTATTCTCTTGTTAATTAGTGACATATTAGTATACTCAAAGCTAACTTCTTGATGCGTGGCTATAGAAACATAATCTTCTCATCCTGAGTAATAATTATAGTAGCTAAAACATGTCACAATAACATTCAAATAATATGTACACAACAACACACAAGCATACAACATCAAGCAATGACAATGGGTAAGTTCACTACCTTGTACTTCAAGCTTTCCTCTTACTTTTCCTTTGACTCCCTTGACTTTCCAACCATAAGAGCTTTCGATCAACATCAATAAATATCCTCTTGGATGTTACAAGGTCCTAAACATAATCACATTGATCATACAATCTAATAGAACCACCAAATTATATGAAGTTCTAGACTAGCTTTCTTAAACTCAACCCTTCCTCTAAATTTTTAGATTATTGTTTTGGCTTTGTAAAAATTGTTCCCTTGGGACAATCCTATAGAATTTTACCTAAGGAATCCAAATATGAGTTTAGATTAATGAAAATCCAACTCCTCCAAAATCAATTTGGCCAGATAGGGGGTTCATAACTCTAAAAATTCCAACTTCAATTCTAATGCTTCCAATGCTTGTTCTTTAGGTTTACCCTACACCATTTTTCATTTTAAACACAATAGAACCATCAAAACTATGAAAATCTCATCCTAGGGTATAGATCTCATTTTAACCAAACACTATACCTAACAACCATATCATACAATTCTTCTAATTCCAACATAGATCCACTTGAAACAACCTCTAATCAATGTGTTCTAACCAAGTTTAACATCAAAATCATCCTCCCCTAACTCTTATTAACTTCGGTCAGCACCTCCCCTTAGGGGATTTCATATTTTTCAACTATTAAACTCAAGAATACAAAGCAAGAAACAACATCGAACAACCTACTAACCTTAAATCCAAGCTTGGTTGATCCAAGGTAGGTGTCCTCCTCTTGATTATGCTTTAAGAAATAAAATTGCAAGAGTTTCCCCTAGTATTCTCATGTTGGCCAAAATGCCCTTGGTGGCTAATAGAAAGAGTAAGGGCAATCTGGGAACTTCAAGTGCACTTTTGCATCATCATTACATCATCTTCTTGCATCATCCTTACATCATCTTCTAGAAGGTTCTGAGTGTCACAAATTTGGCCAAAACATAGGGTTTGTTTTTCCAAAAATCACAACTTTGATTCTAATGCTTCCAACACTTATTCTTTAGGTTTATCTTACACCATTTTTCATTTTTAACACAATAGAAGCATAAAAAATTTGAAAATCTTATCCTGGGTTATAGCTTTCATCTTGGCTGAGCCCTATCTCTAGAGAACTAACCATGAAATCATTTCAAAAACAACATAAACCACTTGAAACAACCTTGAATCAAGAAAGAAACAACATTGGATCATCCACTAACCTTAACTCCAAGCTTACTTGACCTAAGGTTGTGTCTTTCTTCTTGGTTGAGTTTCAAAAATAGATGGCTATTGCTTCTTCTTCTCTTGGCCAAAATTTGTCTTGAAAAAAGGGGAGGATGAGCTCTCTTAATGCCCAAAATATCTCAACTACCACAATTAATGATGTGCCAAGTGTCAATTCCCTACTCCTTCCTGTAACATCTATCTTAATTAACTTAATGCCAAATGAAATTAATTTCAAAAGTCAAGATCCTCTCCATTCAAGACTTAACACTTGGCAACTTTAAATACTCTCCATTAGGGGCTTGACAAGTGGCAAATTGTGGGCCAAATAAAGTGCAAGACTCCAGTCTTCACTTTATCGATGCACTTTTACTCCAGGTTTATTTTCTTTTCTATAATTAGAGTACTCTGGCCTCTATCATTATTTTTTTTCAGATCCATAATTTATTCTCCTCATTTTTGTCTTCCAAGAATACCCTCTTTAACCCAATCACAATTTCTCATTAATTAAATAAAAAGGAAACTATTTTCCTTCTCATTAATGATTTTTCCAATTGTTAAAAGAATTAGGAAAAATCTTGGATGTTTGAGGGTCTCCTTTTAATCTCATAATCTCTTATAATTCTTAAAGACATCATAGGAATTTTCTTGGAATTTTATTCCCCTTAAAAATATTTATTTGGAATTTTCCAAATAAAAGGCCTCAAATTAGCCTAAATCACCCTTGAATTTCTCTGTAATTTTTCTAAGGGCAATTTGATCATAAAACCAATTATACATCCTCATATAATTCTCAAGGAACATTATCCTTATTATTCCTTAATTTTTGAGGCTTGGAAATATTTTCTCCATAATTATTTTTGACTAATTTTGCTTAATTAGTTAAACTTCCATAATTGACTTGGAAAATCATAATAATTATTTTTCATCAAAATTCTTCTATTTCTCCTTATCATTTCTGGCCCTTAATTGTTTAGGAATATCCTTATTCCTAATCACCATATTACTGGATGTGACATTTCTCCCCCTTAAAAAAACTTCGTCCGCGAAATTTAAAGTGTACCTTAATGAAAAAGTTCAGGATACTTTTTCCTTTATTTTAGTCTCAATCTCCCATGTAGCTTCCTCTGGTGAAAGACCTTTCCAGAATACCTTGACCAGTGGAATCTACTTCTTCCTTAGTTGTTTGACCTTTTGATCAATGATTCGCTTTGGTCTGGCCTTGAAAGACAGGTTGTCTTAGAGCATAATGTCATCATAACGTATGGTATGCATCAGGCCTGGGCGATACTTTTTTAATTGGGAGACATGGAAGACAACATGAATTTGACTCAAATTTGAGGGAAGGGCCAATGTATAGCTATTGGTGTAGCCTTTGATAAGATTTGAAATGGTCTAATGTATTTTGGACTTAACTTCTTAGTCTTTAGGGATCGACCGACTCCTGTCATTAGCAATGCTTTGAGGAAAATGTGATCACCAACCTCAAACTCCAATAGTCTCCTTCTAGTATTTGCGTAGCTCTTTTGTCTACTTTGCGTCATTTAGAGTCTTTGTTGAATGGCCTTGATTTGCTAGGAGGTCTGATATACTAAATCATGACCATACATACTTCTTTGATTAAGCTTTGTCCAGCATAAGGGAGATCTACATTTCTTCCCATAAAATGCTTCATATGGTGCTATTTGGATACTTGAATAGAAACTGTTATTGTAAGCGAATTTGGCTAACAGTAAGTACATATCCTAATTACCACTGAAATCAAGCACACAAGCCTGTAGCATAACTTGTAACATCTGAATCATTTTTTCTATCTGCCTATTCATCTGTGGATGGTAGGCTGTACCGAATATAAGAGTAGTGTCCATTTCTTTTTGTAAAGACCTCCAAAACTTTGAAGTAAATCTCGGGTCTTAGTCCGAAACAATACTGCTTGAGACACTATGTAGCCTAACAATTTCTTTAACTTTATCTTCCATTTTTACTGGACTTAGTGTATTCTTACCAAAAATGGCTAACATTTCTGGCTTTTATAACTCTTACATTACTTTCTAGGGTCACCCATCACTAGGCTACTTTTTCCTAAGCACGCTTAATTGAACAGCGCTGATGGGAATCTGAGGCACTACTGCTGATAGGCTCAAGCTTGGTACTTTACTGTCTTAGACCCTTCTTGTTCTATCTTTAGTAAGGTCTTTTTAGCTTACATTCTTAACTCTAGCCTCATCTTTACAATCTACCCGTCAATACTCAGTTTGTCTTTACATCACAATGGGTTCTTCCTATATTTAGAGCTAGCTTGAATGTCTCTTTTTTAGGTCTTATGGCTCTAATTCTTCTAATTCTGGCTTTCCTCTATTAATCGGAAGGAAATTAAGCCTAGTCTAATCAATGATAGGGTTATCTAGAAGGAAGTCATAAGTACTCTCTCGATACTGGTTTACAACTCAAGGAGGTTTCCATATCTCCAACTCATCCCTGGTCCTTATCTTCCCAAAGAGGTACTATATTCTTACTCTTATGGCTCAGTCACATCCTTTAGGCTTAGTCTACCGTGACCTCGGGAGCTACTACACTCTACCATAAGCCTCTTCAGGATCCACTATAACCCTAGAATACTATTGTTAGTCTGAGCTATATTAAGATCTCCTAGACCACAGGGCTAAGTAAAGTCACCTCCACTCAGTTGGTTACCTAACTGATAATTCTCCAAAACTATTCCAAGAACCAATACCATTCTTTTAGGCCTCCCGTCAATCCCTAGGCCACCTATTTATCTTTTTAGGTGCCTAAGCCAATTTGCCTTAAGGGTTCTCTTACTCCTCTAGTTGCTCTTACCGTCTCTTAACTATTTTACAACAGTATAGAGAGAGGGCTTATCCAACTTCTCTTTCCTCTTCTTCACTTTTCAGTATTAGCATACTCTAACATGCATAATGCTTGGCATTTCAATGTAAGAAGTGCAAGCTCTTAGTGGTTGCTATTTCTGTAGCATGCTAGTCAAACATCTTATCCCTATAAGAGGGAGCCTTTCTCTCTGTTCACAGTTGATTCTGGAAGTCATAGGGAGAGGACTTATAAGGTTCTTCTTTCTGTTTGCTCTAATACTTTGCTAAGGTTAGAGACATTTAACCCTAGCTTTGCTCTTGGCTAGTCATGCTTCCATTGGGTAAAGTCAACTCCGCTTATCTTGCCTCGGAGGCTTCCTTTTTCCTACCCAGACAGGGTATATTGCTCTATCTAGAGTAGTGTCAATTCTGACTCAGAGGACCAATCTCCCAATTTCTCTAGAAAGACTCCTGGCCAAGACCTTATCTCTAGAAAAGGGGTGCCTCTTAACCTAACCCCAAGTGACTGAGTATCTCTTAACATTATCAAGAACATGCCAACCTCTTATGCTAGTTACCTGCACAACTATCTGTCTCGTTCTGCTCTTCTTAATGCTTAAGAAATTTCACTAGGGCTATCCATCTTGAGTTTACCATCTCCAAGTTCCTATTTATCTATTCTGGGACTTGAGATAGTTACTCTATCATGGTGCCCTAGCCTTAACAAGGCTGTAAAAGTTTGTTTAGCTTAGGTGGCCACTACACCTTCTTAGTGGTGTACGGACTCAACCCCTAACTGTTTTGTTTAAATCCTTATCATTATTCTTCCTCTTGAAGGGAAATCTAATAATTCTAAATAGTGGCTACCTCTCTCTTTCTGACCTTCAATAATCTTACTCTTTATGACCTCTACGAGTCATTATGTCCTGTTGAGATACCACCTTAACATCTGAGAGTTATTGTATTTATTTTTCATGACCAGAATCCTTGTTTGTAGCGATAAAAGTTACCACCTCCTCTGGTGCTCATTTCTATATTCATTCATCACCACCAATTTCCTTGGTTTATCATGATGAAACACACTTTTCTCTTAACCTCCGCTAGTTTTATCTAGTTTTGCTCATCGTAGCATTGCCTGCTTGGGCTTCTATTATGAAGTTCAACCTAACTTTCAGATTCATCTCTATTTCTCTTAGAGGTAGGATCAGGATTTTGTTCTCACAATCCAACAAGATATTATTGGACGATAACCAATTCAATCTAATTAACACATCAATTTTACAGAAGGCATACATATCATATCTAAGGCTGTATAACAGTGTTCATAACAAACTATACAGTTTAAGCACACATCAGATGTAACTACCCTAGCGTGTATTGGTATGGACACATATATGTCATAAGGCAGCGTGTTCATAGTCAAGTCAAGTTTTTTCATACAGGTATATGAGATAAAAGAATAGCCGGTACCCAAATTAAACATTGCAATCATTAGGGAGTTGTTAATAATGATCATACCTTGGATCATTTCCGGAGACTTCCAGGCTTCTTTCCGTGTGAATGCAAATACTCATCCTTGGGTGTGTAGTCTTGATTTTTTTTAAATTCTATGGGCATCCCCTTGAGAAATGTTCGGGCTTGCCGTAAGTGTGACAGACATTGTGTCCTACTATACACAATTTGTCACCGTGACTCTTGTTGTATGTGGAGCATTCCTTGCCCTTCGGTGGCTTGCCTCCTGTCACACCCTAAGTTTTGGGCCTAAGAATACATGGATTATCGTAAGATAGGTAGGCTACTAAATCCCTATGAGCAGGAGTCCCAGAAATGTAAAAGGAATGTTGAAGGGTTTCAGGGACTAAACTGTAAATAGAGAAAGTTCTAGGGACTAAAATGTAAAGAAAGTTAGAGGCTCTAGTGAAGTCTCAAGGCCCATAAATGAGAAAAGAGGTTAGTTCAGACCAAAGGTTATGATAAAGGCCATAATAGGGTGATTTATGAGGTTTACTTGACCAGGGGCAAAATCATAATTTTGGAAAGTTTTGGGCCAGGAATAAGTAAAAATGGAAGTAATACTCAAAAAATTTCTAGAAAATTTCAAAAAATGGAAAATGACATTTTAAGGCCTGTATATGAAGAGAAATGACGAAAATGCCCTTGAGTTGATTTAAAAGGAATTTATAAGTTTATGGCTGAGTTTGAGATGTAGAGGTAGATTTAATTGTTTGAGTCATAAGAAAACCTCAGAAAATTATGGTAAAATGGGGATGTATGATCTAAGAGGCTATAGAATTTATAAAATTAGTCTCAATCCTAGAAGGCCAGTAGAATGGCTTTAATATTTTTTTAAGGCCAGAACTGCAGTTTATGGGCTTGTTATGGGAAATTTAAAAAGAAATACTTATGGTCTGAGTTATGATTTGAGAAAATTTAGAGATTTTCTACAGAATTAAACAAATTTTATGGTATAAATAGATGAATTTTTGGAGTTCAAGATCGGATAAAATGCTCCAGTCAAATGTTAAATAATTAATGTCCTTTAATTAGGAGACAAAGTTAGAAATTATCTCATATATTTTAAGGAAGACAAGTTCAACTTGAATTTTCATCTTCTTTCCCATGTGCTTCATTTATGAGGGTGATGAGTCATCATATGAGTCACCAGAAGATATTTTATGGGCAGTAGAAAAATTAGAATGCAATACGAATAAGTGTTAGACAGTTCCCTATCTACCTGGTAGAGCAAAATTTCTACTATATGACTCAATAAGGTTGACTAATTGGTCAATAGTGTTGACTATTTTTTTCCCTTTACTCCTCTAAGGTGGCGCCATATATGTGCCTTTTATTGACCAATATCAATTATTAAAAATACCTAGAGATCTCAGAAAATTATGAAAAATTAAAAGAAATTCATTTAGGAATTATGGAGATTTATAAAATTATTTCCAACCCTAAATGATGAGGAGGTTAGCTTTAATTGAATTTAAAGCTAAATTGATATTGGTAGATTGTTTGTTTTTACGGAAACGGCAATTTAAAGAGTTATATGGGGAGAAAAATTATGAAATTAATCAAGGAAGTTCCCTTTATTGAGATATAATTAATGGTGATCTGATATAAGAATTCTGAGGTACTAGAATTTTTCGGCTATTAGATAAAATAAACCAATATTATATTACGATTCAGTAGACTGTCAGGACAACCAAGGTAGTAAAATTTCTGACAGAATGTCAAGGACACATGTCACGCCCAAATTGGCCAAGAAAGGGAAAAAGAAAATAAAAAGAAAAAGGAAAATAAAATACTAAATCAAGTTAGATTAAAATTTAATTAGGGATAAGTAAAATGATTATGGTTAAGTCATCTTCCGTAGGATCATGACACGTGGCAAACATGGTTCATTGGATGGCTAGGATTTAACCATCTATCTTTGAAAATTCAAAAGTTTCTAGAAGGGTAATTAGCCAAGTTAATCAAGGAATTAAGAGAGTTAACCTTGATTAAAGCCTAATTAATCTTAATGGATAAGAATGATGACATAAGCCCTAATGACTCACCATCCAAGTGTCAACATATTAAGCCACATAGCCTAAGATTTGTTGTACATGTGGAAAGAGGTAAAAATTGGAGGGCTAAGATTAAGTCTTATGCAAGAAGAGCAAATGTGGAATTAATGAAAAAGGAAGCCTATAAATACCCCCTCCTACATGTTCATTTTGTGTGAAGCCTTTCAAGTAGGAAACCTCTTGCAAATTTTCATTTAGAGAGAGAAAGAGAAGATTTCTAGTGAGAGAAAGTCATTTGGAAGCAAGGTAAGCTTCTACAACTCTCCTATTTCAAGTATAATAATGATATGTGGGTTTTGTGCTATTTTAATGATGATGGAAAGTCATTTTCCTAAAGAGAAGTGCTGCCCAAATTTTATCAGAGTGATAGGGAATGGTTTAGATGAAGTATGGTTAAGATTAAGCATGGTTAAAGGTTAAGGATTAAGTGATTACATGTTAGTTTTGTCGAGAATCCTTTTCCCTATAATTATATATATGGTTCAGCCAAATTGAGAGATGTAGGAGGGAAGATGTTTCAATTTAATTTGATGCTATCAATGAGTTTAAATGATGATTTAGTGTAGGTATATACCAAGAAAGGGACGTTGGAAGCATTAAAAATTGAAATGAAAATTTTAAACCTATTTATCCCTATGGTTCGGCCAAGTCAAGTTCAATGGGAAGAGATTGGATTTTCATAAAACTAATATGATAAATGGATTCTACATGGAAAATTATATAGGAAAGGCCCAAGAAAGTTCAAGAATCAAAGCTAGAAAAATAAACCCTAAAAGTAAAAAAAAAAGGGGTTTAAGGGGTTATGTTAAGTTATGGAGTTGAAGTAATGCTTAATGTTGTGTCATTGGTTGCCTAATAGGCTATACACAACAAAGGGGCAAAGATCTAGTCAAGAGAAAAGAGTTCAAGAGGAAGGAAAGCCAACAAGGTAGCTTTTGCATTCTATTACTTGTTAGAGTTACTATACATTGTATGTTCATTGCTATGTGTTATGATGTTATGCCATGATGCCTCCATGCATGTATACCTTGGTTTATGCAAGGTTGAGATGATATGTTATGTTATGATGTTTGTTTTTCCATGGCAAGCACATAATACTCAAGTATGTATGTATGTATGTAGCTTGAATTACATTGTGATGTGTAACCATAGTAATGTATGCAATGTGCTACTAAGATTCCCTAAGAATCTTACCCCCATACTTAAAAAACCCTAGGGCTTTCAACCTCCAAGAGCAAATGAAAATAAGTGGCTATATTAGAGAGTTAAGTTCACCTCAAGAAGAAGAAGAAGAATGAAGAAAAACCTTATGTTGGATGAATGTAATTAAGAGTATTCTTTAAGGTTTTAAGTTATGGATATATGCTAGGTTATGTGTTAATATGTGAAAGGATGCTAGTGTTGTCCAATATGCATGATTATGTGGTAGGAGAATTAGTATGCAAATAATTGGTCAAGTAAGACAATCTATCCTTCCAAGGGGGGAGTCAACATTATGGACCCAAACTTTGACCAAAGTCAAATTAAGCAATAGAGTGAGTATAGCCATGAGATTCGGTGAGCAAATAGATGGGATTTTTCTCTTTAAGATGAGAGTTGGTTCACTTGAATCTGACAACCACACAAGAAGTTATGCCCTTCCAAAGTTGGGCTAAAATAAGTAGAAAATGGAAAAATGATCATATGAACAGTAACTTTTCCAAGAAAAACTGGGCTCGAATTTTAAGGCAATCAGTCCGGAAACTATTTTTTCTTAAATTTTTATCCAAAGAGCTTTCTATAGAACTTAGAATCACTCAATTTTGATTTTTCCACAATTAGCTATGAATTTTTGAAGTTTGCCACATTTTTAGGTTCAATGAATAGTAATCCGTAAAAGAAAATTTTCAAACTTGATTTTTCATAACTTGTAGTCTTCAAAAGTGATTCCAAATGCTTCCGTAAGGCAAGTTAATTGGTATAAACATAAGGTGTTACACCTCCCTTCTTGTTCTTTTGATTGTCCTGTGGCCTTTTCCTCTTTTTGTTGGCATTAAAAGAGGTGCCACCTTGATCTCCCCTCTGTGACTTGGGAGCAGACTTAACCATCAGATGATGGTTCGGGCTGTTCTCTGTGATTTCGTAGGCCTTAACTACCTTGTTGAAGTGCTCGAGCTACCTAGGAGCGGTCATCTCTTTTAAGGACTGCTTTAAATAAAAGGCTCTAAATTAGCCTAAATTGAAATGTCCTCCTTTAACCCCTCGGAGTACGGGTGACTAGGATTGGTCCAATTGAGATTATGATAGTGAGGTGTTTTCTTCAAGGGAAATAGATATAGAAGAGAAGTAAGAAATGATAGAGAGTAACCTGAGAGGGAAATAGATATAGAAGAGAAGTAAGAAATGATAGAGAGTAACCTGAGAGATAGGTAGTCGCTGCTATGAGACTCCCCCTCATGAGAGGAATGGTTGGGCTAAGAGAGCTTAACCAGGGAATGAGTCAAAGTTGAAAGACGTCTCCAGAGGGTAATGGTTAAGAGTATGGTAAGCCAATAAAGAATAGGAGTCTAGACCCTAATAGGGAAGCAGGGTGACAACCTAAGCCTCGGCTAATTAGTTAAAGGTGCCTGACTGGAAGGTCACACAGCAGAGATGTTTTAATGATCAATGCCTGCTATGTAATATGTGTTGGAAATTGTGCCCTAGGGGCCAATCATTCTGTTTTGAACATTGTTAATTTATGAATTTATTAATTAAGTTATCATATTATTTGCATGTTTACTGTGATGACTATCCTTGGATAACTCATGGTTTATCCTAAATGTCCCTGGTCGGTCATCTATGTGGAAGCAAAGATGAAATAAGACTAGTATGACTTTAAAGATATATAGAGATATAAATTAAAGTCATAGGCACATGTAAGAGTACAAGGTGTTGGACCGACCCGCTGTGAGAGAGCTGCATGGGTTAAGTCATAAGCTTCTCTCATATACAAACCACGTCACTATGCCCTTTGACCTGAGATCATCATGGATTCCTACATGAGAAACGCTTAGCTTTGACCTAGTCAAAAGTCACTTTTGACCTAGTGATCATAAAGACTATGTTCAGGCTTAGTGGTTTTTCATGCGGAGGAATGTGAATGGTCAAGATGGAATTTGTCCCTCACATTCGTAGAGAGACATTACTGGGCCCCTCGATGAGTGAGTCTGAGAAATGTATGGCCATACTATAATGGAAAGGTAGTTCCGTTTCTATACTCAGACTACTCAGGGATTGATTGAGCTCAAAATATTAGTTTCTTTTCATATCATTATCCATGATTTTGTCATACTTTCTGGTCCTTTTTAATGAAAATTGTGCTTAACTGAGATTTATGGTTCTTACTTTAAGTTAGTGTCATTTTGAGGATTAAATTGTCATAATTGGTTGTTAATTGGATTCAATTAACTTCTAGGACAATTGATACTTCAATTTGTTACTTTTTATTGTAGGACACTAAAGATTTGGGGCCAGAATTGAAGAAACCAAGGCAAAAGAAGCAAGAGAAGATCCTCTGCCTAAGTTCGCCGCGGCCAACATCTCACTTCGCCGCGGCGAAAACCCTTCCGTGAAGACAGGTCTCTGCCATGTTTTGCCGCGGCGAACATATTCTTCGCCGCGGCGAACCTCTCGAAGCAGCAATTCTCAGACCCGACCATTTCGGGAAATTTTGACCTACCCATCCCCATAAACCGACCCATGCACGTAAGTTTCGGGTTAGAAACCCTATTTTGGGTATGATGACGGGGGATGACCATCATTCAGCCACCACCTACGTATCTTTCATCCTCTTCTCTCATTTCCACCTCAGAAACCCTAATCCCATTTCCATTTCTTCCATCTGCTGCTACCATGGCTGAAGAACAATATCTGGTTGGAGTTGATTCAAGAGTTATGACTAGCTAAGCTTCTCAACTCTTGAATATGGTGGAAGAAGCATGAGTTCACAAAGCTTCAAAGGGGAGTTAGCTTCATCTATAAGTTCTAGTTCTTTGTTTATGAATTTCTAGGTCTTAGGATTTGTAAATTTGGGCTGAACTATTCTGATTATGGTTGTAATCAATTCTGGATGATTGTCTTGTGTATTGGATTATTAGTGTTGAATTTGAGCTTCAATACATGTGGTTACATGTATGTTTTTATGCAACTCTTTTGATACCCTCTGTCTTGCATGGTAATGTGAGATTGTTGAGTTGATCTGGGCTTGCATTTAACCAAGTGCATTAATTAATCTTAATACACACACTAAGTGAGCTTAATAGGATCTTATGAAATGGGTACCATTGATTAAGATCCTAGACTTAAAGAGTTCTTTAAGGTTTTTCATTTAGAAAACTTGGTGATTTCTACTCCCATACTTATTTTGAACTATGATTGCTTCAAAGCTATATTCAAGAGATTACATATCATTAACTTCACTTCATTACTACTATCTAGAAAAATCCAAAAACATAGTCACTTAGATTTGAATTAATTGCATTTAGTTTTAGCATTTCATTAATGGATAAAAACACCAAAAACCCCTTTTTCATTACTCTGCATAGCATTAATCTAACTTAGACATCTAATTTAGGCTCCCAAAAGAGAACGACCCAAGTTTGCAATATTGTATAGCTTGGATAAATTTTGAGCGAGAACCTCTAAGCGAATGACAAGAAAAGGCTCTCTTTCAGGGATCGAGAAAGTAACGGTCATGAATAGGAGGATGACGTTCTCCATGCCTCATCCATGACCAAAATGTCGTGTGACAAAAGGGACGTGATATGGTTGTATGAAAGGTTGCATCGTTCAATGATCCTCATATGTTTTGGGTAGTCGTGATGTCTTGCTAGAGACCGCTTACGACTTGTGAGTCATTATAGTTAATGGCCCACTGCCAACTTCATATGGGCCTACAGGGTCGCACACAAAATAGCCCAACACGAGTTATGATGTCCAGATTCATTGAATCTAAGATATGTCCAGATTCAATGAATAAATAGGGTGGACGTGTATATATATATATATAAATTCGTATATATATATAAATATAAGAGATATTAATTTATAAGGATAAATTAAATATATAAATTCCGTCATCTCTTTATTAAATAAATAAGTGAATTAAATCTGTGAGACGGATTTAATTTAAACCATATTTATTTAATTGTTCTCTTATCTGATTAGGCAATATTTGATATTGTATTAATTTCAGAATTAATTTAGAGTTAATTTCGAAATTAAATATTATTAATTAAACTTATATAGCATCCTATATATTTGATATGAGGAGCTAGGGTTTAAGAGTGAGAGAACTGACAGATAAGAGACGGCCTAAGAGAGGAGAGAGGATGGATTTCGAAAACCCTAGACGGACATAGGCGCTAGCACGCCGTTCGAGGTTGAGGGCTACTCGTGTGGATACCGGTAGAGGAAGCCGACCGGAGTTGTCGACTTCGAACGACAAAGGAGGCGAGCAGAAGCATCCTGAACGCCCGAATCATCGAGTCACCAGGAAATCGAACACCGAAGGTAATGCTTCTTATTACCTAACTTAAACGCGATCGGTAGATCTGGGCAAGGGGTTGAAAGTCTTAAAATTTCGAGTTGTTTTTCCGCTGCGCGTCGTCTTTCAATTCCCTTCAATATGGTCACTTTATGATTAGCATTTGACCAAAGAAAGGATATAATAAGCCAGTCAGAGGTATAAGTCAATGCCCTAGTAAGGGAACTGAATGTCAACCTGTACCTTAAGTAATCAATATGACCTTGATAGAGGCATGGTAACAAAATGAGATATGTTGAGGTTTGTTCAAATCCCTGAATAGAGGTGGAAATTCCTAAGGGATAGTGAACCAAGAGGGACAGAGATTATATGACAATGAATGAAGGGTCAATGATGACGTTGGCGCCAGACCTAGATACCGCACAACAAGGTGATTAAACATTTACTATGTGATGTGATAGATGAGGGTATGTGATCAATACCTGACCATAAGAATAATTGGTCAAGAGGTAAAGAAAGTTAGAAAGAGTAAAGTGAGGCAAGATCCCTCTTGAGGATGGAGATGAAAGGAAATGAAAAAGAACATGATAGTGGATGGTTGCATTGGGAACTAATAGACAAAGAGAGATAAGTAAGTTCCTTATGATACCTAGAGCTCGATGATGCTTAGATATATGATAATGTTAAGGACTAAAACGATATTCTTTTATGTCCCTAAGGTATCCAAGAGCGTGCAACCATGGCAATTATGCCATTAAGGAATCTAAGAAATGAGATTCCTATATATAGATGCCACTGCTTATAAGATTGAGTAATCCAGTAGAGAGGCTCCCTTTGATAGGGATATGGTATTCAAGGAATGTACCCTGGCTGAGATTGCATATGAGGAAAGTCTTGACTAAGAAGTACCTTTCTAAGATTGGGAAGTGGTTCTCCGGATCAGAGTGACACTGCTCTAGTAAGAGTAAGCTATCCTTTGAAGGAATGAAATAAAAAGCAAGTGGTTGAGTTGACGATGCTCCAGTTAAAGCAATCTGTCCTCCCACAGGAAAGGAAAAGTAAAAGCAGCCGAGATAAGGCACAAGACGGACCTTACCCCAGAGAGAGAGAGTGAAACAGGTTAAGACAACAGAAGTGTGATAGGCAAAGAGATGCTCCTCGAGCTTAACAGGGTACTACAAAATACTGAAGTATAATGAGAATGTGATGATATAAGTCCTCTCCCGATGCTGTCTGAATTATTAAGAGACAGTAAGGACTACAGAGTCCTAAGACAAGGCAGGCTGGCATTGATGCAATGGCAAGTTAATGGGCTTTAGAGATGAGCCAGTGCCTAGGGATTCGAAAGGCACAAAGAAAGGAAAGTGACTTAAGGAAACTAAAACTAAGGGCTAAAGAAATATAGAAAGGCTAAGAATTCCAGGAGTTGACAAAAAGGATTGAGTAAGGCCTAAGAAGACAATACTGATATCTGTGATCAGTCTTGGGGAATAATTAGTCAAGTTACTAGCTGAGTGGAGGTGACTTATTTTATTACTCAACTCTATGGTCTAGAGTCTTCTAGAGATCCTAAGATGGCTCAGATTGATGATAGTATTCCAGGGTCATAGTAGATCCTGAAGAGGCTTACGGTAGAGCGCAGTAGCTCCCGAGGTCATAGTAGACCAAGCCTAAGAGAAAATAGCTGAGCCATAAGGGTAAGAGTACAGTACCTCTTTGGGAAGACAATGACCAGAGATGAGTTTAAGATACTGAAATCTTCCTCAGCGGTGGACTAATATAGAAAGAGTACCCTTGACTTGTTCCAGATACCTCTATTGTTGATTAGACTATGCTCAATTCTGTTCTAGTCAATGAAGAAAAGAAAGGAGATACGTCCCTAAAGTAAAGAGGAATGATAGGGCACCGAAAAGAATAGATAAATGCGGTATTAAGAGAACCCAAAATGTCATGGTATAGTAAAATACCATGAAGACAAGCACACTATCGTGGTATTATTATGAAAGAATGAGCCTAAAGTATCAGAAGAATGTGAGCAGTGGTGACAAAATGCTTAAAAGCAAAGGCCATGCTCATATGAATGACAAAAAAGTTTAGAACGACGAGTTATGTAAGTATGAAGCCAGGGTGGAAACATGGAAATGAGGTATAATGAAAAGTTGAAAAGATCAGAGTGAAGTATAAGTAGGGATATTCTCATCAGGTAACCTCTCCTTAAGGGTAAGAATAGAGGTTTGACCTGAAATTTCGAGGACAAAATTTTTTTAAGAAGGGGAGAATTGTAACATCCAGACTTTTAGGCCTAGAAGTACCAGAAATAGCCTGAATTAGATAGGCTACTAGACTTCTTTGAGCAGAAGTCCCCAAGATGAGAAAGGAAGTCAAAGCAGTTTCAGGAACTAAACTGCAAAGTAAAATTTTTTCAAGGGCTTCAGTATAATCAAGGTCAGAGACTCCAGTAAAGTCTCGAAGGCCTAGAGAGAGAAAAGAGACTAGATATAGGCCAAAGGTTAAGTTAGAAGCCTCAAAGAGAGGATTATATGAAGTTAAGTCCAACCAGGGACTAAACTGTAAATTCCGAAAGTTATGACCAACAGGGATAAAAATGGAAGAGTACACAGAGAATTCCAAGAAAATCCCAAAAAAAATGGGAAATAATATTCTAAGGCTCTTCTGTGAAGAGAAAAGACAAAAATACCCCTGAGGCAGCTTCAATGGAATTTATGAGGTTATTACCGGTAAAAAGTATACCATTTGAGGTAATTATTTAAAATAACAAGAGACCTAAAAAATGTATATAAAAATGAGATTAAATGGTTAGAAGGTTGTACTAATTTATAAAATTAGTCCCGCAACCAAAAGGCCAGAGGAGTGGCTTTAATAAATTAAAGAGCCGGTTTTGCCGATAAAAGGGTATTTTAGTAAATGAATTTTTATGCATGGCTTAAAGGAAGTGTTATGGCCTAAGAAAATTCATAGATACTCTCTATAATTAAAGGGAATTTATGGATCTAATAGAAAATAATTACAGAGGCCAGAGCACTGTAATTATAGAAAAGAAGTTAAACCCGAAGTAAAAGTGCACCGATAGTGTTAATCAGAGTCTTGCACTTTACTTGGCCCACAAGTCGCCACTTGTCAAGCGTTTAATGGATGGTAATTAAAGCTTTCCAAGTGTCAAGCTACCAATGGAGAGGATCTTGACTTTGGAATGTAATTATATTATGAATTAAGTTAATTAAGAGAGAGGTTTCAAGAAGCTTAGGCATTTGACACTTGGACTTTCATTAAATGTGGTAGATGAGATATTTTGAGAGCACTAAGGAGCTCATCTCTCCCCTAAATCAAATGGGAATTTCGTCCAAGGCAAAGAGGAGAGGAAAAGAGAGGGTTTTGGAAGGAGAACCAAGGAAAGCTATCAACTTTGGTCATCAATCAAGGATTCAAGGTGAGATCTTGGTTCTAGATATGTTCTTGTCTTGTTTTTCTTCTCTTTTAAGGTTGAAAAATCTGTCTTCTCCCCCTTTTGATGGCTGGTCGAAATGGTTGATGAGTGGGGAAGGGAGTTTGGTTGTTAGATCTTGTTAGAACACCTCAAAGTATGGTAGATCCAAGTGGATCTATGTAAAAATTGGAAGAATTATGTGCTGATTTGATGCCTATTTCGAATTAGTTACTGTTTATATCTGGTTCTAAAATTTGGCATGCTTAAATTACACTCTATGAGCTTTAAATCCATGTGTAGAACACTTCATTTGGATATGTGTACGATTTATGGTGACTTTTCAAAGTTAGGGTTTGAAATCTGGAAACAGTGTTGAACTTTTAGAAGAGTGTCGAGTTCCGTACAATTCCGGTACTGTTCGGCATAGAATTGGTTCCTGAAACTATTTTTCCTTTACATTTAACTTAATGAGCTTTCATTGAGACTTGGAAGCACTCAATTTGAATTTTTCTAGATTTAATTATGAATTTTCAAAGTTGAGAAAAAAATTCTAGAGATTCTGCGTGAACAGTACCCGCGAACCAAAATTTTCAGATTTGATCTTCTTGAATCTAAGACCATCTAAAGTTGTCCTAATTGACAAGAAATGGATCTTAAGGATAGAAAATGATAAGATTTATATTAGAAAAGTTAGAAAGAAAACCCTAAGACTAAGAGAAAGGGTTGAGGTTCAAGAAAGCTACTCTTGAGCTTTATGTAATCTAATGGTCCTAATAGATTGTGTGATCATTATGGTTATGTTTAGGACCTTTGGAACATCCAAGAGGATATTTGGTGATGTTGACCGAATACCCACATGGTTGGAAAGTCAAGGGAGTCAAAGGGAAAGTAAGAGGAAAGCTTGAGGTGCAAGGTAGTGAACTTACCCTTTATGTGCTTGACATGGTATGCTCATGTGTTGGTTTGTATTTGTTGTTTGAATAATGTTGTGACATGATGATTGTTGCTGGAAATGCTGTTTTTAATATGTTCCCATGGCCATGCATTTTTATACCAAGCATAAAGCATGATGGCATGTCACTAGTTAACTTAAGTTTATGAAAAACTACATACCATACACTAGCATCCATCTTGTGCATGTATGTGGTAATGTTTGCTACTGAGATTCCCTCGAATCTCACCCCTTCGTAACCAACCATTTAGGTCAATCAATGATGGGCACTAATGGCATGAGAAGCAAGGAGAAGAAGTGGAGAATTATTGATGCTAATGATTGATACTAATATTCAATGTATAATTCTCCTAGGTTATAATTGTGTTGTGAATGCCATGTATTTAATTATAAAGCTTATGGCATGTATAGGAATGTATGAGCATGAATGGGAAAAAGTAAGCCCATGTTAGGTATGCCAAAGAAATAAAAAGAATTAAAGTAAAGAGATGTTAAGGGATAAAACGTAGGTCCTAGAGCAGTTAGTTTCGAGCTTCAGTTTGACCTATCATATGAATGAGTTAAGCTACAAAATTTGGTATACTTATAGTGCACATCCCAAGATTTAAAATGAGTGGTTAATCATCTCATTTGGATGTGTATACGAAGAGATATGGATTTTCAAAGTTAAGGCGGAGAATCTGGAATGTCCAGATTTTACCAAACGAATAGTAATCTTAATCCAATAAACTGTACGTTTTCAATGAGTGAGTTCAGTTGAATATTTTTTCCTTAAAGAGCATTGAAATATCTTTCTGTAGAAATTTGGAACACCTCCATACGATTTTTTTAGAATTAGTTATGATTTTTCAAAGTTGGACCTGTAATCTGAAAACTGGACAGTGAACAGTAATTTTCCGAAAATTAACATCCAAATTGAAATTTTTAAGTGTAAGACCATCCAACATGGTCTGGAATGGTTCTAAATGAATGCTAAGGTACTATATAAGTAAGGTGTGACACTTTGTCTCAAATTTAATTTTCTAATAATTAAATAAAAGGAAAACTAATTTCCTTCTCTTTAGTGATCTTTCCACTTTTTAAAGGAATTGGAAAAAATCTTGGATACTTGAGGGTCTTCTTTTAACTCCATAATCTTTTATAATTCCTTAGGACATCATAAGAATTTTCTTGGGATTTTATTCTCCTTAAAAATATTTATTTGGAATTTTCCAAATAAAAGACCTTAAACTAGCTTAAATCGACCTTACATTCCTTTGTAATTTCTCTAAGGGCAATTTGATCATAAAACCAATTTTAAAATCCCATATAATTCTCAAGAAACATTTTCCTTATTTTTTCTTAGTTTTCTGAGACTTGGAAATATTTTTTCATAATATTCTTGACCAATTTTTCTTAATTAGTCAAACTTTTCATAATTGACTTGGAAAACTATAATAATTATTTCCACCAAAATTCTTCTATTTCTCCTTGTCATTTTTGACCCTTAATTACCATAGTACTGGTTGTGACAGTTTTTCTCTCTAATTTTTAGCAGAGTTTTCTCTCTACAAATGGCTGCCAAAATGCTCTTCCAAGGTAGAATATTTATAGCCAAAATTATGACAAGGGTTGCCAATTTTGCCCTTGATAAAATATGATAATTCCAAAACCACTTGTCCAACCTTCAAGTCTTCTGCCACAAGAACTTGCCAAGTGTCCTTATGACATTATCAAGCTCCTTTCTTGCCTAATCATGCCATATGGCAAAATCTCATGAAAAGAAAGGGAGAAGATTAGATTTTGACCCTTGGATCAAACTTAGTCTCCAAGTTTCCTTCTAATTTACTTAGCTCACGTTTGTTTGACTTTCTTGATGGCCTTCCGAAACTCAAAAAATTCTTCTATTTACCTTATAAATTCTCTTTAGTTTTAGAAAATATCTATAAATTTTCTCAGGCCATAACACTTCCTTTAAGCCTTGCATAAAATTCATTTACTAAAATACCCTTTTTAACGCCATAATTAGCCTTTTATTTTATTAAAGCCATTCCACTGGCCTTCTAGTTATTGGACCAATTTTATAAATTAGTACAAACTTTCAACCATTGACCTCATTTTTGTGTATATTTTTGAGATCTCTTGCTATTTTAAATAATTACCTCAAACTGTGTACTTTTTACCGGCCACAACCTTATAAATTCTATTTAAGTTGTCTCAGGGGTATTTTCATCATTTCACTTCATAAAAGAGTCTTAGAATATTATTTTCCATTTTTTGGGATTTTCTTGAAATTTTATGTGTACTTTTCATTTTTACCCCTGATAGCCGTAACTTTCTAAATTTACGGTTTTGCCCCCTGATCAGACTAGGATGTCGCCTTCCAGGTCATCAAAAATTGTGATTGCACCAAATAATGTAGTATAGGGTTCAACCAATTGTTCTTCTCGAGGAGCACTTTATTGGAAAACAACCTAGTCTAAATTGGTCATAAAAAACATGATGATTTGGGTAAAGAAAAGGGGGTTTTAATTGGTTTAAAGATAATGCAATAAATATAAAATGTAGATAATAAAATGTTTTTGGTGTCTTAATTGAAATAAGAAATGTTTTGGATTAAAAAGGAATTATGGTGAAATAGTCTCTTAATGATGAAAACTCAACTATCACTGCTCTTTAAAATGATTAGGAGTTTTAGAAAGTCTCTAAGTTTGAAGAAAACCCCAAGTAATCACTTCGGTCCAATGTCTTAATTAATAAAAACTCACTTTAATCAAAGTTAATTAACATCTCTGAAAACATTGTTGGAAACCACTTAGAGTGTAGATGAATACATGATGCAAATGCCCTCAGAAAGACAATCGACAATCACAGAATACCAAGCACACAGATTAAGCACCAATAATCACTGATAATTAATTGAACACAAGGATTCAAAACTGATATATTTATATAAATGATCCAACATTAATAGCATCCAATCCAGATACATTCAATAGTCTAAACATAAGATTTACAATCATAAATCAAGTCTGAAACTGATACAAAAATCCCTAAATCTAGAAATCTCTAATAGAGAATCAAACACAGATTTAAACTAATAACTTCCCTATTAAGTCCTTGAGTTTAATCTTTGTCTTCCATCACCAAAAGGCTAAGGGTTTAGCCTCTTATGTCTTCAAATTGATTGCAATCACTCCAGGTATGAATAGAAATGAGTAATGCTAAAAATGGGGTTGGAAAAATAGAGAAGAAGGTGGTTGGAGTGGTTTAATCGGTTCAAAAATGTAGAAAATGATAAAGAGATGAAGAAAAATGAAGGTTTTGGATGTGGAATCAATAAAGACTTGAGAGCAGATGATGGTGGCTCAACCCTATGCAAATCTACAGAATGGGAGGGTCCTTCTTCGTGGTAGTTGCCTACCTTAGGTGTAGAAGCTCAAAAACCTATTTTAAAACACACAGCTTCACTTAACGCACTCAGATCATGACCTCAAGAGTGTTAGGTTATGACTTTGTGATTGAGCTCAAGATATTATTATCTTTTCATTACATTATCCATGATTTTGTGGTATTTTCTAGTCCTTTTTAATGATAATTGTGCTTAATTTAGATTAAGAGTCCTTACTTTAAATTAGTGTCTTTTTGAGGATAAAATTGTCATAATTGGTTATTGATTGTATTCAATTGATTCTAGGACAATTGATGCTTCAATTTGTTGCTTTTTATTGTAGGACACTAGAGATTGGGGCAAGAATTGAAGACTCAAAGCACAAAGAGCGAAAAGGAGCCTCTGCCATAGTTCGCCGTGGCACACGTCTGCTTTCGCCGCGGCGAACATAGTCATCAAAGAAGCATAGCTCTCTACCATGGTTTGCCGCGGCAAACCTATGTTTCACCGCGGCGAACGCCTCGTATCAGTAAATTTCAGACCCGACCATTTCGGGAAAATCTGACCTACCCACCTCCAGGAACCGACCCATACACGTCATTTTTGGGTTAGAAACCCTACTTTGGGTATGGTGAGGTCAGACTCTCATTATTCAGCCACCACCTACGTTTTTATCATCATCTTCTCTCATCTCTCCCTCAAAAACCCTAATCCTCCATATCCATCTTCTTTACCTTCCATTTTCCTGCACCTCTTCTCTATCCATTTTCATTTCTTTCATCTGCTACTGTTATGGCTGAAGAACTATCTCTGGTTGGAGCTGATTCCAAGGCTATGATGAGCTAAGCTTCTCAACTCTTGAAGATGGTGGAGTAGCATGAGTTCCAAAGCTTCAAAGGGGAGTTTTAGTTTTAATCTTTAGTTTTTAGCTAGGCATTTATGATTTCCTAGGTTTAGGAGTTGTAAAGTCTTAGTTAGATGCTTTGATTTAATTCTGTAATCAGTGGTTACTGATTAGCATTTGTATTTTTGGATTGATTCATGTTGAACTATGAGCTTAAATATATGTAGTTGCATATATGCTTATTGTAACTCTCATTATTCTCTTCTATCTTGCATGGTTGTGTTTGGGTGCTGAGTTTATTGTGTGTTACATTAAGCCAATTGCATGATCATTCCAAATTTACACATTAGGGAAGCTAAACAAAGCTTTCATTAATGAGGTCATTAATGAAAGCTTTGGACTCATTGAGTTAATGAGGTTCTGATTAAGAAAACCTAATGATTTGTAAAACTCCCATATTTAAGTGAACTATGATTGCATCAAAACTATTTTCAAGAGAAATCCTATCATTCATTTCCTTTACATCATTATTATCTTAAAAATTCCAAAAACATAGTATCTTAGATTTGTTTTCATTGCATTCGACTTTGGCACATTTCATTAAATGTTAAAAACCCAAAAGCCCCTTTTCATTACTTTGCATAGCATTCAGTTTAACTTAGATAATTAATTTAGGCTCCCAAAAGAGAAACGACCTGAGTTTGCATTATACTGCATAGCTTGGACTTAATTTTGAGTGAGAACCCCAAAGCGAACGATAAGAAAAGGCTCTCTTTCAAGTGGCGCCGTTGCCGGGGAGCCAAGAAATTGGTTCTCTAGGTTAGCTTGTGCTATTTGATTGACAATTGAAGTTTTGATCTTTTTGGGTAGCATCTTAGGTAGTTTAGTTGCATATTTGTTCATAGTATAGGTTTTCATCTTGCATAGCATCAAAATTTTTGGAAATACAAACAAATATACTGATTTTCATGATTTTCAGCATATCTCACGTTGCATCAGTGGAGTTCAGTATCTGATAAGCATTCTGTCAACTTTCGTCATGACCAACTGTCTGAATTACCGAAGGAATCATCTCGGGATACTTTCACCGCAGCCAACCTCTGTTTTCGCCGTGGCCAACTCCCTGCAATCAGATATTTGGTCGCCTCTGTCAACCTTCGCCGCGGCCAACCTCTTATTTCGCCGCGGCGAACCCTTCTGGAAATTTTAAAACTTACACTTTTTGCTTCTTTTTCTGTGCATACATACTCATACCCACCAATACATACTCATACTCACCCATACACTTGCATACCTAACCATACACTTGCATTCATCACATTGCATGCTTTTAGTTGACATTATGTGCTGCAAGTCAATTTTATTTGCTCCTTCTCTTGTGACTTTTATCTTGCATGCCACGGAAAACAAAACTTGTGCCCTATAACCCTGAGATTGAGAGAAGACTCAGAGAGATAAGAAGAGAGAAAAGAATTGAGGGGACAAGTGAGTTGGTGATTGAGCAAGAGAATATTTCTGTGGAATCTAGCCTATCTAGTAGTGAGAGTGAGCCTACTGACCAAGAGATAATGGCTGAATTACCACAAAACCAACCTCATCCTAACCCCAATGCCAACCAAGTGAGGAATGGAGGCAATGGAGGGAATGGAGAACAAGAGAGAGTAGGAGAAAATAATGGAAATCCTAGGAGAAGAACAATTAGAGAAGCCACAACTTCTGATGTAAATTTTGATCCTTTTACTGCGGCTTGTCCAAATTTTGAAGTTAACTTTGAGATTAAAGGTTTATTGGTTAACTCTCTTCCTAAATTTCATGGCTTGACAAGAGAAGACCCATACCTCCATCTGCAATCTCTTTCCATGATTTGTCAGAGTATGAAGCCTGTGGGAGCATCATTGGACCAAGTGCTATGGAAGGTTTTTCATCTATCCTTGGAAGGCAAAGCTAGGGAATGGTACATGAGCCTCCCAAGACATGTAGCTGATGCATACCACAGTTGGGGGAACTTAAGGAAGGCATTTTTGGAGAAATACTTTTCGGCTTCTCGTACTTCATCAATGAGGAAGGAGATTTATTCTGCCAAGCAAGACTACGATGAATCCCTTTATGATTACTGGAATAGATTCCAGGACCTACTTTCAAGATGCCCACATCATCAAATTCCGGATGAACAACTGGTGCAGTACTTCTATGATGGGTTGAAGAACCAAGAGAAGGGTATATTGGATGCTGCATCAGGAGGATCTTTGATAGACTCTACTGCTGAGGAGGCTTGGGATTTGATAAAGAAGATGGCCCTAAATCATCAACAACATGGTGTGAGAGATACTAGAGGAGTACATGAGATGGGAGCTGCTTCGGTGCACAGTAGGAGAATGGACACTCTGGAATCAAAAGTAGATTCTTTGGGAAGCCAAGTGACATCTCAATTGTCTTTAATCACTGTTGAATTGAAGAATATGAGTGTGCATCGCCCATCCGCTCCTATGGATATTACAGCGCCTAGTTGTGAAACATGTGGATCAGTCATGCATATTTCTAGCGTTTGTCCAGGCCACTATGAGGAAGTGTCTGTAGTCTTCCAAGGCCGTCCAAATCAAAAGTGGGACCCCTATTCCAACACTTACAACGAGGGATGGAAAGCAAACCCTCGATTGGGCTGGAGGAATGATGATAGTAGACCTCCAAACAGATTTCAGAAGAGTGGAGGAGCTGGTCCATCTTCAAACCAGTTCTAAAACCAATCTCAAGCCCTAACTGTCCCACCCAAGGATGAAACTAATCAACTCCTACAAAATATGATGACCTTAATGAAGGAAGAAAGGACTGCTAATGCTACTCAGTTCAACTCCTAGCTTCACTAATTCAACAAGACTCATCCAAGAATGACGCTAGATTTAGTGCGTTGGAAAAGAGGATAGAGCAATGGGAGACTAAATCTGAGAACATCAACTCCTATGTAACTCAGTTGTCCAACAACATAAGTGAGCAACAAGCAAGGAGCAGTGGCGCAATCCCCTCCAACACTTATCAATCCTAAGGGCTTGAATGCTATTACCCTTAGGAGTGGGAAGCAAGTAAAATTCAGAGAAGCGGAGGATGAAGTTATAGATGAGGAGATCTTATGTGATGAGCTGCCACAAGCACCTACAAAAGTGAAGCATTCTGAAAGCTCCAAGAAGAAGAGGCTAAAGCTGAAAGAAGCCTCAAAGGAACATGATGGCAAGGAGACAACTGTGGAATCTGAGCCAAGTAAGTATGGAGCCGATAAGCTGAATGATAAAAAGGTAAATCTCAAGGACCTTCCTTTTCCTAATTCGTACTTGATAAGCAAAAGAAAGACTGAAACTAAGTATGAAAAAGATATTATTGATTTGTTCAGTAGAGTGGAAGTTAATATTCCTTTGCTTGATCTTGTTAAGAGGGTTCCTGCTTATGCTAAATACCTTAAAGACTTGTGCACCCATAAGAGAAAGTTTAGACCAAATGAAAGAGTCCAAGTGAGCTCAAATGTGTCTGCCCTGTTTAAACCTCAAATCCCTGTGAAATGCCAAGACCCTGGATCCTTCACCATCCCTTGCACTATAGGAAAAGTTTCTATAGAGGGAGCCTTATTAGATCTAGGGGTAGCTATTAATGTCATGCCTAAGTCTGTATACACTTCACTAGGAGTCCAGACTCTTAAGTCAACCACTGTAGTACTCCAGTTAGCTGATAGGACTATTAGGTATCTGGAAGGCATCATAGAGGATATTTTAGTCCAGGTTAAGGATTTAGTCTTTCCTGCTGATTTTTATGTACTTGACATGTCTTCTGAGCTTGTTCATGACACCACACTGATTCTTGGTAGACCTTTCTTGAGGACTGTTAACACTATGATTAGCATGAAAGAGGGTACCATCACTATGGAAGTAGGAGATCATAAGGTTTGTTTTAACATGTATGAAGCAATGAAGCATCCTTATGAAGACTATTCTCTTTTGGGTGTTAATATGATTGATGTTGCTATTGATGATGCTTGTTCTGAGTTTGAATTGCAAGATGATTCTTCTAGTGATTCTGCTGATGAGGATGACACTATTTCTTCTTTTTCATCTTTTTACTCTACACCTTCTTCTTGCTCATGTGGTGGTGAAGTTAAATGCCTTGATTGTACTGTGTTTAATTGTATGCTTTCCCTCCCACATGCATTTTCTGTTTCCTCCCTTGACTCCAAATCAGACTTTGATCCCTCTATTGTCAGTGATAATTCCCTTGGGGAAAGGTTTTCTGTTGCTATTTCAGACATGGAGGAAGAAGTCGTGGAGGAGATTCCGTCTAAGGCGGTTGCTGTAGATCAACTAGAAGTTGGTTCAACGCTTGGAGAGGAAGCTATCTGCAAGGTTGAGGAACTCTCACTGGTTGAAGGAAAGGGGAGTAATCTTTTCTCTCTTGAACTTCATATTTTGATTCCCTCTATTGTGCAAACTCCTGTGCTTGATTTGAAACCCCTACCCCCCACTGTGAAGTATGCCTTTCTAGAGTCTGATGAGCGATTACCTGTCATTATAGCTAATTCCTTGTCTAAGGTTGAGGAAGAAAGACTCCTTACTGTATTGAGAGAGCATAAGAGGGCTATTGGATGGACTTTAGCGGACATTCCTGGAATTAGTCCAGCCATTTGCACACATAGAATCTTGCTTAGTGAAGGTTCCAAACTAGTGAGATAACCCCAGAGAAGACTAAACCCCTTGATTCTTAATGTGGTTAAGAAGGAAATAACCAAACTTCTAAGTGCTGGGATCAACTATCTCATATCTGATAGTGAGTGGGTTAGTCCAATACATGTAGTGCCTAAAAAGAGCGGGGTTACTGTGGTTAGAAATGATAGGGATGAGCTTATTCCTACAAGAGTTCAGAATTCCTGGCGTGTGTGCATAGATTATAGAAAACTCAATGATGCCACATGAAAAGATCATTTCCCTCTTCCTTTCATAAACCAGATGCTTGAGAGACTTGCAGGCAAATCTCATTACTGTTTTCTAGATGGTTTCTCTGGGTACTTTCAAGTACCTATTGCACCAGAGGACCAAGATAAAACCACTTTCACATGTCCTTTTGGTACCTTCGCTTATCGAAGGATGCCTTTTGGGTTATGTAATGCTCCAGGGACTTTCCAACGTTGTATGATGGCTATATTCTGTGATTTCTTAGAGGAATGTATGGAAGTCTTTATGGATGATTTTACTGTTTATGGTGGTTCTTTTGATGATTGTCTTGCTAGTCTTAAAAAAGTTTTAAAAAGATGCATTGAAAAGAATTTGATTTTAAATTTTGAAAAGTGTCATTTTATGGTCAATGAAGGGATAGTGCTAAGGCATTTGATTTCTAGAAAGGGAATTGAAGTTGATAAAGCTAAGATTGAGGTTATATCTTCTTTGCCTTATCCTGCTTGTGTTAAAGATATTAGATCATTTTTGGATCATGCGGGGTTCTATAGGCGGTTTATAAAAGATTTTAGCAAGATTGTTTTACCTCTCTCAAAGCTTTTACAAAAAGATGTGAAATTTGATTTTGATGATTCTTGTAGAGTTGCTTTTGATGATTTGAAGTCTAAACTCATTTCTCCTCCTATTCTTGTTGCACCCAACTGGACTATGCCCTTTGAAATTTCATGTGACGCTTCTAATTTTGCTGTAGGAGCTATGTTAGGCCAAAGGGAGGAGAAGCTCTCAAGAGTCATTGCCTATGCTTCGAAAACACTGGATGCAGCTCAAGTCAACTATACAACAACAGAAAAAGAGCTATTTACAGTTGTTTTCGATTTAGAAAAGTTTAGGCCTTACTTGTTAAACTCTCATGTGACTGTTTTCACTGATCATCCAGCTGTTTGCTGTAACATCCCGATTTTTGGGCCTAGAAGTATCAGAAATAGCTTAAATGAGATAGGCTACCAGACCCCTTTTTAGTAGAGGTCCTAAAGATGAGAAAGGAAGTTAAAGCAGTTTCAGGGACTAAACTGCAAAATGAAAGTTTTAAGGGGCTAAAGGGTAATCAAAGTTAGAGGCTCCAGTAAAGTCTCAAAGGCCCAGAAAGAGAAAAGAGGCTAGATATAGACCAAAGGTTAAGTTAGAAGCCTCAAAGAGATGGTTTTATGAGGTTGAGCCTAAGCAGGGGTAAAACCGTAAATTCAAAAAGTTACAGCCATCAGGGGTAAAAATGGAAAGTACTTAGAAAATTCTGAGAAAATCCCAGAAAATGGAAAATAATATTCTAAGGCTCTTTTGTGAAGAGAGATGGTGAAAATACCCCTGAGGTAACTTAAAAGGAATTTATAAGTTTATGGCTCGTTTTGAGGTATAAAGCTAGATTTAATTATTTGAGCCATCAGGAGGCCTCAGAAATGTAAGTAAAAATGGGATTCACGAGTTAAGAGACTATAGAAAATTATAAAATTAGTCTCGTCCCCAAAAGGCCAGCAGAATGGTTTTAAGAATTCTTGAAAGCCAGTTGTGCCGAAAAAGGGCATTTTAAAGAATGATTTTTAAGTGGGGCTACAGGTTGAGTTATGACCTGAGAAAATTCACAAATTTTGTCTAGAATATGAGGAATTTTATGATATTTTTAGATGAATTTTTGGAGCTCTGAATTGAATAAAATGCTCCAGTCAAATATTAAATAATTTTGTCCCCTAAATAGGAGACAAAACCAAAGAAAATATCTAAAAGCCATCATGACGATGCTGAATCATCAAGCGTAATCATGACACCGACGAGTCATCATGCTGAGTCATCAAGGGTAATCATGACACCTACGAGTCATCATGCTGAGTCACCAGAAGATATTTATGGACAGCATAAAAATCAAAACGCAGTATGGGAATATTTTAGACAGTCTTTTGTCTACCCGTTATAGTGAAATCTCTACTGCATGACTCAGTAAGGTTAAGTAGCCTGTCAGTAGAGCTAATTATTTTTCCTTCTGCTCCTCTAAGGTGGCACCATATATGTACTTATTAAGATGAGAAAATAGTGTCAGAACATGTCCTAGTGGTACAGGGTAAGTCAGGACTCGAAAAGTATCCGATACGGTGCAAGATTGGCTTGATAAGTGGAGAAATAATTAAGAAAATATTTTTGCACGAATTTTATATTTATTTTCTCCCTATTTTAATGCCATAAATGATAAAAGGACCTGAAAGTGACAAGTGTATGGTTAGATGGGAAAAAGAAAATATTACGTGTACGGTTAGATGTAAGACACGTGTACGGTCGGATGCAAGACACGTGTGCGGTCGGATTAAAGACATGTGGCTTGATGATGTAAGCATGATATCATCATGATGAGGTAAGCTTGATGTCATAGGACACTTGTCACTGTAAGATCAAAAGAGAAAATGGACGGTCCAGATCGAGCCACGTATTTTTAAGATCAACGGTCCAGATTCAGTCTGCTTTTCTATAAATACCCCCTCCCCTCCCTACCATTTCATCCAAGCATAAGGAATCCATGGGGAAGCTCTTGCAAAATGGTTTCTAGAGAGAGAAAGAAGAGGGAGAAAGAAAGGCCAAGTGGTTCCAAGCCAGATCAAACTCTAAAACAAAGTATGTGATGGTTATAGCACCTGATTTCATACCTGTTTCGGATTAGTTACTGTGCGTATCTAATTCTGAAATTTTGTATGCTTAAAGTACACTCTGTGAGCTTTAAATCCATAGGTAGAACACTTCATTTGGATATGTGTACTATTTATGGTGATTTTTCAAAGTTAGGGTTTGAAATCTGGAAACAGTGTTAAACTTTTGGAAGAGTTTCGAGTTCCGTACAGTTCCGGTACTGTTCAGAGTAGAATTGGTTCCTGAAACTATTTTTCCTTTAAATTTAACTTAAGGAGCTTTCATTGAGACTTGGAAGCACTCAATTTGGATTTTTCTAGAATTAATTATGAATTTTCAAAGTTGAGCAAAAATTCTGGAAATTCTGTGTGAACAATACCCGCGAAGCAAAATTTCCAGATTTGGTATTCTTGAATCTAAGGCCATCTAAAGTGATCCTAATTGACAATAAATGGATCATAAGGATGGGAAATGATGAGATTTATGGTAGAAAAGTTAGAAAGAAAACCGTAAGACTAAGAGAAAGGGTTGAGGTTCAAGAGAGATAGTCTTGAACTTGATATAATCTAGTGGTCCTAATGGATTGTATGATCAATGTGACTATGTTTAGGACCTTTGGAACATCCAAGAGGATGTTTGGTGATGTTGACCGAATGTCCACATGGTTGGAAAGACAAGGGAATCAAAGGAAAAGCAAGGGGAAAGCCATGTTACAAGGTAGTGAACTTACCTATACTGTGTGCTTGATATGTATGCTTGCATGATGTGATTGTGTTGCCATGATGTGACTAAGCTATGATGAAATGTTTGCAAAGTTATGTTTACAAGTTTATGTTATGTTTTGCCTTGGCAATATGTTATGGAAGCATGAAATGCTTTAGCTTACTTTCCATGGCATTCATATGTTAATGTTATAACATGTCATGCATGTGCATTATGTCTTGCATGCTTATGGGTAGTGTTTGCTACTGAGATTCTCCCGAATCTCACCCCTCCCTAACCAACCATTTAGGTCAATCAATGATGGGCAATAATGGCATGAGAAGCAAGGAGAAGTAAGCGGAGAATTATTCTTGTTAATGGATGAGACTGTTGATATATGTATAATTCTACTATTTTGTGAACTATGTTATGGATGCTAATGATGCCATGTATTTAATTATAATATTTATGGCATGAATGAAAGTGTATGAGCATGAACGGGAAAGAGTAAGGCCATGTTATGTATGCCAAAGAAATAAAAAGAATTAAAGAGATGTTAAGGGATAAAACGTAAGTCCTGGAGCAGTGAGTTTGTAGCTCCAGTTTGACCTATCAGACCAGTGAGTTAGGTCATAAGATTTGGCAAGCAAAGAGATCTGATATTTCTCTTTAAAATGAGGGGTAGTTTGCCCGATTCTGATATTTGAGCAGAAAGTTGTGCCTTTCCAAAGTTAGGCAAAAATACAGTAAATTCCGAAAATGACCAAATAAACAGTAACTTTTTCAAAGGAAATTGAGCTCGAATTTCAAGGCAATCAGTTCAGAAACTATTTTTCCTCAAAATTTTATCCAAAGAGCTTTTTGTAGAACTTGGAATCACTCAATTTCAATTTTTCTACAATTAGTTATGAATTTTCGAAGTTTGTCACATTTTAAGGTGACAATGAATAGTAACCCGTAAATGAAAATTTTCAAACTTGATTTTTCATCAATTGTAGCCTTCAAAAGTGATTCCAAATGCTTCTGCAAGGAAAGTTAATTGATTTAAACATGAGGTGTTACATTTGCTATCTTCTCAAGAAACCACAATCTAAGCCAAGATTGATTAGGTGGGCCTTGCTTCTCCAGGAATTTGACATTGAAATCAAGGATCGAGCAGGGGCAGAGAACCATGTAGCCGATCACTTAAGTAGGCTACCAGATGATATACGGGGAGTGGACTCTTCTGAACTCACCTGTGATTCCTTTCCTGATTCAGTATTATGTGCCTTAGCTGTTAAAGAGCCTTGGTATGCGCATATTGTTAATTATCTTATAACTGGACTCACCCCTCCTTTTATGTCTAAATTCCAGGCACAAAAACTTCGAAGCGAATCGAGACACTACATTTGGGATGCCCCTCACCTGTGGCGGATATGTAGTGACCAGATTATAAGAAAGTGTGTGCCTAGTGAAGAGTTTGAGTCTATCATTGCAGCTTGCCATTCCATGGTTTGTGGTGGTCATTTCAGTACAAGGAGAACATCTAGGAAGATTTTAGATTCTGGTTTTTATTGGCCAACCCTTTTTAAAGATTCTTATGATTTTTGTCGGTCCTGTGACAAATGTCAACGTTTTGGAGGGTTAGGTAAAAGACACGAAATGCCTCAGTAACCTTTACTGTCTTGTGAAATTTTTGATGTTTGGGGAATTGATTTCATGGGTCCCTTTCCTCCGTCCTTTGGTTTTATATACATTCTTCTAGCTGTTGATTACGTCTCTAAAAGGATAGAGGTTGTACCTACTAGAAAAGATGATGCCCAGGCGGTTTCTAAGTTTCTTAAGTCTAATATTTTCTGTAGGTTTGGGATTCCAAGGGCTGTGGTGAGTGATAGAGGTACTCATTTTTGTAATAAGGTGGTAGATAACTTGTTTTCTAAATTTGGTGTCACCCACAAAGTCTCCACTGCATATCACCCCCAAACCAATGGCCAAGCTGAAGTGTCCAATCGAGAGGTGAAACAGATACTGAAGAAGATAGTCAAACCGTCCAAGAAAGATTGGAGCCTAAGATTAGAGGAAGCATTGTGGTCCTATAGAACTGCTTATAAGTCACCAATTGGAATGTCTCCATATCGCTTAGTCTTTGGCAAAGCATGCCACCTCCCAGTAGAATTGGAGCATAAAGCGTATTGGGCAGTCAAACAATGTAACATGGACTTGGAATCTTCTGGGATGGAGAGGAAGTTGCAGCTGCAAGAATTAGAGGAGTTGAGATTGGAGGCTTATGAGAGCTCTCGACTTTACAAGGAGAAGACAAAATTTGTCCATGATAAGGGTCTCCTACAGAAGAATTTCAAGGTGGGAGACAAGGTACTGATGTTTAAGGCCAGATTCACATTTAAGCAAGGAAAGTTCAATACCCGTTGGGATGGGCCTTACACAGTCACAAAGGTGCATAATTTTGTAATGGTGGAGCTTCTTAATGAGGAAATTGGAGCAAAGCTTAAAGTTAATGGCCATCAACTGAAGCTCTACCATGAGAACCAAAAGCCTCCTTAGCTCCCTGGTCATTTCTTTCCTTCACTCATTTACATGCTTTTGCTTAATTATTAATCTTGCTATGTTTTGTGCATTGTATGTTGAATGAGTGTGGGGGAGAAACCCTTTTCAGTAGGAAAGTAGTGTAGTTATTTGTTAAATTCAATAAGACCCCCTGGAAGTTTTGATCTTTATCTTATCTTGTTTTGTGCTTGATGATTTGGTGCTTATATTGAATTATATAATTCAAATTGATTGAGAAAGTTTGTCTGTGGTATACTGCCTAATCATGGACTTGTTGAACACCTTCTAATCTCTTCTGATGCACTTTAAAGTTTTTGAAGTATCCAGCTTCATCTGTTGTTTGGTGTTGTGTTTCTCTGTGTTTAAGTGTTTTCTGTACTGTTCTGTGCTCTCTGTGACACTTCGCCGCGGCAAACCCTAGCATTCACCGCGGCGAAGTGGTCCGTTTTCTCTTGTGTTGCTCTCAGTGATGTTTCGCCGCGGCGTAGGTCACCAGTCTCTGTGTGTTTCTCTCGGGATGGTTTCGCCGTGGCGAACTTATATTGTCATCGCGGCGAAACATCCTTCTCCCTCTATTTTTTGTCTCTGGCATTGTTCACCGCGGTGAACTTATTCTTCACCGCGGCGAACGTGCCGTTTCTGCCCTGAACGGTTTCGTTTTTCCCTATTTTGTCTGCGTGAATTTCCCCTTTCGCCCCCATTTCTGATTTACCCATCATATTTCCTTCAACCCATTTCCGTCTTTTCGCACCCCCACTCCATTAAACCCCCTTTACCCACTCTAATTCTTCAAAACCGTCGGCCCCTTAGCACTCTTCGCCTTCTCCCATACCTCATTCGAAGCGCCGATCCTCTCCCCTTCTGAGCGTTTCTCCCTTTCCAGCCGTTCGAACCCTCCCTTATCTACCTCCAACCCGTCGCCTTTCCCCCTCTCTTCCCGTCTCCATTGTCTCTTTCACTTTTGGTTCTCTTTCTCTCTTCCTCCTCCGTGCACACCGGTCCTTCTCCCCTCTCTTGGTATGTTTCTTTCTTCCTTTGTTCTTTCCTTTAGTTTATTTTGTTCAGTTGTTAGTTAGCTTGTTTGTTCTAGTATTGTATTGATAGGTTGGGTTATTTTGTTGTTAGTTTGTAGTTACGTAGCCTGTAGGTTATCTAATGATTCATAGTACATTGTGTTTTTCTTTAATCTCTTTACTTCATTCTGAAAAATTTTGATCCTCTGAAAATCTATGAATCATTATCTAACCATTTGCTACTGTCTAGGTTGTAATTTTTTTTTTCTGAGTTGTTTAGGTTGTGGTTGTTTGCTCTGTGTTTAGTGTTTCTGTTGTTTGTTGCTTCAGGAAAATACCTCGCACCAAAAATCCTGAACCCTTACCCGTGTCTGACTCTGACTCTGAGGAAGCCTTATCTTATGATGACCTCTATAAGATAGTAGACAAACGCCCCCTCCTTAAGGAGAGACCCTTTCCCCTTGACCCATCAAACCACCCCTTTGTCCAAAGACTCCGGGAATCCCAATTGACTGAATTGGTTCGCCACGAGAAATGGGCAATGATGCCTTCGTCCGCCACTTTTACACCTACGCCCACCTTCATGGCATGTTATCCATCCTCTTCCGTGACCACCGTGTTAATTATTCCTTTACTACATATAACATAGCCAACCACTACCGGCTTCCTGAGGTTCGTCATTCCCATTATTCCCACTGTAGAGATAATTATCCTTATGATGAAATTGTCCAGACCCTATGCCAGGATGGTGCCACTTGGCATCGTCCCTGTACTGCTGAGCTCTACTTAAAACGATCCGATTTCTGGCCTGAGGCGAGGCCGTGGTTGCACCTGGTCTGCAACAACATCTTGCCCACTTCCCATCTCCAGAACCTTCCTAAACGCCAAGCCCTTATTGTTTTTCTCCTCATGACCGGAAAAACTTTCGATGTAGCTCAAACTATCCAATCAGCCCTCCATGATTCCGTCAACACCAAAAAACTCACCAATAACATCATTTTTCCCCACCTTATCTCTGACATTTTCTGCAAGTGCGGAGTCCCTTCATTTGATAATGACAGCTATTTCGAACATGTACCTCTCTTCCAGTTTGAGCGACTCAAACAGCCCACTCTTGGACCCCAGCCTCCTATCCACCCTGTTTACGATGTTAGTGCAGGCCAGGCAGCTGCTAAGCCAGCCGAGGAAGGCCAAGATGCTCCTGAGCCTTCCCAGCTAGTCACCTTAGACACACTTGCAGATGACATTGACGAGCTGTCTGAGGAAGTTCACCAATTACGCGTTACACTCCTCCGGGAGATTAAGCGGCAAAAGGACCGTAATGCACTGTATGAGCGAGAATGTCACTACCACCGCCGTTTTGATGCCTTGATCGCGGACTGGTTGAACTTTGCTTTACCAGCTGAGGAGGAGGAGCCGCAGAGCCATATGGGTATGGACGGAGCAGGCATATCGGGTGCAGGACCATCAGGGTCCGGGGCAGATGATCCTGGGCAGCAGCTTTAGTTTTTAGTCTCTGTGTTTCTGTTATTTTCTTTTATTTCATTTGTTCTTGTTCTGTTGTTCTGAGGCTGGATATTTCTGAACCTTTATTTTGCTCAGTTAGTTTTGAACTTGTTTAGATGGATGCTTCTTTCATTGGTTTGTTATGATCTTTGCTTCATTTTCACCCCTGCACTTCAATTCTGCTATTTGCTGTCATTGATTCACATTGTTCACACATTGAGGGCAATGTTGTGTTTAAGTGTGGGGGAGGGACTTATTGTTGATTCTAGCAAATAATTCTCATGCATCCATGCATCTACTTGATTTTGAGATGTTTTTGAACTTATAAAGTGGTTGAATTGTGAATATTTTGAGTTTAGTTGCTGAAGAGTTGAAATTGCACAGGATTTTTCGTTTCGCCACCCTTCGCCACGGCGAAGCCCCCTTCTTTCACGTTAATTTTCTCTCGAGATACTTTCGCCGCGGCGAAGGCCAACCCTTTCCCCAGATTTCGTCTCTGCCTCAGTTCGCCACGGCGATCACCCTTCTTTAAAAAAAAAATTATTTAAATAATTAATTCTTTGCAATTTCAACTGGTCTTCAGAAATTTTTCTTGGCTTAGATTCTTTATGCTCCTGTGCTCTTTTTTTTTTTAAATTGATAGAAAGTTCAAAGTCTACTTGTGCTTATAGAAAACTTCCTATGCTTTTAAATGAGGGTTGAACTTGGGCTAGTTATTCTCATGTTTTTGACAGATAGTAAATGATGATATGCTTTGAAACTATAACTGTGTGGTTGTTAACCCTTGAGATTGATTAAATGAGATTTGAGCCTTGTTGAAAGGATTTTTGGGCCTAAAGTTATTAAATTGAGTGAATTTGCTTATTTCATATTTCTCTGGAACTTGTTTTAATTCTTAATCAAAGTTTAATGAATCAATTTTTGTAAAAATGATAGAGGCATTCGATTTCAAATCCTCATTTCCCAAACATGTAACACCTTATGTTTATACCAAATAACTTATCATGCGGAAGCATTTGGAATCACTTATGAAAGCTACAAATGATGAAAAATCAAGTTTGAAAATTTTCATTTACGGATTACTATTCATTGTCACCTTAAAATGTGACAAACTTCGAAAATTCATAACTAATTGTAGAAAAATTGAAATTGAGTGATTCCAAGTTCTACGGAAATGTCTTTGGATAAAATTTTGAGAAAAAATAGTTTCTGGACTGATTTCCTTGGAATTCAAGCCCAATTTTCTTTGAAAAAGTTACTGTTCATTTGGTCATTTTCGGATTTTACTTGATTTTTGCCTAATTTTGGAAACGCAAAACTTTCTGCTCGGTTATCGGAATCAGGCAAACTACCCCTCCTTTTAAAGAGAAAAATAAGATCTCTTTGCTCGCCAAATTTCAAAACCTAACTCACTCGTTTACTCAAATGGTCAATGGTCAAACTTTGATCCCTTTTAGTTGACTTTTTACCCCCTTTGGAAGGGTAACTTAACTTAATTGACCACTTAACATCATAGCATACTCTCCTTAGCTATATTAGCTATTTCTAATCATGCTTGGACTATTCTACTCATGCTTGTATACCTCTAGCCTTAATCATACTACTGGAAACATAAAGCATGCTTCGTATTACATTCCTCCAAAATAGAAAGGTTCAAAGCCATATAAAGTTACTATGGCTTACTACCTCTTCAAGTAAGAGCCAACTCCTTTCCTTTGCCCTTGGATGTTGAAGGCCCTAGGGTTTGTTAAATATTGGGGTAAGATTCTTGGGGAATCTTAGTAGCAATTGCATACATTATCAAGGTCACACAATACATTATAAATCAAGCTACATGCATGCATACTTTAACTTTATGTTCATGCTATGGCAAGGACATATCATCATAAACATTCATAGCACTCAACATAGCATAAGCCAAGGCACAATTTGCATGGAGGCAACATCATATAACATAACATTCTCATCCACCTCATAGCATAACAGATTAGCAAAACACATAGCCATAATCATACAAAGTAAGGTAACACTCTAATATAATGAATTGCAAAAGCTACCTTGAATGCTTTCCTTCCTTTTGAACTCTTTCCTCTTGACTAGATCTTGCCCCTTTGTTATGTATAGCCTATTAGGCAATCAATGACACAACATTAAGTATCATTGCAACTTCACAACTTAACATAACCCTTTAAACCCCTTTTTCTTGATTTTTAGGGTTTATTTTTCTAGCTTTGATTCTTGAACTTTCTTGGGCCTTTCCTACATAATTTTTCATGTAGAATCCATTTATCATATTAGTTTTATGAAAATCCAATCCCTTCCCATTGACTTAGCTTGGCCGAACCATATATATATTTGTAGGGAAAAGGATTTTCAACCAAACTAACATGTAATCACTTAATCTTTAACCTTTAACCATGCTTAATCTTCATCTAAACCATTCCCTATCATTTTGATAAAATTTGGACAGCACTTCCCCTTAGGAAAATGACTTTCTACTATCATTAAAATAGCCTAAAACTAACATACCATCATTATAACTTGAAATGGAAGAGTTTTAGAAGCTTACCTTGCTTCCAGATGACTTTCTCTCACTAGAATTCTCCTCTTTCTCTCTCTACACGAAAATTGCAAGAGGTTTCCTACTTGAAAGGTCTTGCATGAAATGAACATGTGAGGGGGTATTTATAGGCTTCATATTTCACTAATTCCACATATGCCCTTCTTGCATAAGACTTAATCTTAGCCCTCCAATTTTTACCTCTTTCCACATGTACAAATCTTAGGCTAGGTAGTTTAATATGTTGACACTTGGATGATGAGTCATTAGGGCTTATGTCATCTCTTGTTATCCATTAAGATTAATTAGGCTCTAATCAAGGTTTACTCTCTTAATCCCTTGATTAACTTGGCTAATCAACCTTCTAGAAACTTTTGACTTTTCAAAAGTAGATGGTTGAATCCTAGCCATCCAATGAACCGTGTTTGCCACATGTCACAATCCGACGGAAGATGACTTAACCCTAATCATCTTACTTAAACCTAATTAGGTTTTAACCTATCTTGATTTATTATTTTCTTTTTCTTTTTCTTTTTCTTTTCTTTTTTCTTTTCTTGGCCAATTTAGGCGTGACATGTGTCCTTGTCCATCTGTAGGAAATTTTATCACCCCTGTTGTCCAGACAGTCCACTGAGTCTTAATATAGTACTGGTTTATTTTATCTGATAGCTGAAAAATTCTAGTATCTCAAAATTTTTATATCAGCTCACCATTAATTATGTCTCAGAAAAGGGGTATTTTCTGATTAATTTCATAATTTTTCTCCCTCTATAACTCCTGAAATTGTCATTTCTGTAAAAACAGAAAATCTACCAATATTAATTTAGCTTTAAATTCAATTAAAGCTAACCTCCTCATCATTTAGGGTTGGAAATAATTTTATAAATTTCCATAATTCCTAAATAAATTTCCTTTAATTCTTCATAATTTTCTGAGATCTCTAAGTATTTTTAAAAATTAATATTGGCTAATTTTCCTTAATTTAGCCAGAATATTAATAATTACAATAATTTTGAATAAATTATTTTCAACCTGTATTTACTTCTAGACCTCCAAATACCATTCTACGGCATTAATTCTATTTTCCATGATTTACTGGAAATTTTTAGGATTTCTGGACACTAATTACGATAATGCCCTTTGTAGACCAATCATTTTAAAAATGACAATTTGGTCCTTTTTCAGTTCTCACTTCAATTGTTATGCTGTTTATCTATCTTTTATCTCACCTGGCCTTGGTCAGCCCTAAATCTTTCATTAATCATACTAAAGATATCAGGGTATGACATATTTCCCTATTTCTATGTTAGAAATTTTGGGATGTTACAAAACACAAACCCAATCATTCTACTGTTATAAAACCCTTTGGACCTTCATCTTGAGTACATGCATGCAACTATTTGTAGTTGTAAAAAAAAAAAAAAAAGAAAGAGAAGGAGAAAAAGCAAAGAAAAGAAAGGATAAAGATATAAAAATTATAGAATAAAAACTAAGTAGCTTCTTCCCTTGCTTTTATTTAGATTAATTCTGTCTTAATAATTTGTACGCTTGTACTCATTTCCATTTTCATTCTCATCCCATTCATTTCACTTGGCCTTCATTCACGTTCTAAACCTTAAAAGTCCTCTTGATTTACAAAGTTTGCTTCCTGTGGTGGAGAGGTACAATTATTACAAGCCTATGGTAGAAATTGGATTGAGTAGACTTGGAGTGAAATAACCCTAAAACAAGTGAGTTAAGAGTGAAACACTTATCCGTGAGATAGATCTTTCTTGATCAATCTTTTGAGTTAATTATCCATTGTGCTCATTTTCTTAGCATATCCTTGTTTACTGATGTCAACCCTGTGAGAGTTTCTTACTAATCTTCTGCTTTGATCTTTAAGCATGGTAGTATTTCTCTTTGTGCTAGTATCTCTTTAAACTATTCTTGAGCTTTGTCCAAGATATTATTATCTTTTCATTACATTATCCATGATTTTGTGGTATTTTCTGGTCCTTTTTAATGATAATTGTGCTTAATTTAGATTAAGAGTCCTTACTTTAAGTTAGTGTCTTTTTGAGGATAAAATTGTCATAATTGGTTATTAATTGTATTCAATTGATTCTAGGACAATTGATGCTTCAATTTGTTGCTTTTTATTGTAGGATACTAGAGATTGGGGCCAGAATTGAAGACTCAAAGCACAAAGAGCGAAAAGGAGCCTCTGTCATAGTTCGCCGCGGCACACGTCTGCTTTTGCCACGATGAACATAGTCGTTAAAGAAGCATAGCTCTCTGCCATGGTTCGTCGTGGTGAACCTATGTTTCACTGCAGCGAACGCCTCGTATCAGCAAATTTCAGACCCGACCATTTCGGGAAAATCTAACCTACCCACCTCCAGGAACTGACCCATACACGTCATTTTCGGGTTAGAAACCCTATTTTGGGTATGGTGAGGTTAGACTCTCATTATTCAGCCACCACCTACATTTCTATCATCATCTTCTCTCATCTCTCCCTCAGAAACCCTAATCCTCCATATCCATCTTCTTCACCTTCCATTTTCCTGCACCTCTTCTCCATCCATTTTCTTTTCTTTCATCTACTACTGTTATGGCTGAAGAACTATCTCTAGTTGGAGCTGATTCCAAGGCTATGATGAGCTAAGCTTCTCAACTCTTGAAGATGGTGGAGTAACATGAGTTCCAAAGCTTCAAAGGGGAGTTTTAGTTTTAATCTTTAGTTTTTAGCTAGGCATTTATGATTTCCTAGGTTTAGGAGTTGTAAAGTCTTAGTTAGATGCTTTGATTTAATTCTGTAATAGTGGTTACTGATTAGCATTTGTATTTTTGGATTGATTCATGTTGAACTATGAGCTTAAATATATGTAGTTGCATATATGCTTATTGTAGCTCTCATTATTCTCTTCTATCTTGCATGGTTGTGTTGGGGTGCTGAGTTTATTGTGTGTTACATTAAGCCAATTGCATGATCATTCCAAATTTACACATTAGGGAAGCTAAACAAAGCTTTCATTGATGAGTTCATTAATGAAAGCTTTGGACTCATTGAGTTAATGAGGTTCTGATTAAGAAAACCTAATGATTTGTGAAACTCCCATTTTTAAGTGAACTATGATTGCATCAAAACCATTTTCAAGAGAAATCCTATCATTCATTTCCTTTACATCATTATTATCTTAAAAATTCTAAAAATATAGTATCTTAGATTTGTTTTCATTGCATTCGACTTTGGCACATTTCATTAAATGTTAAAAACCCAAAAGCCCCTTTTCATTACTTTACATAGCATTCAGTTTAACTTAGATAATTAATTTAGGCTCCCAAAAGAGAAACGACCCGAGTTTGCATTATACTGCATAGCTTGGACTTAATTTTGAGTGAGAACCCCAAAGCGAACGATAAGAAAAGGCTCTCTTTCACTTGGGGGTCCAAATTGTGACCTTAAAAGTTTCATGTTGTGACCTAGGAAGACAGAGAGCATTCAGTCTTGACTTACCTCCAAATTGCTTAATTTCATTAAAAGGGCATCCACGTCATGACCTCAGCAATCCATATCACAACCTGGGGAGGTAGAACACTCCAAACTCTTGTGTTTTGGTTCTTGTAACATTGTGGCTCCATCAATGCTTTATCTTGGGTCTTAGGTTCTTCTCCAAATGCCTGAAAATCACAACAAAAAGCTTTGTAAAGACTAACAAATTACAAATAAAGGCAATTACAATTAAGGATGGAGAATTGACCTTTTTCACCCCTTAAACAACAAAATACAATGTGTGAATCAATGTAACTAAAGAGCTATAAATGCATGCATAATGAGGGTAAAAGTATTGCAAAACATCAGAAAAAATACTTGAGAAAACCATATAAAGATAAGGTTCTATCACTCCTGCTTGGGCTCAACCTTATAAAACCATCTCTTTGAGGCTTCTAACTTAACTTTTGGCCTGTATCTAGCCTCTTTTCTCTTTTTGGGCCTTCAAGACTTTACTGAAACCTCTAACTTTAATTACACTTTAGCTCCTGAAAACTTTCACTTTGCAGTTTAGTCCTTGAAATTGCTTTAACTTCCTTTCCCATCGTTGGGACCTTTGCTAAAAAAGGGATCTAGTAGCCTATCCAATTCAAGCTATTTTTGGTACTTCTAGGTCCAAAAGTCAGGATGTTACATAAATCACCCTTAAATTTCTTTGTAATTTTTCTAAAGGCAATTTAGTCATAAAACCAATTGTATACCTTATAATTCTCAAGGAATATTATCCTTATTATTCCTTAATTTTTTAGGGCTTGGAAATATTTTCTCCGTAATTATTTTTGACCAATTTTTCTTAATTAGTTAAACTTCCATAACTTACTTGAAAAATCATAATAATTATTTTCCACCAAAATTCTTCTATTTCTCCTTATCATTTTTTACCTTTAATTGTTTAAGAATATCCTTATTCCTAATCACTATATTACTGGATGTGACATTTACAGACCAAAGATGACAAACCAAGTTTGAGGATAAATAAAGGTGATTGACAAGGATTGTGAACCGCAAAAAGTAGACAAAAAAGCTATGCCGACTTAAGAAGGAAGCCATTAGAGGTTATGGTTGGAGGTACTAACCATAGGAATGGGGTTTGAGCCCAAAGGCAAAATAGTTAATGCCTAAGGACCCTTCCAAATTTTGTTAAATGTTAAAGCTAGCAGCTTATGAATTGGCCCTACTCCCTAATTCTGACTAGATACATAACGTCTTTCATGTTTCTTAATTGAAGTACTAGCCAAATCCCTGTTATATTTTTAGAATATGAGGATGTTGCACTACAAGACAACTTGACGTTTGGAACAAAGCCAATAAAGATCAGGTATTGACGAATTGAGCAGCTACGAAGTAAGACCATTTCAATAGTCAAAGGTGATCTGGAAGGGTTTGGTACAAGGGGAAGCAATGTGGAAAAAGGAAGATGACATGAAGAGCAGTTACTTGAAGCTCTTTATCTAGAGTATATTTAAATTTCGAGAATGAAATTCATTTAAGGGGGGAGAAAATGTCACATCCTGCAAAAATTAATCCTGGTAATAGATATGAAAAATTAAGTCAGGGCCACTAAGAAAAGCAGATTGGCTGACAAAGCCAAACATGACATAAAATCCAGATAGGGTTTGGACTGATATTTTTGAAATTATCACTCTAGGAAAGGCAAAATGGGAAAATTAGAGGAAAATAATTGTTTTAAATAGTTAGAGGCCTTAATAGTTCTGGAAAAAATATGGAATAATTATCTAAATATTGGATGGAATTTATAAAATTGACTTTAGGCCCTGGAAGTATAGGAAATTATTTTTGGGAATTTCTTTCCAAAAGTCTTTCGGATAAGGCTCTATTGGAGAAAAATGCAAAATAAATAATTAGAGGTGGAGAAAATTTCTAAAAATTTTCAAATCATATTCTTATATTAAAATAGGATTTTTTTTATGGAGAGAAACGTAATTTTGGAGGTCTAGAAAATTATGGAGAGTTACTAATAAATAGTAACTGATAAACTTCGTTTTTGTTTAGAATTAATATTTATGAGTGGGCCCTATTTTTCCTTCATTTTTAGCCCATAATTAGGCTTCATTTTTAGTCAAGAAAAGCCCAAAATTTCATGCAAAATGGTGACCCAATAGTTAAATGGATTTAAGCCTAATTTTAGTCAAAATATCAATAGGAGTTTTCTAGAGACTAGACAAATGACATGATCTGAAATTTTAGGGCATTAGATGGCAGCCACATGGCTATTTTATTGGCAAAATTTTGGCCATAAACTCAAGGGGTATGGCTAGCCAAAAGTTTCTATAAATACCTACTCATTTTGAAACATTTCAGCCAAAATGGGAAAAATTAGGGGAGGTTCCATCCAACCAAAAACTCAACCTTAAATAACACTAAAAACCTTCCAAATCAAGGAAAAATTATCAAGCTTCAAGCAAGGATTCATTAAAGTATGTCTAAGCTTGATTTTGGTTAAATTTAATGGTTATTTTGGTTGAGATTTCATGACAATTCCTAAGCTTGCATGCTGTGATTTTTCAGTCAAAATGGGAAAGCTGTAGGGAAGCATAGAAATGGTTTAAGGCTAGGAATTATCATATTTAAGTGGTGTTTGGATTGAATTTTGAAAGAAAAACAAGTTAGGGATTTATAGCACCCTATTCGGCCATGACATGTTCATGAGGTAGGGATTCGTTTTGATGTGTTTTGATGGTTCCAATGAGTTTAAAAGGTGTTTTTGTATAGGGAAACACCAAAAAAAAGTGTTTAAAATAGTTGGAATCAAAAATGAAATTTTTCAAGATATATACCCCCTATTCAACCAATGTGAGATGAAAGGGAAGGAGTGTGATTTTGTAAAATCTGATTTTATATTTAGATTCTACATGAAAAATTGTATAGGAACAGACCAAGAGATTATTGGAATTAAAGAAGGAATAATTATGTTAAAAATCAAAGGAAAGGGGGATTTAATGAAGCTTAAGCTTAGATATTTATGTTCAAGCTTGATTGGTTATTAATATAGCTTGAAATTATACTTGAATTGATAGGTTTTGTGAAGAAGGATCAAGGAGAACACTAACCTCTTGGGAAGGCTGAATTATATCAAGTGAAAGAGGTAGCGTTGAATCTAATTTGATTGTTTTTCTTGCTTACTTAATATGTAAGTGTTTTTTGCTTGTGATGCTAAGAAATGATTGATTTACACTATGATATGGAATGTTCTTTGATGTTTGACATGCTTTGGCCAATGTAAATCGATATGAAATGTGAATATGTACTAATTTCCTTGATGGAATAATGCGCTATGCATGGAATTAGAAATGATTATTATGCATTGTGATATGTCACATTTTGTAACGTATGATTAACATGATAATTATGATTTATTGCTACTAAGATTTCTATGAAATCTCATTCCTTTATATTCCCATATTCACCAATTAGGAGTTGGATAAGCAATGAGAAAGGAAAGGGATTCACTTGGATGATGATGGAGTTTATTGTTATTAAAATGGTGTTTTGTAATTATATACATTGTTATGTGTAATTGTGAACTATGTTAGGATATTATATCAATGATTAAGGATGCTTTACCTATGAGCAATTGCCTAAAGAATTATGTTTGAGTATGTGTTATATGATTGGAAAGGTTATACAAAAAGAAGGGAAAAGAGAAACCAAGAATCTCATGAAAAAGGGATAAAAGTTGGCCTTTTTAAGGGTCAAGTTTGACCTATGTGATTTTGAGCAATTGGATGAGTGTTGAGCTGAAATTTGGCATGCTTATAGATCTCCATTTTAGCTTTAAAACAAGTGGTAATTTACTAAATTTGGAGTTTTGTATAGAAAGTTATGTCTTTCCAAAGTTGGGCATGAATCTTGAAAACTTGAAAAATGACCAAATGAATAGTACCTCTTTGAACGAAATATGCGATTGATGCATGAGTTCAGGATGTAATTGAGTATTTTTTTCCTTAAAGATGGTATTAAGAGCTTTAAGTAAAACTTAGAACCACTTCGTTTTAATTTTTCTAGAATTAGTTATGAATTTTCAAATTTTGGCCTTTGTTAGGTTTACAATGAATAGTAACCTGAATTTAAGAAAATTTAAGGTTCAAATTTTTCCAACTTAAGACTATAATAGATGATCCAAATGGTTCCAAGTGAGATAAAAGGAGGTCTAAAAGTAAGGTGTGACAAATGACGTGTTTTTGCAAGCATAATCCACTAGCACTAGAGGGTACATTATGTAACATCTAGACTTTTAGGCCTAGAAGTTCCAAAAATAGCCTAAATTAAATAGGTTACCAGATCCCTGTGAGCAGAAGTCCCAAAGATGAAAAAGGAAGGTAAAGCAGTTTCAGGGACTAAACTGCAAAGTAAAAGTTTTCAGGGGCTCGAGTATAATTAAGGTTAGAGGCTCCAGTAAAGTCTCGAAGGCCCAAAAAGAGAAAAGAGACTAGATACAGGCCAAAGGTTAAGCTAGAAGCCTCAAAGAGAAGATTATATGAAGCTAAGTCCAAGAAGGGACTAAACTGTAAATTCAGAAAGTTATGACTAACAGGGGTAAAAATGGAAGAGTACGCAGAGAACTCCAAGAAAATCCTAGAAAATTAGAAATAATATTCTAAGGCTCTTCTATGAAGAGAAAAGATGAAAATACCCCTGAGGCAGCTTAAATGGAATTTATGAGGTTGTGATTGGTAAAAAGTATACCGTTTGAGGTAATTATTTGAAATAGCAAGAGACCTCAAAAGTGTATACAAAAATGAGGTTAAAGGGTTGAAAGGTTGTACTAATTTATAAAATTAGTCCCGTAACCAAAAGGCTAGTAGAGTGGCTTTAAGAAATTAAAGAGCTGGTTTTGCTGATAAAAGGGTATTTTAGTAAATGAATTTTATGCAAGGCTTAAAGGAAGTGTTATGGGCTAAGAAAATTCATAGATACTCTCTAAAATGAAAGAGAATTTATGGATCTGACAGAAAATAATTATAGAGGCCAGAGCACTGTAATTAGAGAAAAGAAGTTAAACCCGGAGTAAAAGTGCACCGATAGAGTATTAATCAGAGTCTTGCACTTTACTTGGGCCACAAGTCGCCACTTGTCAAGCCTTTAATGGATGGTAATTAAAGTTTTCCAAGTGTCAAGCTACCAATGGAGAGGATCTTGACTTTGGAATTTAATTACATTATGATTTAAGTTAATTAAGAGAGAGGATTAAGATTAAGTAGGCTAATGACACTTGGCATAACATTAATGATGGTTGGTGGGATATTTTGTACACATTAATGAGCTCATCTCTCCCCTAAATCAGATGGGAATTTCGTGCAAGGCATGAAGAGAGGGAAAAAGAGAGAGTTTTGAGGGAAAACCAAGAGAAAGGCATCAACTTTGGTCACACAATCAAGGTTCAAGGTGAGTTCTTGGCTCTAGATGTGTTCTTGCCTTGGTTTCTTTCTCTTTTATGGTTGAAAATATGTCTTCTCTCCCTTTTGATGGCTGGTCGAAATGGTTGATGAGTGGGGAAGGGAGTTTGGTTGTTAGATCTTGCTAGAACACCTCAAAGTATGGTAGATCCAAGTGGATCCATGTGAAAATTGGAAGAATTACGTGCTGATTTGATGGCTTTTTCGAATTAGTTACTGTTCATATCTGGTTCTGAAATTTGGCATGCTTAAAGTACACTCTATGAGCTTTAAATACATGGGTAGAACACTTTATTTGGATATGTGTACGATTTATGGTGATTTTTCAAAGTTAAGGTTTGAAATCTGGAAACAGTGTTGAACTTTTGGGAGATTGTCGAGTTCCGTACAATTCTGGTACTGTTATGAGTGGAATTGGTTCCTGAAACTATTTTTCTGTTAAATTTAACTTAATTAGCTTTCAGTGAGACTTTGAATCACTCAATTTGGAGTTTTCTAGATTTAATTATGAATTTTCAAAGTTGAGCAAAAATTCTGGAGATTCTGCGTGAACAGTACCCGCGAGCCAAAATTTCCAGATTTGATATTCTTGAATCTAAAGCCATCTAAAGTGGTCCTAATTGATAGGAAATAGATCATAAGGATGTGAAATGATAAGATTTATATTAGAAAAGTTAGAAAGAAAACCCTAAGACTAAGAGAAAGGGGTTGAGGTTCAAGAAAGCTAGTCTTGAACTTTATGTAATCTAATGGTCCTAATGGATTGTGTCATCATTATGGTTATGTTTAGGACCTTTGAAACATCCAAGAGGATGTTTAGTGATGCTGACCGAATGCCCACATGGTTGGAAAGTCAAGGGAGTCAAAGGAAAAGTAAGAGGAAAGCTTGAGGTGCAAGGTAGTGAACTTACCCTTTTATGTGCTTGACATGGTATGCTTATGTGTTGGTTTGTATTTGTTGTTTGAATGATGTTGTGACATGATGATTGTTGCTGGAAATGCTGTTTTTAATATGTTCCCATGGCCATGCATTTTTATACCAAGCATAAAGCATGATGGCATGTCACTAGTTAACTTAAATTTATGAAAAACTACATACCATACACTAGCATCCATCTTGTGCATGTATGTGGTAATGTTTGCTACTGAGATTCCCCCGAATCTCACCCCCTCCCTAGCCAACCATTCAGGTCAAATCAATGATGGGCACCAAGGGCATGAGAAGCAAGGAGAAGAAGTGGAGAATTATTAATGCTAATGATTGATGTTATTATTCAATGTATAATTCTCCTATGTTGTAAGTTATGTTATGAATGCCATCAATTCAATGTATGTGCTTAGGATGTTTATGGCATGAATGAAAGTATATGAGCATGAATGGGAAAAAGTAAGCCCATGTTAGGTATGCCAAAGAAATAAAAAGAATTAAAGTAAAGAGATATTAAGGGAAAAAAACGTAGGTCCTGAAGCAGTTAATTTCAAGCTTCAGTTCGACCTATCATATGAATGAGTTAAGCTACAGAATTTGGTACGCTTATAATGCATATCCCAAGCTTTAAAATGAGTGGTAAATCACATCATTTGGATGTGTATACAATGAGATATGAATTTTCGAAGTTAAGGCGCAGAATCTGGACAGTCCAGATTTTACAAAATGAATAGTAATTTTAATCCAATAAACTGTATGTTTTCAGTGAGGATGAGTTCAGTTGAATATTTTTCCCTTAAAGAGCATTGAGAGAGCTTTCCGTAGAATTTTGGAACACCTCCATACGATATTTCTAGAATTAGTTATGATTTTTCAAAGTTGGACCTGTAATCTGAAAACTGGACAGTGAACAGTAATTTTCCGAAAATTAACGTCCAAATTGAAATTTTTAAGCTTAAGACCATCCAAAGTGGTCTGGAATGATTCTAAATAAATGCTAAGGTATTATATAAGTAAGGTGTGACACATTAGATGTGCAAATAGCCGATGATTGGATTACTTAGCTAGAGAAAATCTTTAGAGTGATGGATTGTCCATCTGAGACCAAAGTATAGATGGTAATTTATAAGTTGGAAAGGAAGCTGATAGGTGGTGAAAGAACACAAAGATAGTCCTCTTAGTTGATGAAATCGGATCTCTTAGGAATTATTCAAGGATTAATTCTTCCAGAAGTATTTTTTAGATTGGTAAGAGATGAGAAAGAAGTTGAATTCCTCACTGCAAAGCGAGTGAAAGATGAATCTTTCAATGAATATTTGGCTAGATACATTAAATTATCTCAGTACCCTACCTATTTGTAACAAATGAATGACAAATGGTAGTTTAGTGAGAAATAATTAGGGGCCCAAGACCAGAATTGAGAGGAAAGGTAGCCCTGATGTAAATTGGAAATTTTAATAAAGTAGTAGAAGCTTGCTGAATCACTGAGAGCAATTAGAATCATTATGATCATACTAGGACAATGTCGAGGATTGTAAACCTCAAGCAAGGATGATGACCGAGGGAGCTTCCTATAACAATAGGAAGAAAATTTTCAATTTTAAAAATAACCCAAAAAGGGCATGTGTCAAGGGGAACCAGAATTTTTTAGACAGGCTCGGATTTGTGAAAATTGTGGGAAGAATCATGGAGACTGGTAATGCACAATGAATCAAAATTTATACCTTCATTTTGAAAAACCTGGACACTTTGTGAGGGAATGTTGCCTTGGTATAGGAGGAAACTTGAACGTCGCCTGAGATGACTTGAGATTTAATTAGAATGAATAATTGCACAAGGTCTAATATTCGATTTAGGTGCCAGTTATTTGTTTATATTGTATGGTTATGATGGTCGATTGGACTTTACTGGGAAAACATTACCATGTGATTTAAGTTATCTTGTCTGGCGTGTATATTGTCGTACCATCCTTGATTTGATGTGTATACCATCTCATAATATTGATTTGAAAATTGACCTCAATTGATTTTCATTTAATAATGTCCTCATTAATTGCAAAAATTTGAAACTTAAACTTTTCCTCTTAAGGAACCTGTCTCTTGCTTAGAGATGAGATTGAATTTCACGAGTAAGGCCAGACAGAGGAATGCTTATGGTAGGATTATTAAAAGTATATGATAACTCTCGGTGTAGGCAGAGATAAAAGAGGAAGTAGAGGAAATGCCAAAAATAAGGGAATGTCCAGAGAAATTCCCAAAAGAGATTAATGAACTCCTACTAGAAAGGAAGTAGAATTTATGTTTGAGGGGATGCCTAGGACGAAATTAATTTTAGAAGCTCCTCATTGCATAACTCTTAATAAAATGGCTGAGTATAGTAGGCCTAATAGAAATAGGAGTCTATATCCTAGTAAGGAAGTAGACTAACAATTTAAACCTCAAGTAATCGACGTAACCTCGAAAGAGGTAAGATAACAGGACAAGATGTTTGAGGTTTGTTAAATCCCTAAAAAATAGTAGAATCCCCTAAGGGATGGTGAACCAAGAGAGATAGGAATTAGATGATATGTAGTAAAGGATTATTGATAAACTAAATGCCTGACTGGATATGACACAGCAAGGTAATCAATGTATGATGATTAATGTTTGACCATATGAGGTGATTGATCAAGAGGTAAAGAAAGGTTGTGTCAGGAAAGATCTCTCTTGAGGATAGAGTTAAATAGAAATAGATAGGAATGTGATAATTAAAGGTTATACTGGGAAATGAATTGTAATGAAAGATGAGGAAATTCCCAATAGTACTTAAATTCTGATGGTATTAAGATAATTTGGTAATGCTAGGGACTATAGGGTGCTCTTTTGTGTCCTTAAGGTGCTTAAGAGTATGCAACCATAGCACCCAAGCTAGTGTGTAACCCAAAGGACAAAATCCCCTCTGATAAATAACATTGCTAATGGAATTAAGTAATGTTAGTGGAGAGACTCCCTTTGATAGAGATGTGGTATTGAGGAGTGTACCCTGATAGGAATTGAGTACAAGGAAGGTCTTGGCTATGAAATACCTCTTTGAAGGTAGAAGTGATCCTCTGTGACAGATTTAATACTGCTCTTGTGAGAGCGAGCCATCCTTAGCAAAGATTATATTGAACAACCTGGATGGAGTTGACAGTGATATATTCTCTATCGGTGGGATAGGAAATGAGAGATAAATAGTTGCTCTAGTATGAGCATGAGGATAGCGGGAAGCAGTCAAGACAAGGCATAGAGCGGATCTGACCCCGAGGAGAGTAAAACTAGTCAAGAGTAATAGGAAGGAATTATGAGGCAGATACATGAGACTCCTCGAACTTAACAAGGTATCGTAATATAGTGATGGGTCACGAGAACATAATGATTTAAACCCTTTCCTGATATTGTTTTGAATTGGTAAGAGGCAACAAGGACTATAGAGTCTTAAGGTAAGGCAAATTGGTATTGACACGATGACAAGCTAATAGGCTTTAGAGATGAGGCAATGTCTAGAGATTCAAGAGACACCATGAAAGGAAAGTGACTTAGAATAGCCAAACTCAAGGGTTAAAGAAATATGAAAAGACTAAGGATTTTAAAGTTGGCCAGAAGTATTAAGTAAGGTCTAAGAAGGCAATACTAGTGTTTATGATCAATCTTGGGGAATAATTAGTCAAGTTACCCATGGAGTGGAGGTGACTTACTGATGCACATTTTCAGACTTTTTGCCACAGCACAACATTTTTTTGGAAACTCTCATGTTGTGTAATGCTTTGGTCTTCAATCTTGGCTCTGATTCTCAAGTGTCCTACAATAAAAAGTAACAATTTGAAGCATCAATTGTCCTAGAAATCAATTGAATACAATTAAAACCAATTATGACAATTTTACCTTAAAAAAGACACTAACTCAAAGTAAGGACTCTTAATATAATTTAAGCACAATTATCATCAAAAGGAGCCAAAATCTATGATAAATACCCTTAAAATGATATGAAATAACATAGAACAATTGGGTATCGTATTAAAAGACACTAACTCTCTCATCTTGCATGGTCATATTGAACCAATTGCATTAATCATTCTTAAATTGCACATTATGGGAGCTTAACAATGTTTTCATTAATGAAGTTCATTGATTTAAACATTGGACTCAATGAGTTATTTAGGTTGTTATTAAGAAAACCTAATGGGTTTATGAAACTCCCAATATCTTAAGTGAACTATGATTGCCATCAAAACCATTCTCAAGAGATTTCCTATCATTCATTTCCATTCCATCATCATTATCCAAAAACACCAAAAATATAGTAGCTTAGGTTTGTTTTCATTGCATATAGTTTAGTTACATTTCAATTTAATCTCAAAACCCAAAACCCCATTTCATTGCATTGCATGGCATTTAGTCTAGCTTAGGTCATCAATAAAGATTCCTAAAAGTGAAACAACCCGAATTTGCACTATACTGTATAACTTGAATTTATTTTTAATTGAGAACCCCAAGGCAAATGACAAAAGGTCCTTATCAAATGGCGCTATTGTCAGGGAGCCATTAAGTGGTTCCTTCGGCTAGTTAATTATCAACTTCGATTGATTGGGGTTTTTGTGAGCCTTTTAGGTTACATTTTTACATTCTGCATAATAGGTTTTGCATTGCATAAAAATTTTGAAATATGCAAACCAAGATCTTGATTTTGATTTTGATTTTTCTATATAGTTTCATACATTTCATAGCATTCTTTGCATTTTTGAGTTTCTACTGATTTGTGTTTTTGCTGCATTGTTCTGGTTTTCTCATTCTTTGTGACACTTTGTCGTGGCCAACTTTGTGTTTCACTGTGGCATAACGTGTTGAACCAAATTTCATTCTCCCCCTCTGGACATCTTTACCGCAACAAACCCTTCCTTTCACCGCGGTAAAGGGTCCTCTATTTAAAAATTTTTTTTTGCTTCTTACCCAGTTTCTTTTTAGGTTAGACTTAAAAACTCTTTAGGAATTAATTGTTTAGTTTCTTATGGCTTGGTTTAATAATAATTTTGGTCCATCTGATTACTTTTCCTCTTTTGTAGGTGACAACGTTGTGATAGGTGATGATTTCTCTCAAGGATTTAATGCTATACAACAAGAATTGGATCTCTTTCAGGCATACTTTGATCATGAAGAACATGGTGGGACTTATCAAGGACATGATACTCCCTATCCTCACTATAACCATAGCTATGATTGGATGAATGATCCTCCACATTCCCCTGACCATACCTCTTCATTCCATTCATACCCAAAACAACATCCACCATTACGACAACATTATGACTTATCACCTCCACCATACAGTCCATACTTCGAACACTTTCCATCACATCATCCATATCATGAGCCAATTATTCCATCACATGAAGCCTACCACCAATACACTTACTCATCTCACCAACCATTTCATAACCATTACCATCATTCCATCCATGTTCCACTCCATACCTTGAACCATTCTCACTATATGATCCCTCCTTTGAACTACCTTTCTACCAAATGAATGCTACCACCAACCCTCATCCCAATCCACATACCAACCCCTTCCCTAATCTCATGAACATTAATTCAATGAACTTGATCCATTTCTTACTATTCCTAAGAAGGACCGGATACGATTTTTAAGAGAAGCTTATGACTGCTTGAATTCATATTACCATGGATTGCTTGAAGAGGCAGAGATATCTGGAATCTCTAAGGAATCAGAGGAAGAGTTAGAAGAATATCAAAGTGCATTAGGTAAGTTCTTGAGTGATATAGCATAAATTGAGTCTAAGATTGGGAAAGATGAATCAGAGTGTCTAGATTCACTCATGCAAGAGGCCGAGATGAAGCAAGAACATCTATAAACTTAGAAGGACTTGTGCCCTACATCAGGTAATATTGCTTCTTTTCTTGAGGAGATTGACCCTGTGCTATAACTACTATTCCTATTGAAGTTATTACTAATGTGAGTGAGAATGAGGTGGATGAGGAAATCATAGTTGAATCCCCTCATATGTTTCAAAATGAAAATTCTCACTTAAACACTTCTAATAGTAGTTGTTTAGTTTATGATGTTACTTGCATTGTCACAGCTTCTCTGTGTGAAGACATGCTTCTCTTTCTAGTACCAGATTGGATAGTGGAATTGATTCTGATTTGAATGAACCTTTATCTTGTTCTTGCAATGCTCACACTATATGCATGGATTGCATTGATAACAAAAATGATATACTTGTTGAGTGAAAAAAACAGAACTTTGGTAAAGTGTGTGCATTACCTTCTAGTACTAAAAATACTAAAAATATAGAGCATGATGTTGATGTAAATTGCTTGGAAGATGATTCTGTGGAAAAATGTGAACCTAACCATTGCATTAAGAATCAAATTCATGATAATTCAATAAGTTCGTAGCTTCTAATAATGTTGAGAAAGGCTTTAAAGTTTTAGCAGATAAAATCATGAACATCAATAAGTCTTTCCAATAAATTTTATCTTGTGATTTGCCTCTTGATTTATCTTACTCTGTAAATAGTAGTTTGCATAAATCTTTTTGCTCTTTCTTTTCTCCCTCTTTAAACACTACCTCTTGTGAATGTGATAGTGGTGTATTGTACTCTAACAACTGTCAGTTGGATTCTTTAGCTTCCACTTCACATGAGCTTAAGTGTTTCAAAAATTTAAATAAAAGTTTGACTCCCACTGATGGGAGTGTTATTGACTTTCTAGGTTGTGATAGTTACTTGGAGAGATTAACTTCTAAACTGTCTTCATTTCATTTTGATTCTCTTTATGTTCTTCTTTTTGGATGTGGTACTGCTATTGGTTCTGCTTGCTTACAGGACCCCATACCACCACTACCAAGGAAGATCAATGGAGGAAAAGTGAGCACACTGAAGAAATGCATGTTTCTCATTCAGGATGAGAACTTCTCCTACAAGAATTTGAAGAGATTTCATTTTAAAGGTTGTCCCTTTCCTTCCTTAACTCTTATCTTTTGAATCATTTGCTTGTTTTATGAGATAAGTGTGGAGGAGGGATATAGCCAGTAGTTAAAGTAGTTTGTTTCTTTTCTTTTCTTTTCCTCCCTTTTTGGTTTTGTTTTCTCTGGTTTAGGGTTGCACTTGAGTTTTGCATTGGGGACAATACAAGATTTAAGCGTGAGGAAGGATTGATATTCAATAATTCTGTGTGTTTTTCTGTGTTTATTGAAAAATCTGGTTTTCTAAAAATTTTCAAAATTTTGATTGATTTTTGAACTTAATTTGAAGATTTTGAGTCAAAATTTTTGAAATTTTTTGCTTCAATTAACTTGTACTTGAATTTTTGTATTCTTGGACTTTGGTAAATGTTCTTGAACTTGTATTGATACTCATGAGAATTACGATTTGTTCAGAGTTGATTGTTTTAGTTTCATTGGCCAAAAGTCTTCAAGCTTGCTTTTATATTGATTGAGTTAATGTACTGTGATTAATCTAGAGTACAATTAACCTTTACGCATGAGCATTTGAGATTTAGCCTTGTTAGAAGATTCTTTGAGCCTAATTTTCATTCATAGTGAGTTGCATCCACTTACATTTTCCACTTTCTAGAACTTGTTCCAATTCTTAATCAAAACTTAGTTGCATTGATATGATGAGCATGATAGAGGCATTCTTTTCTAAACCTTTACATCCCAAACACAAACTCACACCATTTTATCCATTGTTAACCATTTGAGCCTTCATCTTTTCTTAAGTGCCAAGAGATGCATTATATATTCAAGTTTCCAACATTTTTACTATTACATTCATGATGTATTAAAATTTGTCTTCTTGGGTTTAGAATTGCCAAAAAACAATAAGAAAAGAAATAGAAAAAGGTAAAGAAATAGAAGAAAATGCTTAAGAAAAGCCAAAGAAAGAAAGATTAAAATAAATGGTACCAAAAGAATAAAGTTTTGAAATAAGGCAGTTCATTGGTGGTTTAAAGAGAAAAGTTATGCTTAAAGAGAAATAGAGTAAATGTTTGCTGGAAACCCTTTCTGAATATGCTTGGTGCTTTATCATTTGACATCTTTTCACCTTATTTCTTTTCAATTAGCCCTTTTGATCACCATTACCTTAAAAGTCTTCTTGATCATTACATTCATGCATTAAAAGTAGAGAGGTAAGATTTTAACAAGCTTGTGGTAAAGTGTTGATTAAGTGGATTTGAGAGAAAATTACCCCATCTTGGTGAGTAGAGTGAAATAGTTTATATCTTAAGTGTTTTCTCTTTTGTTCATTCACATTGTATTGACTGTATTCTACTTTAATCCCTTCTTGTTAACTTAGATAACTGTGATTGCTTGTTTAAAGAGTTGGATTAATGGCACTACCGCTTTCTTACTTTGAATTCATAGGGGTTCCTATTTGTATCAATGCTATTCTCTTGTTCTGGTTTTATTTTTCCTTTCTCCAGGAGTACAAAGGTTTAAGTATGGGGGATTTGATTGAACCCAATTGTTCTATGTTATTTCATATCATTTTAAGGGTATTTATCATAGATTTTGGCTCCTTTTGATGATAATTGTGGTCAATTTAGATTAAGAGTCCTTACTTTGAGTTAGTTTCTTTTTTAGGGTAAAATTATCATAATTGGTTATTAATTGTATTCAATTGATTTCTAGGACAATTAATGCTTTAAATTATTGCTTTTCATTGTACGACACTTGAGTATTAGAGCCAAGATTGAAGACCAAAGCATTACATAACATGGAAGTCAAAATATTGAGTTTGGAATAGTTGGTTGTGGCCAAGAAAATGATGTGCTGTTACAGAAAGTTTGAAAATGTGCATTAGTGACTATTCTGGAATAGTTCACTGGGGCAAACTTTACTCTCAAAATCTCACTAAAATTAATTTTTGGAATAGTTTGCCACGGCAAACTCTCAAAATCTCATTAAAATTCCTTTCTAGAATAGTTTGCCGCGGCAAACTCTCTCGTATCACTAACATCAGATTTAGATCCAGAATGCAAAAATGGGCCCTTTACTCATATGATCCGACCCAAATGGACCCCTAAAGCCCTTAGAAATCTTATTTTCGACCTAACACTCCATTCTATCATCTCCAACACCTCTATTCTCTCATCTTCTTGCCTCTCCACCTCCATCTTCTTCCCCATCCATTTTCTTCACCTCTCCTTTACTTCATCTCATTTCCTTCTACTCGCAGTTGCCATAGCTGACAAATTCACTTCGGTTAGAGCTTTTCCTGAAGCTATGAAGGGCTAGGGTTTATCAACTATTAAAGATGGTGGAGTGGCATGAGTTTCCAGACTTCAAAGGGGAGTTTAGTTTCAGTTTGCAATTTTTAGTTATGATTTATGGCTTTTTAGGTCTAGGAGTTGTAAATTGTTAGTTAGGAACTTGAGATTGTTACTGTAATTATTGGTTAATGATTACACTTGTAGTTGGATTGGTTAATGTAGAATTTTATGCTTAAATATATGTGGTCACATATATGTTTCTCTATAATTCTCTTGATTCTCTCTCATCTTGCATGGTTGTGTATTGATATTGAATTGATTGTGGGTTACATTGAACTAATTGCATTAATCATTCTTAAATTGCATATTAGGGGAGCTTAACAATGTTTTCATTAGTAAAGTTCATTAATTTAAACATTGGACTCAATGAGTTATTGAGGTTGTTATTAAGAAAACCTAAGCATTTGTGAAACTCCTAATATCTTAAGTGAACTATGATTGCCATCAAAACTATTCTCAAGAGATTTCCTATCATTCATTTCCATTCCATCATCATTATCCAAAAACACCAAAAATATAGTAGCTTAGTTTTGTTTTCATTGCATATAGTTTAGTTACATTTCAATTTAATCTTAAAACCCAAAACCCTATTTCATTGCATTGCATGGCATTTAGTCTAACTTAGGTCATCAATAAAGGCTCCCAAAAGTAAAACAACTCGAGTTTGCACTATACTGCATAACTTGGATTTATTTTTGATTGAGAACCCTAAGGCGAATGACAAAAGGTCCTCATCAGGCTTATAATGGAGCACAGAAGCTCTTAAGGTTGTAGTAGACCAAGCCTAAAGGGAAGATGATAGGCCAAGAGGATGATACCTCTCGAGGTATAAGAATGGGATGACATGCTAAGTCGAGAGGGTGATGCCTCTCAAGACACAGGAATAAGATAAAACGTTAAGCCGTGAGGGTGATTCCTCTTGAGGCTTGATAATGGAATGACCAGGGATGAGTTTAAGATATAAAAGCCCCCTCCAGTGGTTAACTAGTATGGAGAGAATACCCTTTGGTTTTTTAGAAATACTATTGTTATTGATTAGGCTAAGAGCTATAAGTCCTAAACAATATGGATTCAAGAAAGTTGATTGTGAGATGAAAAGGTAAAAGAAGGAACTTAGACCTGTAAGGTAAAGAGAAGGATGGCTGAATGTGCCAACAAACCTGTCAAAGGTAGACATTTCCTATGATAATAATTACCACTCCATGATACAAATGACTTCATGTGCAGCCTTATATGGCAAGAAATGCCGATCACTGCTATGGTGGACTAAACCAAGGGTAAGAAGGGTTTATAGTCCAAAAGAGGATAGATCAGGTTTAAGGATAAATAAAGATGATTGACAAGGATTGTCAACCGCATAAAGGCCATGTTGACATAAGAAAGAAAGCCGTTAGAGGATTATGGTTAGAGATACCAAACCACAAGAATGGGTCAAACCCCAAAGGCAAAATAGTTAAGCCAAAGACCCTTTAATCGGACCAGAATGTCGCCTTTCGGGTCATCAAGAATGTGATTGCACTTGATAATGTAGTACAAGGCACAACCGATCGTTCTTCTCGAGGAGTCCTTTTATTAGAAAACCTAGACTAAATTGGTTATAAAAAACATATTGATTTGGGTAAGGAAAAAGGGGTTTAAATTGATAAAACAGTGGTGCAATAAAGGTAAAATGCAAAAAAGTAACTCTTTTTGGTCTTTTTAAATTAATGAAAGAATGCTATGAATTAAAGCAAAAGTATGATGAGATAGACTCTTTATGGTGAAAACTTAGCTGTCATTGCTCTTAAATTGTAGGGGAGTTAGAAATCTCTATGTTTGGATAAAAACACCAAACAATCACTTAGGTCCAATGTATTAATTAATAAAAAATTACTTTGATCAAAGTTAATTAACACCTCTTAAAACATTGTTAAAAATCACTTAGAGTGTAATTAAATGGATGATGCAAATGCCCTCAATGATTGTTAATCAACAACCACAAATACCAAGTAAGCAAATTAACTATCAATAATCATTGACAATCAACTAACCAACGAGGAATCAAAACTGATATATATATATCAACATAAAACAGCATCCAATCCAATTACAATAGTATAAACACAAGATTTACCAATTAGTAATCAAGTCTTACATAAGTGTAGAAATTCCTAAATCTAGAAATGTCTAACACAAACTCAAGCACATATTTAGACTAAGAAAACTCCCTTATTGTGTCCTTCAGCTCAACCTTCATCCTCCATCACCAATAGAGTAAGGATTTAGCCTCTCATAGCTTCAAACTTGTCACAATCACTCCTACAGTGTTCAACCACGAGTAATGCTAGAAAAGGGGTTAGAAAATGGAGAATAAGATGATGGAAGTGATTTAATCGATTTAGAATTGTAGGAAATGGTGGAAAAAATGAAGAAAAATGGAAGTTTGAGGTATGGGATTAATGGAGGCTTGAGAGAGAATGGTTGAGGCCTCCTTTCATGCAAATCTACAGAATGAACTCCCTCTGGTTCATGGCTCTTGCACCCTTTTACTCTGGATGCAGAATGACCTATTCTAAAATGTACAGCTTCACTAGAACACGTTCAGGTTGCGACTTGGGGACACAGAGACACTCCAAAATGACCTATCTCTAAAACACGTAGCTTTACTGGAAAAGCATCCAAGTAGTGACCTGAGAAGTTGAAGTCGTGACATGGGAACACAGAGACACTCCCAGTCTTACATTTTGACTCTTTTAAACTTGTGGCTCCTTGGATGCTCCATCTTGGGTCTTTAAACCTCCTCTAAATGCCTAAAAGCAAAAGCAAAGAGCTTTGTAAAGATTAAACAAATTAAATGTTAGGGCATTTATAGGTTGGACGAGATAATTGACCCTTTTTACCCTTAAATCAGCAAAATGAAATGTATCAAATAACATAATCAAAATAGTAAAAATGCATGAAAAATGAGGACAAAAGTGTTGCAAAATACTAGAAAACACTTAAGAAAACCATATAAAGATTGGGTTCTATAACTACCCCACACTTGAACCTTTGTACTCCTGGACAAAGACTTGAATCATTCCAAAGAAAGTATAGGCACAAAAAGGAAATCAGCATGCTCAAAAATGATCTCAAGAACCAATTAATCAATATTTTTTAGGAAAACAATAATGATAACATGAACAATGCCAAGTAATTAGATACAAGGTACAATTGATTCTAAATACATGAACACTAGAGATTTGCTCAAGGGTTGTAAGTGTTTAACTCTCTCATCTCTCCTCATTGGGATTCTTTTCACTCCAAATTCAAGTAGCAAACACCCTACCATAGCCTTATAATAGCTCTAAAATCTCCACTACTATTTAGCATTCATGTAAAGAATCAAGAAGACTTTTAAAGTTGCAGTGATGGAAAGGCTAGATGGAATGGAAATGTGATGAAATCGAATATCGAGGACTAAAGCAATATGGGTCAAATATCATCTATTCTTAGATAAAGAAGTTCAAATCTTAACCTTCTATAAAGGGAATATTTTATTCAACTTTATTTTGTTGCTATAGCTTATGTGTGTGTCTATATATATATGTGTATTTTTTTCCATTTTTCTTTTCTTTTTGCTTTCTTTCTTTCTTTGTTTTTTTTGAACCAACTGTATAGCTAGTATTTCCAACAAAAACCCATGAAGGTTAGGAAATCTCAATTATCAACATAAAATCAACTTAATCAAAATTGTAGTTCAAACAATCAAGGTGATAAATGAAATGAAAGAAGTGAAGGATCAAAAGGGGTGAACAATAGATAGATGTTTATGGATTGTGTTTGGGTAAAAAAGGTGTAGAAAAGAATGCCTCTATCATATTCAAAATAATAAATGCACATGTAACTTTAACCAAGAGCTAAAACAAGTTCTAGAGAATGTAAACCATATGAATAATCACTCAATTTAGAAATTAAGGCTCAAGAATATCCTTCCAACAAGGTTTCATATCTCAACTCCTCATACACAAAGTTTCAATCAACATGCATTAATCATAAGGTATTAGGACACTTATCACAAAAGAGAACCTTAGGATGATGATAAAAAAGATCAAAATAATCACTTAGGAACATACTTGGATCCCAAAAATACCCATAAAGTCTTAGGGAAATCATTTTCAAAACCCAAAGTTCTTAAAAGCTCAAGGATGGGCATAGTTTTTAAGAAAACTATTTGATACAATGAGTTGGATTAAAAAGGCAATGATTTTTCTTGAAAAAGGTGTAAAGGTAGCTTCAAAAGGATCCTTCTAAACAGCATTGTGTAAAGCAAAGAGAAGGGAAATAGATGCATATAAATAGGGTCTAGGTCGTGACTTGAAATAGTGAGGTCATAACTTGGTGTCACAAAGAGCACCATGTTACCCCTTACTTCTAAAATGACTTAGAGTTCACTCATAACCATTTTAGACCACAGTGGATGGTCTTGGGCTCAAAAATCTCATTTAGGATGTTGAGGACACTACTTTCTGGATTTTTACTGTTCATTTGATAAAAATCTAGTTTTCTGGTCTAACTTCAAAAAATCACAACTTAATCAAGAAAAATGAAAATGGAGTGGTTCAAAATTCTATGGAAATCTCTTTGAATTCTCTTTTAAGAAAAATAATCTTGTGAATCAATTCTATTTGAAAAAGTGTTAGGGTGTTGTGAAAGTCATCTCTGTCCTTTTGGTAAAAACTCTTTTTTCTAGATTCTAGACCTTAAATGTGAAAAATCATTAAAAATTGTAAAGTTAGTTATTTTTAACATGCTGCCTATTGATTTGAAACTCATGATGTGAAATTTAAGCATACCAAATTTTGTGAATAAATTCATTTAGGAACTTAATAAAAATATGGCTTGAAATTGGCGTCCTGCTTAGGATTACAGCACAAAGCATATATACTTATACATGACCAAGCATAATTGTTTACTCATGGTTCATCACCTTTTTTATCCTTAGATTTGTAGCCTCCCTTTTGATGATTCAGCCCCTAAAATGTTAGGTTACATATGGGAGATGAGATTTTAATGAAATCCCAGTAGCAAGATCAATCAACCAAAACATCAACATGCATTAATTACAAGCATTCCAGCCTTTTTGCTATGAATAGGAAACTACTTTACCTCATACATGTAGCACTCTAACATGCAGTAGCCAAGGCACTTAAAGCAAGGAGTATAGCTATACAATCATCATCATTATCATCATTTAGCTTAACCACCACCACTATAAAATGAGGAATATTTGATGCTAAATACTTGACGGTTATAACACAAAACCGTCAAATATGGTATGTCGGGAGAAAACTTGACAGTTTTAATAGGAACCGTCAAGTTTAATTTGATAATATTTGATGGTTTTTTAAAAATGGTCAAGTTCTTTTAATAATACTTGATGGTTATATTATAACCATCAAGTATTGTTGAGGTAAAGTTAACAATTTTTCTTTAAACCGTCAAGTTTTATAATACTTGACGGTTTTTCATTATAACCGTCAACTATTCTTTTAAAATACTTGACGGTTATAAAGAAAAACTGTCAAGTATTATGTTTTAAAACCCCCTTCTTTATTCATTTTGCTCTGCTGGGTTCAAAATTTTTGGCGCCCCTTTCTGGTTCCTAACCTCTGCCCACATCATCGCAACCCTCTAAACCACCATACCTACCTCATTTTTGGCCCTTCCCTTTTGTTTTTATTGATCGTCCTCCACCATCATCCCTCTCTGTGTCCTCCTTCATCACTGCGGTATCCTCCTACATTGTCATTATCATGCATTGTTCTCTAGATTTGACAGCTTCAGGTTGGTCCCTCTTCGCATCCTCCTTCATTACTCACTCCCCTTATTTCCTTTAGTGGTTCCTTCAAAATGATTGTAATTGAAAGAAGATGATAGGATGAGCAATAATTTTTGCTCCATTATAGTTTTTATGTTCGGCCGAATGGGTTTTTTTTGCATTTTGATCAGTTTTTGGGTTGGGTCTTTTCAATTTCTGTTTGAGCCATAAATTGTTTGCTAAATTATCAAAATTGCTAATGTTTCAATTTTTGTTTCTGTAATTGAAATTGGCTGAGACTGTATGTTTTATGTTTTTTGTAACATCTAAACTTTTGAACCTAGAAGTACTAGAAATAGCCTGAATTAGATAGGCTACTAGACCCTTTTTGAGCAGAAGTCCCAAAGATGAGAAAGGAAGGCATAGCAGTTTCAGGGACTAAACTGTAAAGTAAAAGTTTTAAGGGGCTAAAGTGTAATCAAAGTTAGAGGCTCCAGTAAAGTCTCGAAAGCCCAGAGAGAGAAAAGAGACTAGATATAGGCCAAATGTTAAGCTAGAAGTCTCAAAAAGAGGATTATATGAAGTTAAGTCCAAGCAGGGACTAAAGCGTAAAGTCCGAAAGTTATGACCAACAAGGGTAAAAATAGAAGAGTATACAAAGAATTCCAAGAAAATCCTAGAAAATGATAAATAATATTCTAAGGCTCTTCTGTGAAGAGAAAAGACAAAAGTACCCCTGAGGCAGTAAAAAGTACATTGTTTGAGGTAATTATTTAAAATAGCAAGAGACCTCAAAAATGTATACAAAAATAAGGTTAAATGGTTGAAAGGTTGTACTAATTTATAAAATTAGTCTCGTAACCAAAAGGCCAGTGGAGTGGCTTTAATAAATTAAAGAGCTGGTTTTGCCGATCAAAGGGCATTTTGGTAAATGAATTTTTATGCAAGGTTTAAAGGAAGTGTTATGGCCTAAGAAAATTCATAGATATTCTCTAGAATTAAAGGGAATTTATGGAGTAGACAGAAGAATTTTCTGAGCTCCGGAAGGCCATAAAAAAAGCCGGAGAAATGTGGGCCAAGTAAATTTGGAGTAATTAAGTTTGATCCAACGGCTAGGATCTAATCTCCCATCTCCTCCACCACTTTCATGACACTTGGCATCTTCTAGAAGGTTGAGGTAAGTATGATGCAAGAAGATGATGCAATGATGATGTAAAAGTTAACTTGAAGTTCCAAGATTACCCTTACCCTTTCAATTAGCCACCAAGGGTATTTTGGTTCATTCAAGCCAAAGTTTTGGCTATAAATAGGCACTCCCTCCCCTTCATATTTTGTCCAAGCAAGGATCTATAGGGGAAACTCTACCACTCTTGCATCTAGAGAGAGAAAGAGCTATTTCTAGTGAGAGAAAGTCTACCTAAGTTCAAGCTTCAAGATCAAGGTATGTGATGGTTATAGCATCTGATTTGATGCCTATTTCGAATTAGTTTCTCTTTGTATCTGGTTCTAAGATTTTGTATCCTTAAAGTACACTCTATGAACTTTGAATACATGGGTAGAACACTTCATTTGGATATGTGTACGATTTATGGTGATTTTTCAAAGTTAGGGTTTGAAATCTGGAAACAGTGTTGAACCTTTGAAAGAATGTCGAGTTCCGTACAATTTCGGTATTGTTCAAATATAATTGGTTCCTAAAACTATTTTTCGTGTAAACTTAACTTAAGGATCTTTCAGTGAGACTTGGAACCACTCAATTTGAAGTTTTATAGAATTAATTATGAATTTTCAAAGTTGAGCAAAAATTCTGGAATTTCTGCGTGAACAGTACCCGCGAACCAAAATTTCCAGATTTGATATTCTTGAATCTAAAGCAATCTAAAGTGGTCCTAATTGACAAGAAATAGATCTTAAGGATGGGAAATGATGATATTTAGGTTAGAAAAGCTAGAAAGGAAACCCTAAGACTAAGAGAAAGGGTTGAGGTTCAAGAGAGCTAGCCTTGAACTTTATGTAATCTAGTGGTCCTAATGGATTGTATGATCATTATGGTTATGTTTAGGACTTTGGAACATCCAAGAGGATGTTTGATGATGTTCATCCAATGCCCACATGGTTGGAAAGTCAAGGGAGTCAAAGGAAAAGTAAGAGGAAAGCTTGAGATGCAAGGTAGTGAACTTACCTATTGTCATTGCTTGATGTTGTATGCTTGTGTGTTGCCATGTACATGTTATTGAATGTTATTGTGACATATTTTAGCTACTGTAATTGCTATTCATGATGAGTAGATTATGTCTTTATGGCCATGCATCAAGAAGTTAGCTTTAAGCATGCTAATATGTCACTAATTAACAAGAGAATAAATAAGTTACGTGTAGTGCATTAGCATCCATCTAGCATGATTAATGTGGTATTGTTTGCTACTAAGATTTCCCCGAATCTCACCCCTCCCTAACCAACCATATAGGTCAATCATCAATGGGCAATAATGGCATGAGAAGCAAGGAGAAGAAAGTGGAGAATTGTTGATGTTAATGAATGATATTATCATTCAATATGTAATTCTTCTATTATGTAATTATTGTTATGGATGTCAATGATGCCATGTATTTAATTATAATGGTTATGGCATGTATAGAAATGTATGAGTATGAATGGGAAAGAGAAAGCCCATGTTATGTATGCGAACGAAATAAAAAGAAATAAAGTAAAGAGATGTTAAGGGATAAAACGTATGTCCTAGAGCAGTGAGTTTGTAGCTCCAGTTTGATCTACCAAGTGAATGAGTTAAGTCACGAGATGTGGCAGACTCATAGTACACATCTAAGCTTTAAAATGAGAGGTAGATCACATTAATTGGATGTGTACACAAGGAGATACAAATTTCCAAAGTTGAAGAACAGAATCTGGAAGTTCCATATTTTTAAAATGAATAGTAATATCTATTGATTTAACTATACGAATTGGGTAAGGATAAGTCCAATTGGATATTTGTCCCTTAAAGAGCATCGAAACAGCTTTCTGTAGAATTTTAGAACGCTCCAATACAATTTGTATGAATATAGTTATGAATTTTTGAAGTTAGACCTGTAATCTGAAAATTAAACAGTAAATAGTAACCTGAGTAATTATGTTGAAATTTTAAATCCACGGGCTTGTGTCATGATCTGCTTGCACCACAACGCTTACAAATGCGTGCTTTGAGGGGTTAAAGGTAGGACATTTCATTTTTAAATGTTAATTAATTTATATGTTGTTATATATTGAAATTGCCTTACTATTGGTTTTCTGCTTAATTAATACTCCATTTGAAGTTAAATAGAAGGCATAAAGCTTAGGGAATGCTAAGTTATAAGCTGTTATGCTGCTAAATTTTTTCCATATGGAATAGCACATCAGTAGTAGTAGAATATTTTTCAAACTAAAGTGAAAGTGAATTTTTATTGAATTACTAGTTGCTAACAACTATAATTACTAATTGTTAATAAGCAGAATTAAATAAGTATAAATGTGATCAATAGTGCCTCATGTATTGACTTCCTATTTTTGTTTAATTCTCATAATATATTTGAGTCGCTAATCACATTTTCCTCTAAATGATTCATCTTAGTTGGGGACCATGGGCAAGGAATAGATATCCGCCAATCATATATCAAAGGAATATTGGGATAGGGTAGAAGATTTTATTAAGTTTGTGATTAAGCACGCCGATGATCACAACAGGATTATTTGCCCCTATCTTAAGTGTTACCTTCTAAAGTGGGTTTTGCCATCCAACTGTCAGAGCCACTTAATTATCAATAGAATCGATCAAAGTTACAAGTGTTGGACAAAGCACGGAGAGACAAGAGATAAGAGTAATAGTAGTCTAGGGCATAGTGAAAGCTGTGGATCATCTAATTTTGACATGAGTACATATGAAGCTGACCGTCTTAAGGAGATAACAAATGTGATTGAATGGGAACTTGATGATTGTCCTGAAATGTTTGATAGATTAAAGTGTGATGTTGAGACACCTCTATATGCAGGTTGTACCGATTTCGCAAAATTGTTTGTAGTGTTGAAACTATATAATTTGAAGACAAGAAATGGGTGGAGTGACACAAGCTTTATAGAACTGCTGTTGCTTGTTAATCAAATGCTACTGAAAGAAAACGAGCTTCCAAGCAAAACGACACAAAGCACGTGTTACGCTCTGTCAGCCTCAGCTATAAGAAGATACATGCTTGCCTCAATGATTGCATTTTATTTAGGAAGGAGTATAAGTCACTAATCGAGTGTCCTAAGTGTAATACATCATGCTACCAAGAGAATGGGAAGAGCCCGAAGAAGGCATTTGGTATTTTCCCATTGTGCCAAGATTCAGACATTTGTATAGTAATGTAGAAGATGCGAGAAATTTAAGGTGGCATACGGATGAAAGGATTAAAGATGGCATGCTTTGACATCCTGCTGATTCTCCAGGATGGAAGAAATTTGATATTAAGTATTTTGAATTTGGGGAAGAAGCTAGAAATCTACGCCTTACATTAGCCACTGATGGGATGAACCCATATAGGATGCAAAGCAGCACCCATAGCACATGGCCAGTGATTTTGTTTATATATAACCTTTGAAACATCCTGCCTTTAACCCCTCAGAGCACGTATTCATAAGTGTTATGGTTCAAGCATATCATGATACAAGCCCGTGAATTTAAAATTTCAACATAATTACTCAGGTTACTATTCACTGTTTAATTTCCAGATTACAGGTCGAACTTCAAAACTTCATAATTAATTCCATAAAAATTATATTGAGGTGTTCTAAAATTCTACAGAAATCTATTTTGATGCTCTTTAAGGAAAAAATATCCAATTGGACTTATCTTTACCCAATTCGTACTGTTTAATCAATAAAATATCACTGTTCATTTCATAAAATCTGGAACTTCTAGATTCTATGCCTTAATTTTGGAAATTTTTATCTCCTTTTGTACACATCCAAATGAGGTGATCTATGTCTCATTTTAAAGCTTGAGATGTGTACTATGAGTCTATCAAATTTTGTGACTTAACTCATTCATTTGATAGGTTAAACTGGAGCTACAAACTAACTGCTCTAGGACCTACGTTTTATCTCTTAACATCTATTTACTTTAATTCTTTTTATTTTTTTGGCATACATAACATGGGCTTACTCTTTCCCATTCATACTCATACACTTTTATTCATGCCATAACTATTATAATTAAATACATGGCATTATTGGTATCCATAACATAGATTACATAATAGGAGAATTACACATTGAATAATAATATCATTCATTAACATGAACAATTCTCCACTTTCTTCTCCTTGCTTCTCATGCCATTATTGCCCATTGATGATTAACCTAAATGGTTGGTTAGGGAGGGGTGAGATTCGAGGGAATCTCAGTAGCAAACAATACCATATTAATCATGCTCGATGGATGCTAATGCACTACACGCAACTTGTTTATTCTCTTGTTAATTAGTGACATATTAGCATGCTCAAAGCTAACTTCTTGATGCATGGCCATGGAGACATAATCTACTCATCATGAATAGTAATTACAGTAGCTAAAACATGTCATAATAACATTCAATAACATGTACACAGCAACACACAAGCATACAACATCAAGCAATAACAATAGGTAAGTTCACTACCTTGCACCTCAAGCTTTCCTCTTCCTTTTCCTTTGACTCCCTTGACTTTCCAACCATGTGGGCATTTGATTAACATCACCAAACATCCTCTTGGATGTTCCAAGGTCCTAAATATAGTCATAATGATCATACAATCCATTAGGACTACTAGATTACATAATGTTCAAAACTAGCTCTCTTGAACCTCAACCCTTTCTCTTGGTTTTAGGGTTTTCTTTCTAGCTTTTCTAACATAAATCTTATCATTTCTTATCCTCAAGATCCATTTCTTGTCAATTAAGACCACTTTAGATGGCCTTCGATTCAAGAAGATCAAATCTAAAAATTTTGCTAAACTTTGAAAATTCATAATTAATTCTAGAAAAATCAAAACTGAGTGGTTCCTTTCACTGAAAGCTCCTTAAGTTCTCTTTAAAGAAAAAATAGTTTTGGGAACCAATTCTATGCTAAATAGTACTAGAATTGTATAGAATTCGACACTCTTCTAAAGGTTAAACACTGTTTCCAGATTTCAAACCCTAACTTTGAAAAATCACCATAAATCGTACACATATCCAAATGAAGTGTTCTACCTATAAATTTAAAGTTTATAGAGTATACTTTAATCATGCAAAATTTCAGAATCAGATACAAAGAGTAACTTATTTGAAATAGGAATCAAATCAGATGCTACAACCATCACATACCTTGATCTTGAAGCTTGAATCTTGTTCCTTCTTCTTGGCCTTCACCTCTACGTTTTTCTCTCTAAATTTTGGTAGATTTTTCCCTCTACAAATGGCTGTCAAAATGCTCTTTCAAGGTGGGATATTTATAGCCGAAACTTTGGATTGAATGGACCAAAATGCCCTTGGTGGCTAATAAAAAGAGTAAAGGCAATCTTGGAACTTCAAGTTAACTTTTACATCATCATTGCATTATCTTCTTGCATCATACTTACCTCATCCTTCTAGAAGGTTCCAAGTGTCACAAATGTGGTGGAGGAAAAGGGAGATTATGTCATACCTTACTATTTTATCAACTTAGGTTCCATTTAAAGCCATTGTAGACCACATTGGATGGTCTTGGGCTCAAAAATATCTTTAAAAAAAATGCTAAATTTCAGATTTTTATTGTTCATCAGGTAAAAATCTAATTTTTCTGGCCCAACTTCAAAAATTCATAACTTATTCTACAAAAATCCAAATAGGGTAGTTCAAAATTCTATTTAAAGCTCTTTAAGTGCAATTTCAAGAAAATATAATATTGTGATCCAATTCCTTAGGAAAAAGCATCAGGTTTTTATGAAACGTACACTGTCCATTTGCAAAAAACACCTTTTTCCAGATTCTGACCTTTAACTTTGAAAAATCATTAAAACTCATATGCTTGGCCATGTTTAACGTGTTGGCTATCAAATTAAAGCTCAGAATGTTATCTATAATCATGCCAAATTTTGTGATTAAAAATGCTCGGCAGGTTATTCAAAAAGTTGCTTAAACGTGGCAGGGTCAGTGAGTTTACAGCACTGTTAGCTTAATATATACATAACCAAAAAGTCCACGAATTTTTATGGTATGATACCATACTTTTAACCCTCAATCTACAGCTTGCCCTTGGATGTTTCAAGTCCTAAAATGTTAGATTGCATCTGGGGAATGAGATTTCATTGAAATCCCAATAGCAAATTAACCAACTATATCATCAACAAACATCATCAACATGCATAACTACATTAACTAATATTGGTGAACTAGCATGGTTATCATTTGGCAAACTCAATCATGCAAAGGCCAAAGCAAGAAAGTGCAAAGAGCAGCCACATCACAATCAAGAAAGTTCAACCACATAATAGCAAGTAATCATGCAATAATCAATAATGCCAAGTTAATGTTAGTAGTTAGGTTCAACTTGCTACTTTGCTCCAAAAGCTTGAGCCTTCCTTCTTTCTCTTCTTTTCCTTCACAAATATCAAACCCTAGCAATGCAACCCATCAAAAAAAAGGGCAGCAAGAATCATCAACCAACCAAGAAAAAGCAAGAACACAAATCATAAATGACTCTTGCTCCTCAAAGCTTCCATCTTTGTTCACTATTTTTGAACTTGTTTCCTTTTAACTCTAAAAATTGCTTCTTGACTTATTCCTACATGGTTTTTCATGTAGATTCCAAATGTGTGCTTAGATCCAAGAAAATAAAACTCCTCCTTTCAGTTACCCTTAACTAAACCAAAAAGGGGTGCTTGAACCAAAAATTACAACTTTGGTTTTAATGCTTCCAACACTTGTTCTTTTTGGTTTGCCCTACACCATTTTTGATTTTGAGCACCATGGAAGCACTAAAACATTGAAAAACTCTTCCTAAGGTTTAGTTTTGAAAGTGGCTAAACCATAGCTCTTGGAGTTCAACCATGAAAAACTTTTCAAAACAACACTAGACTACTTGAAACCACCTTGATTCATAGTGTCCTAGCTATGTTTAACAACAAAACCTCCTTACATACACTAAACCCATTTTGGCCAGCAACAAGAAGGGACAAGAAGTGATTTTCCAACCATACAACTCAAGAAAACAAAGCAAGGAACATCTTAGAACAACTTACCAAGCTTGAATCTTAGTTGGAAGATCAAATATGCTTGCTTTTCCTCTTGTTCACACTTGAAGATCACTCTTTTTCTCTCCTCCCTCTTGGACGAAATGAATCTGAATTAGGGGGAGGGATAGCTTTCTCTTCAAGATAAAATATCCCAACTACCATCCTTTAATGTTATGACACATCCTTTAATGTTATGCCATGTGTCAAGTGCTTACTTAATCTTAATCCTCTCTCTTAATTAACTTAATACCAAATGAAATTAATTTCAAAAGTCAAGATCCTCTCCATTGGTGGCTTGACACTTGGCAACTTCAAATCCTCTCTATTGGTGGCTTGACAAGTGGCAACTTGTAGGCCAAGTAAAGTGCAAGACTCTACTTCTTGCTTTATCAGTGCACCTTTGCTCCGGATTTAATTTCTTTTCTATAATTTCAAAAGTAAATTCCCTATAATTCTAGATAGTATCTATAAATTTTCTTAGGCCATAACACTTCCTTTAAGCCTTGCATAAAAATTCATTTACTAAAATGCCCTTTTATCGGTATAAATGGTTTTTTAATTTATTAAAGCCATTCCACCGGCCTTTTGATTACGGGACTAATTTTATAAATTAGTACAACAATTCGACTATTTAACCTCATTTTTACATACATATTTTAGGTCTCTTTCTATTTTAAATAATTACCTCGAACAATATACTTTTTACCGGCCATAACCTCATAAATTCTATTTAAGCTGCCTCAGGGGTATTTTCATCTTTTCTCTTCACAGAAGAGCCTTAGAATATTATTTCCCATTTTTTGGTATTTTCTTGGAATTCTGTGTATACTCTTCTATTCTTACTCCTGTTGATCATAACTTTCTGAATTTACAGTTTAGTCCCTGCTTGAACTTAGCTTTATATAATGCTCTCTTTGAAGTTTATAACTTAACCTTTTGGCTTGTATCTAGCCTCTTTGCTCTCTCTGGGCCTTCGAGACTTTACTAGAGCCTCTAACTTTGATTACATTTTAGCCCCTTAAAACTTTCACTTTGCAATTTTGCCCCTAAAACTGCTTTAACTTCCTTTTTCATCTTTGCGACTTCTGCTCAAAATGGGTCTGGTAGCTTATCCAATTTAGGCTATTTCTAGTACTTCTAGGCCCAAAAGTTTGGATGTTACAACCTTCCTCTATGGCTATGCATAAAACGCAAGTATTCCATGGCTGTGCATAAAAAGCAATCAGGAAATGACATAGATATATATCTAGCTTAATTAATTGAAGACTTGAAAATATTGTGGGAGAATGAAATTCATGTATATGATGCATATAGGGAAGAAACATTTAAGTTGAGAGTGTCACACCCTGATAATTTTATTCTAACTGATGAATGATTTGTGACTGACTAAGGCCAAGTAGTATAGTAGACTGGTAGAGGATCCAGGTTATGAGGAAAAATCAGGATAGGGACATAACGGTCATTTCTGAAAAGATCAGTTAAGAAAGGGCAGTATTGGAAATAATGTCCAAATTTCCTGAAAATTCCCAGAAAATCATGAAAAATAGAAAGGAGGGTACAGAATAATGTTTGAGGCTTAGAAGATGAATATGAGATTAAAAATAATTTATCAGGAAATTATTTGTAATTATTGGAATTTTTGGTTAATTAAGGAAAATTAGCCAATTTCCATTATTTAAAATATATAGAGGCCTCAAAAATTCAAGGAAAAATATGGATAAATTATGTGACATATTATCCTAATTTATAAAATTATTTCCCACCTTTGGATGTGCAGAGGTTGGCTTAAAGGATATTTATTACCAAATTATTATCGGTAGAATAGTGATTTTTGACAGAATAAAATTTAGAAAATTATAGAGGGAGATAAAACTTGAGAAAAATCATGGATTACCCTTGGAATGAGAGGAATTTAATGAGGTGTTGAAATCAAAATTTTGTGACAGTAAATTGGACAGGATTGTTGGAAAATCGGACCGGAAATACACAAATAATCAGTGGATTGCACTGATTATTGGATGAGTCATATTTTTCCAACATTAAGAGCAATAATTCGGCCAAAATTAGAAGGGGAGGACAAAGTTGGAATTTTCCAAATTGTTCAAGGGCATAAAGGGAAATAAGAGACAAAACAATAAAATAATATTTATTTTCCACATGAAAATCACATGGTGATTAGGTGTCCCTACATGTGTCACTTTCTTATGGTGTGTGCCCTAAGATTTGTCCATGTGTAAAGTAGAAAAAAATAAACGGCCGAGATCGCATCTTTTTCCCGAAGGGCATTTTCGGCATTTTGAAATATCAAGGCCTATAAATACCCCCCCTTCCATGAAGATTTCGGCCAAGAGGTTTTGTTGGGAGAGAATTTTGTGTTCTTGAGTTCTAGGAGAGAGAAAGGAAGAAAGAAGAGAGAGAAAGAGAGACAGCAAGCTTAGACACCTCTAATCGCCGATTAAGCGCTAATTAAGGTATGTTTATCTCCCTAAGTGTTAATTATTTTTAGTTGATTATTTATTTGAGGAAGATTAGGATTAATTACCTTGATTAATTATAGTTTAGTGATAGCTAAGATTAATCATGTTATTTGATTAAGGATTAGTAAGTGATTAAGGTTAGCTACCCTAATTAATTTGTGATTAGTTATGCTAATTGAAGGATGTTTAATTATGATTAGTCATGTTGATTAAGGAATGATTAAAGCTTGATCATATTGATTAGAGAATGATTAATGATTAATCATGTTAAATAAGGATTGATTAAAGCTTAATCATATTAGAGAATGATTAATGATTAATCATGTTGATTAAGGAATAATTAATGGTTAATCATGTTGATTAGAAATGATTAATGGTTAATCCAAAAAGGGATTAGTGATTTAATCTTAGAGGATTATGACTATGTGACTTGAGGACCTTAATTAAATATTGGATTAAGGATTAAGGGTTAGTGATTAACCAAGAAAGCATGATTAATCATGGATTAAGGAAGAATTCCAAGACCTTAATTGAGGATTAAGGCTTGGTCAAACCAAGGTCCAAAGGATTAGGAAAGGTATACAGAAATTATAAATTGAAAGATACAAGGGTAGCATTATATTGAGAAAGAATGGTATACTGGATATGGAATTTACCATACCCTTACTGTATGGTGGATAGGCAACTCTTCTGGAAACCTAGGAGGATCTCCAGCCAGGGAACAAGGAGGAAACGTTAAGCGTGGAATTGAGGTAGCGTGAACTGCAATTGTTTTGTTGATCTGCATTTGGTGTATCTGCTATGTGTGTTTATGTGCCATGAGAATGTTATGTATAGATGATGTGAACTCCTTGCAATGTATGCCTTGGCTCTTGCATGATTGAGTTTTGACCAGAATGATTATATGCTCCATGATATGATGACATGGATACAGAATGATTATGGCATGGCATAAAGACTAGAAATGTTATTATACTGCATGTAGCATGACATCTTATGCATGTTGACTTGATGGTTGTATGTTCAATGCTACTGGGATTTCTATGAAATCTCATTCCTCCTATAACATGATATCCTAGGTGCCACTACTGCCAAGGAGAAGGGAAAGGAAATAGTCATGGCTTGAGGAAGTTATGAATTATGTAATGTATTATACGGTTTTGAACCTTTCTCTTTCAAGCCATGTAAACATGCTATGATCATGAATACATGATATGATAACCTTTTTGGAATGTATATTAATGATAGAATAGCTTTACATGTGATTATAGTATGATTATAGTGAAAAACGAAGTGCTGTTAGAATTAGTGAAAAAGGGGATAAAAATGGTCTAGATTTGACCAAACTTTGACCAATGAAGACCCTGGTCAAATGGTTGACTTTTTCCCTGAAATTTGGCATGCAAATAGATCTTATTTTTCCCTTTAAAATGAGTGGTAAAACGTCACAATCGGAGCTCTGTGTAAGAAGTTATGACTTTCTGAAGTTAGGCAAAAATCCTGGAAAATAGAAAAATGACCAAATGAACAGTACTTTTCGAAATTGAAAACGAATGCGTTTCTGATTAAAGCGGAACCTGAGGTCATTTTTCCTTGATAGATGATGTTAAGAGCTTCGAGTGAGACTTGGAACGACCTCATTTCGATTTTTCTAGAATTAGTTATGATTTTTCAAAGTTATGCCAAGTTTAAGGTTGCGGTGAATAGTAATGCGGGAAAAGAAATTTTCAAATTCTGGTTTTTCAACCCGGTAACCTTAGATTGCGCTTCCGAATGTCTTAACTTGGCACAACATAAGGTCGTAAACGTAAGGTGTTACAGAGAGCTATATTGTTTGGCACAAATAACGACTTTCCTGTGTATGGTAATCTCTCAGGTATAGCATTAAAAGGCAACTTGATTGTCCTATCTGTGAAGAGAGCATAGATTCTATAAGGTTGAAGCATAAAATGAAAAATTGATATATGGGACATCGTAGATGGTTGCATAGTGATCATCCTTACTGGTAATTTAAAAAATATTTCAATGGGAATTCAAAAGAAGAGTAAGGCACCTACACTGTTGATTGGGGAGGATGTATTTTAAAAGGTGAAAGATATATATTGTGAATTTAGAAAACCTTTCACGAAGCATGTTGGGACAAGCAGGTGGAAGAAGAGGTCTATTTTCTTTATACTACTATACTGGATAACCCTGGATGTGAGACATTTTCTTGATGCTACGCATATTGAGAAAAATGTATGTGAAACTCTGTTTGGCGTATTACTCTATATTCCCGGGAAGACTTAATATAGCATAAATGCGAGGCTAGATAAACCATCTCAGTTGAGAGATGCCTCTGACCAGGAGAGATAGTTGCAGGACAAGGCAACACGTATACAGAGGGGCCTTTGTGTCATGCAAGAGGTCATGAAAGCTCAAACAAAAGGAAACAAATTTGCCATACAGTGGAATAAGAAAGGACAAGATGTACGGTCAAATAAATTTATCAGCTATATTGGGGTAGTGGCACGAAGCACCATGCATATTACAATGCAGCACTAGAGGAGGGTTGATCATTTAGTACGAGACGCTATTTGGACAGATGTATCGGTAATATATTATAACAACTCAAATTACTTCTCTTACAAGCTGCCTGACACTAATGTGTTGTTTTATATGTTTTGTAGTATGCATTTGATATAGATAAGAGTAGAAAGAACTTTATGGAGGGGAAGACTAGGAAGGCATTGCGCTCTTTTTAATACTTTGTGACACACAAGTACTTAAAGGATCCTTCCACAGCCGATGAGTTTGAGGTTCCTTGCTTGATACGAGACTTGGCCAAACTAGAGGATTAGGCTCCTTTTGTGATGTCATGTCATGATAGTCAATTTTGAGTAATAATCCTCACTCTTTTCGATATTAAATAGTCCATTTTGTTTAATCTATATATTGTTTAATTGTGAATCTACTTTGTTTTTGTAGGAATTAAGTGCCCAAAATAAGGAAAGGGTAAAAAAGAATGAATATCCCTACCGAAAAGGGTACTTAGGTTATGTGAGCCTCAAGCAAGAGGTGACTCAGAAGGAGGGATTAGATGTCACTATATCTCATCAGATGCTGTGGGCATTGGCCAAGAAAAATAAAGATAACCAAATTGATAATCCTCGAGTTAAGGAAGTCGTGGATAGGATGGTGAGTATTATTATAAATTAAATAATCATCACGTTATTGTCAAATATCTTTAAGTATAAATAACTATGTCAATGTTTGTTCACAGGAGAGTTTGTCCCAGGAAGTTTCGCAGGGGGCATATTTTGCAGATGACTAGGATATATTAAGGAGGGCACTAGGGACTCCTGACCATCCTGGTCTTCTTAGAGGCGTGATTGAGCTCAAATTGTTTATACTAATTGATGACTTTTTCCATATTTTTGTTACACTTTTTGGCTCATTTTAATGATATTTGTGCTTAATTGAGATTGAGGGTCTTTGTTCTGAGTTAGTGTTATTTGAGGGTAAAATTGTCATATTTATTCATTAATTGGATTTAATTAATTTCTGGGACAATCGATACATTAAACCATTACTTTTTATTTAAGGACACTCAAGAAGAAGAGCCAAGAGTGAAGATCAAGGAAGTCCAGCACACAAGACGGATTGACTCCTCTGCCAGGTTTCATCGCAGCCAACTTTGTCTCTGTCATCGTGAAGACACTACTTCAACAGAAGTGCTCTCGGTCAAGGTTCACCGTGGCGAACCCCTTGAATCAGCAACCCAGACTCGAACCATTTTTAGAAATTTTACCTACCCACACTTATAAACCGACCCAATATACCCCATTACCGGTTTAGAAACCCTATTTTCGTGTAAGTGACATCATTCACTCAGACCACAGCCCCCATCTTCGTTCTCTCTCATCTTTCTCTCATCTAACCCTAATTTCTTCCATTTTTCATTGTCAAACCTCCACCATGGGAAGCTCAGATTCATTCTTAGTTGAGATGCTTCCGATTTCTATGACTGGCTAGGCGTTTTCCTTCCTCTTGAAGGTGTAGCAATGGCTGGAGTTCAATGAGCTAAGAAGGGGAGTAGTTTAACCCTAGTTCAGCTATGAATTTATGAATTTCTAGGTTTAGGATTTGTATTTTGTAGTTGAACTACTTGATTATAGTTGTAATCAGCTTGGATTTTCATATGTGTAGTGAATTGATTATTGTAGAACTTTGAGCTTAAATATGTGAAGTCTCATATATGTCAGTTGTAATCTTTTGATTCTCTTTACTCTTGCACGGTTGTGTTTTGATATTGAGATGATTTTGATTGCATTTGACCTGTTGCATTAATCAATTTTTCTATGCACACTAAGAGCACTTGACAAGATCTTGAGAAATGGAGTTCATTTATTAAGATTCTGGACTCAAAGAGTACTTTGATGTTTATCAATTCGAAACTTAGTGATTTCTACTCCCATATCAATTGATTTTGAACTATGACAGCCTGAGCACACTTTCAAGAGGAATTTAATTATCATTTGGTTATTGTCTACCTGCATCCATCACTTATTCCCTAAAATCCAAAAAAATATATACATATATTTTGTTTACCCTTCATCCAATTCACTCAATGATTTCCAAAAAAACCAAAACCCCCTGTTTATATTCAAGTTTGCATTGCATGACATTTAAGCTAATTGAGGTCCATTTCGCTAAGGCTCCGTTTAAGTGAGACGACCCAAGGTTGTACCCTATAGTGCAATCCTTGGATAAAAGTTTTGATTTAACCTCCAAAGTCTAGAAAAGGTATTGGGTAAGAATCAAATGGCACCGTTGCTGGGGAGCCAAGAAATTGGTTCTCTAGGTTAGCTTGTGTCATTAATCTGTCAATTGAGGTTTTGAGCCTTTTTAGCTTGCATTTTAGCTAGCTCAGGTGCATATTTGTTCATAATAGAGGATTTCATTTTGCATAGCATCAAAATTTTAGAAATACAAATAAAGAGACTGACTTTCTATACCTTTATCATTTTCACTCTGCATTTGCATCGTTTGGAAGTCTGTCTAGCTCCCTGTGATATTTCGCCGCGACAAACTTCTTCTTTCGCCGCGGCCAACTAGCAGAAACACTTGAGGATCCCTCTCGGGAAACCTTCACCATGGCATACTTCTGCTTTTGCCGCGGCAAACCTTCTGCATTCAGCTCACAGACCGTCTTGGCCTACTTTCGCCGTGGTGAACACTTCTAGAAAAGTTTTGAAACTTAAACTTTTTGCTTCTCCTTCTGTGCATACACACTCATACTCATACATACACTTGCATCCATCACAACTCATACTTTTATCTAACTTTGTGTACTGCAAGTCATTTTTGTCTGCTTTTTCTCTGTGACTTTGTTCTTGCATGCCACGAAAAACCAAGCTTGTACCCTTTAACCCTGAGATTGATAGAAGACTAAGAGAGATACGAAGAGAGAAAAGAGTTGAAGGGACAAGCGAATTAGTGGTCGAACAAGAAAACATCTCTGTGGAATCTAGCCTATCTAGTAGTGAGAGTGAACCTATTGAAAAGGAGATCATGGCTGATTTACCACCTAACCCACTTAATCCTAAGCCCAATGCTAACCAAGTGAGGAATGGAGGCAATGGAGGGAATGGAGAACAAGAGAGTGTGGGAGAAAATAATGGGAACCCTAGAAGAAGAACAATTAGGGAAGCCACCATATCTGATGTCAATTTTGACCCATTTACTACTGCATGCCCTAATTTTGAAGTTAATTTTGAAATTAAAGGTTTATTGATTAACTTACTTCCAAAATTTCATTGCTTGGCAGGAGAAGATCCTTATCTTCATTTGCAATCCCTTTCTATGGTTTGTCAGAGCATGAAGCTGTGGGAGCATCGTTGGATCAAGTGCTGTGGAAGGTTTTCCACTTATCATTGGAGGGTAAAGCTCGAGAGTGGTACATGTGTCACATCCAGCATTATGATAATTAGAAATAAGAAATATTCTCAAATTATTGAGGATTAAAAATAATAAGGAGAATTTTGGTGGAAAATAATTCCAGTAATTTTCCAAGCCAATCATAGAAATTTGACTAATTAAGAAAAATTGGTCAAATTTAAATAAGGAAAAATATTTCCAAGCCTTCAAAAATTAAGGAAAAATGAGGATAATATCCTTTGAGAGTTATATGAAACTATAAAGTTGGTTTTATGACCAATTACCCTTAGATAATTTATAAGAGAATTTAAGGGTGATTTAGGCTAATTAAGGGATTTTATTTGGAAAATTCCAAATAAATATTTTCAAGGGGAATAAAATTTCAAAAAAATTCCTATGGGACCCTAAGGAATTATAAGGGATTATGGAATTAAATGAAGACCCTCAAGTATCCAAGATTTTTCCAAATAATGGTGAAAAGTGGAAAAAATCCCTAAAGAGGAGGAAATTAATTTTCCTTTTTATTTAATTATTAGGAAATTAATTTTAGGGCAAAGAGGGCATTTTGGGAAGATAAAAGTGAGAAGAATAAATTAAGGACCTGACATAAAATAATTACAAAGGCCAAACTACTGTAATTATAGAAAGAAAGTTAAACTCATAGCCAAAGTATATTGATAAAGCAAGACTAGTGTCTTGCAAATCAAATGGATCACATTGAGCCATGTGTCAAGCTCTTGATGGAGAGGATTTGAACTTGCCAAGTGTCACTCCTCAAATGGAGAGGATTTTGACTTTGGTAATTAATTTCTTTTGGATTTTGTTAATTAAAAAAGAGAAATCAAGGTTAAAGAGGGTAATGACACTTGGACTCTCATTAAAGATGGTAGTTGAGATATTTTGGACCATTAAACAAGCTCATCTTCCCCCTATTTTCATATGCTTGTTCGGCTAAGGGAGGAAAGGAGAGAAAAGAGAGAGTTTTGAGAGAAAAGCAAGGGAAAGCAAGCACCTTTTGTCATATAATCAAGGATTCAAGGTTAGTTCTTGGTTCTAGATGTGTTCTTGCTTTATTTTCTTTCTTTCTATGGTTGAAAAATCTGTTTCTTCTCTCCTTTGATGGCTGGCCAAACTAGATGTTTAGAGGGAAAGGGAGTTTTGTTCATCACACTTGCTAAGACACACCAACACAAGCTAGTTCCTAGTGTTTGCAAGTGATTATAGGTTGTTTTAAAGCATTTTTCATGGTTGTTTCTTTGAGTATTCTTTTCAGCCAAGTTGATAACTGAACCCTAGGATGAGTTTTTCAATGTTTTAAGGCTTCCATGGTGCTTAAAATAAGAAATGGTGTAGCGCAAACCAAAAGGAACAAGTGTTGGAAGCTTTAAAGCAAAGTTGTGATTTTTGGTTCAAGTCCTCTAGTGGTTCGGTCAAAGGGTAGCTGAAAGAAGCAGTTTTATTTTCCTAGATCTAAGCACATATTTGGAATCTACATGAAAAACCATGTAGGAACAAGTTAAGAAGTGATTTTTAGGGTTAAAGAGAAACAAGTCCAAAAATGGTGAACTAAGGAGGGAGCTTTATGGATCAAGAATCTTTTTTGATTTATGTTCTTGCTTTTTCTTGGTCAGTTAATGATTCTTGCTACCCTTTTTGATGGATTGTATTGCTAGGGTTTGATATTTGTGAAGGAAAAGAGGAGAAAGAAAGAAACTTCAAGCTTGTGGAGCAAGGTAGCAAGTTAAACCTAGCTACTAATACTAACTTAGCATTATTGATTATTGCATGATTAATTGCTATTATGTGGTTAGACTTTCTTGATTATAATGTGGCTGCTCTTTGCACTTTCTTGCTTTGTCCTTTGCATGTTTGAGTTTGCCAAATGATAAGCATGCTAGTTCACTAATAGTAGTTAATATAATTGTGCATGTTGATTATGCTTGTTGGTGCTATAGTTGGTTAATTTGCTATTGGGATTTCAATGAAATCTCATTCCCCAAATGCAACCTAACATTTTAGGGCCTAAATCCTCCAAGGGAAAGCTGTAGATTGAAGGCTAATTTGTGGGGTTTAGCCACAAAAATTCGTGAACTCATTTTGGTTATGTACATATTATACTAACAGTGCTGTAAGCACACTGACACTGCCTTATTTATGTGACTTTTTGATTAAGCTCCCAAATGTGTTTAGTCACGAAATTTGGCATGATTATAGATAATGTCCTGAGATTCAATTTGATAGCTAACACATTAAAAATGGCCAAGTATATGATTTTTAATGATTTTTCAAAGTTAAAGGTTAGAATCTGGAAAGAAGGGTTTTTGGCAAATGGACAGTGTTACCTTTCACAAAAACTTGATGCTTTTTCCTAAGGAATTGGACCACAAGATTATTTGTCCTTGAAATAGAACTTAAATAGCTTTAAATAGAATTTTGAACCACCTTGTTTTGATTTTCGTGGATTAAGTTATGAATTTTTGAAGTTGGGCTAGAAAAATTGGATTTTTACCCGATGAACAGTAAAAATCTGAAATTTAGTGTTTTTTGACAAAAAGTAAGCCCAAGACCATCCAATGTGGTCTAAAATGGTTTTAAATGGAACCTAAGTCTGATAAAATAGTAAGGTGTGACAACATGAGCCTTCCAAGGCATGTGGCTGATGCATATCACAGTTGGGGGAACTTAAGGAAAGCATTCTTGGAGAAATACTTTCCGGCTTCTTGGACTTCATCAATGAGAAAGGAGATCTACTCAGCTAAGCAAGACTATGACAAATCTCTTTACAACTATTGGAATAGATTCCAAGACTTGCTCTCAAGGTGCCCACATCATCAAATTCCAGATGAACGATTGGTGCAATATTTTTATGATGGGTTGAAGAACCAAGAGAAGGGCATGTTAGACGCTGCATCAGGAGGATCTTTGATAGACTCCACTGTAGAAGAGACTTGGGATTTGATCAAGAAAATAGCCTTGAATCATCAACGATTTAGTACAAGAGATACTCGAGCAGTACATGAGTTGGGAGCTTCAACAGTTTACAACAGAAGAATGGACACCTTGGAATCAAAGGTTGATTCTCTGTGGAAAGCAAAATGACTTCTCAATTGTCCCTTATCACTGCGGAGTTGAAGAATATGAATGTGCATAGACCAGCACCCCCTATGGATATTACTGCCCTTAGTTGTGAGACTTGTGGCTTGGTTATGCATATTTCTAGTATCTGTCCTGGCCGATATGAAGAGGTATCTGCGGTTTTCCAGGGTCATCCAAATCAGAAGTGGAACCCTTACTCCAACACTTATAATGAAGGGTGGAAAGCGAACCCTCGACTTGGCTGGAGAAATAGAGAGAGTAGACCTCTAAACAGATTTCAAAAGAGTGGAGGAGCTGGTTCATCCTCAAACCAGTTCCAAAACCAACCTCAGGCCTTAACTATTCCACCTAAAGAAGACACCAATCAACTCCTACATAACATGATGGCCTTAATGAAAGAAGAAAGGACTTCTAATGCAAATCAGTTCAGCTCGTTGGCTTCATTGATTCAACAAGACTCCTCTAAAAATGATACCAGATTTAGTGCTTTAGAGAAAAGAATGGAGCATTGGGAGACAAAGGCTGAGAACATCAACTCCTATGTAACTCAACTATCCAATAACATGAGTAAGCAACAAGCTAGGAGCAGTGGCACTATTCTCTCCAACACTGTTATAAACCCCAAGGGTTTAAATGCTATCACTCTTCAAAGTAGGAGGCAAGTGAAGTTTAATGAAGAGGAAGATGAAACTGTCGATGAGGAGATTATTTGTGATGATTTGCCACCACCTTCCCAAGAGGTCAAGAAGCCAGAAAGCTCCAAAGAGATGAAATTGCGACGAAAGGAGTCCACTACTAAGCATAATGGCAAGGAGAATGCAAAGGAATCTGAACCAAGCAAACATGGAGTCTGAGCAAGGAAGGTAAGGAGGTAAACATCAATGAACTACCTTTTCGTCATTCTTACTTGAAAAATGTAAAAATGGGCAATGAAAGGCAAGATCATGAATTGCTTGAAACTTTTAGGAAGGTAGAAGTCAATATTCCCTTACTTGACCTGATTAAAAAGATTCCTAATATGCAAGAGTTCTTAAAGAGTTGTGTACACAAAAGAGGAGGTTCAAGCCTAATGAAAGAGTTCAATTGCCCTCTAATGTGTCTGCCTTGTTTAAACCCCAAATCCTAGTAAAATGTCAAGACCCTAGATCTTTCACTATCCCTTGCACTATAGGAAAAGTCACTATAAGGGGAGCCCTACTTGATCTAGGAGCAACCATTAATGTCATGCCTAAGTCCATTTACACTTCACTAGGAGTCAAGACTCTTAAGTCTACTACTGTTGTACTCCAACTAGCTGATAGGACTATTAGGTATCCTAAGGGTATTATTGAGGACACTTTGGTTCAAGTTAAGGATTTGGTTTTTCCTGCTGATTTCTATGTGCTTGACATGTCTTCTGAGCTTGTAAATGACACCACACTAATCCTAGGTTGACCTTTCTTAAGGACCGCTAATACCATGATTAGCATGAAAGAGGGGACCATTACAATGGAAGTGGGTGATAATAAAGTTTCTTTTAACATGTATGAAGTAATGAAACATCCTTATGAGGACTATTCATTATTGGGTGTTAACATGATAGACATTACTGTTGAGGATGCTTGCTCTGAAATTGAATTGCAACATGATTCTTTTTATTCTGACCTTTACTCTACTGACTCTAATGATAAAGATGAATCTGTTTCTTCTTTTTATCTCTTTATTCATCTCTTTCTACTTGTTCATGTGGTGGTAACGTGCCATGTCTTGACTGTACTGTGGTTAATTGTATGCTTTCCATCCCGTATACATTTTCTACGTCATCTACCGATGTAAATTCAATTTGTGATTCCTCTATTATCAGTGATGATTCCCTTAGGGAAAGGTTTTCTGTTCATGTTTCAGATTGGCTTAACATCACAGAAGTTGATGCTGAAATGGGAAATGATGATATGGAAAAGAATCCCTCCAAGGCGGTTGCTGCTGTAGATCAACTTGAAGTTGGTTCAATGCTTGGAGAGGAAGGAAACTGCAAAGCTGATCAAATTCAATTAGAGCTATCATTGGTTGAAGGAAAGGGGAGTAATCTGTTCTCTCTTGAACTTCATAAATTGATCCCTTCTGTTGTGCAATCACCTATGATTGATTTGAAACCCCTGCCCCCTATTTTGAAATATGCTTTCCTTGAGTCTAATGAACAATTACCTGTTATTATTGCTAACTGGCTGTCTGGGAGTGAGGAAGAGAGACTCTTATGTGTTTTAAGGGAGTATAGGAGGGCAATAGGGTGGACTCTAGCTGACATTCCTGGAATTAGTCCAGCTATTTGCACACACAGGATTCTCCTTAGTGAGGGATCAAAACCAGTGAGGCAGCCCCAAAGGTGACTGAACCCTCTTATACTTGATGTAGTTAAAAAGGAGATTACTAAGTTCTTGAGTGCAGGGATTATCTATCCTATCTTTGATAGTGAATGGGTTAGTTCGGTACATGTAGTACCCAAAATGAGTGGGGTAACAGTGGTTAAGAATGAACGGGATGAGCTTATCCCTACAAGGGTGCAAAATTCATGGCATGTGTGCATAGACTATAGAAAACTTAATGATACCACATGAAAAGATCATTTTACTATTCCTTTCATAGATCAAATGTTAGAAAGGCTTGCTGACAAGTCACATTATTATTTTCTAGATGGGTTTTTAGGTTATTTTCAGGTTCCTATAGCCCCCGAGGATCAGGACAAAACCACTTTTATATGCCCTTTCGGTACCTACGCTTATTGTAGGATGCCATTTGGGTTATGTAACACTCCAGGCACCTTTCAAAGGTGTATAATGGTGATTTTCAGTGACCTCCTTGAGAACAACATGGAAGTCTTCGTGGATCACTTCACAGTCTATGGGGAGAGCTTTGATCAGTGCCTGAATAGCCTAAAACAAGCTCTTGAGAGGTGTATAGATAAGAATTTGGTCTTAAATTTTGAAAAATGTCATTTTATGGTGCATAGTGGGATAGTTTTAGGGCACCTAATCTCCCAAAAAGGGATTGAGGTTGATAAGGCTAAGATTGAAGTTATATCCTCACTTCCTTATCCCACATGTCTTAAAGACTTGAGATCCTTCTTAGGGCATGCGGGGTTTTACCGGCGATTTATTAAAGATTTTAGTAAAGTTGCCCTACCCCTTTCTACTTTGTTGAAAAAAGATATGGAATTTAACTTTGATGACAATTGTAGACATGCTTTTAATACTCTTAAATCTATGCTTGTTTCACCTCCAATCTTAACTGCACCTAACTAGGATTTACACTTTGAGCTATCATGTGATGCTTCTAATTTTGCAGTAGGTGCCATGCTTGGTCAGAGGGAGGAGAAGCAATTAAGAGTCATAGCCTATGCGTCTAAAACACTTGATCCATCTCAAGTCAACTACACCACTACCGAGAAGGAGATGTTTGCTATTGTGTTTGCCTTAGATAAGTTTAGGCAATATCTAATCAATTCTTGAGTGGTTGTTTTTACAGATCATGCGGCTGTCTGCTATCTATTCAAGAAGCCACAATCTAAGCCAAGATTGATAAGGTGGGCTTTACTTCTGTAAGAGTTCGATATTGAGATGAAAGATCGAGTGAAAGAGAGCCTTTTCTTATCGTTCGCTTTGGGGTTCTCACTCAAAAATTAAGTCCAAGCTATGCAGTATAATGCAAACTCGGGTTGTTTCTCTTTTGGGAGCCTAAATTAATTATCTAAGTTAGACTGAATGCTATGCAAAGTAATGAAAAGGGGTTTTTGGGTTTTTAACATTTAATGAAATGAGCCAAAGTTAAATGCAATGAAAACAAATCTAAGATACTATGTTTTTGGAGTTTTTAAGATAATAGTGATGTAATGGAAATGAATGATAGGAAATCTCTTGAAAATAGTTTTGATGCAATCATAGTTCACTTAAATATGGGAGTTTCACAAATCATTAGGTTTTCTTAATTAGAACCTCATTAACTCAATGAGTCCAAAGCTTTCACTAATGAACTCATTAATGAAAGCTTTGTTTAGCTTCCCTAATGTGTAAATTTGGAATGATCATGCAAATGGCTTAATGTAACACACAATAAACTCAGAACCCAAACACAACCATGCAAGATAAGAGAGAATAATGATAGTTACAATAAGCATATATGCAACTACATATATTTAAGCTCATAGTTCAACATAAATCAATCCAAAAATATAAATGCTAATCAGTAACCACTGATTACAGAATTAATCAAAGCATCTAACTAAGACTTTACAACTCCTAAACCTAGGAAATCATAAATGCCTAGCTAAAAACTAAAGATTAAAACTAAAACTCCCCTTTTGAAGCCTGGGAACTCATGTTACTCCGCCATCTTCAAGAGTTGAATAGCTTAGCTCATCATAGCCTTGGACTCAGCTCCAACCAGAGGTAGATCTTTAGCCATAATGATCAGGAGATGAAAGAAGTGAAAGTGGATGAAGAAGAAATGCAGGAAAATGGAAGGTGAAGAAGATGGAAAATGGAAGATTAGGGTTTCTGTGGGAGAGATGATGATAGAAATGTAGGTGGTGGCTGGATAATGAGAGTCTGACCTCACCATACCCAAAATAGGGTTTCTAACCCGAAAATGACGTGTATGGGTCGGTTCCTGGAGGTGGGTAGGTCAGATTTTCCCGAAATGGTCGGGTCTGAAATTTGCTGAACCATGGCAGAGAGCTATGCTTCTTTGACCACTATTTTCACCGCGGTGAAATATGGCAGAGGCTCCTTTTCGCTCTTTGTGCTTTGAGTCTTCAATTCTAGCCCCAATCTCTAGTGTCCTACAATAAAAAGCAACAATTGTCCTAGAAATCAATTGAATACAATTAATAACCAATTATGACAATTTTATCCTCAAAAAGACACTAACTTAAAGTAAGGATTTAATCTAAATTAAGCACAATTATCATTAAAAAGGACCAGAAAATACCACAAAATCACGGATAATGTAATGAAAAGATAATAATATCTTGAGCTCAATCATCGAGCCAGGGCAGTGAATCAAGTAGCCGATCACCTAAATAGGCTACCAGAGGACACAAGGGGAGTAGACTCTTCTGAACTCACTTGTGATTGTTTTCTTGATTCTGCTTTATATGCTGTGGTTGTTAAAGAACCTTGGTATGCTGATATTGTCAATTATCTCATGTCTAGACTCACCCCTCCCTTTATGTCTAGATTTCAGGCACAGAAGCTTCACAGCGAGTCCTGACACTACATATGGGATGCACCGCATCTGTGGAGAATGTGTAGTGATTAGGTTATTAGGAAGTGTGTGCCAAATGAAGATTTCGAGCCCATCATTTCAGCTTGCCATTCTATGGTTTATGGGGGTCATTTTAGTACAAGGAGAACATCTAGGAAAATCTTAGATTTAGGATTTTATTAGCCAACCCTTTTTAAAGACTCTTTTGTATTTTGTCAGTCCTATGACAAATGTCAACGTTTTGGAGGGTTGGGAAAAAGGCATGAGATGCCTCAACAACCTTTATTGTTTTGCGAAATTTTTGGTGTTTGGGGTATTGATTTTATGGGACCCTTTAATTCATCCTTTGGTTTTGTATATATTTTGTTAGCTGTAGATTATGTGTCCAAATGGATTGAAGCGATACCTTCTAGAAAAGATTATGCCCAAGTTGTTTCGAAATTTCTTAAATCAGACATTTTCTATAGGTATGGGATCCCTAAGGCTATAGTGAGAGTGATAGGGGTACACATTTTTGTAATAGGATTGTAGATAATTTGTTTTCAAAATTTGGTGTCTCTTATAAAGTCTTCATTGCCTACCACCCCTAAACCAATGGTCAAGCTGAAATTTCTAATAGAGAGGTGAAGCACATACTGGAGAAGATGGTAAGGCCTTCCAAGAAAGACTGGAGTTTACGTTCGGAAGAAGCATTATGGGCTTATCGAACAGCTTACAAATCACCTATTGGCATGTCCCCCTACCGGTTGGTTTTTGGGAAAGCTTGTCATTTACTAGTAGAGCTTGAGCATAAGGCTTATTGGGCAGTTAAGCAGTGTAACATAAATATAGACTCTGCCAGAAAGGAAAGGAAGTTGCAACTACAAGAGTTGGAGGAGCTTAGACTTGAAGCTTATGAAAACTCCAGACTCTACAAGGAGAAAACAAAGTTTGTGCATGACCGGGGAATCCTACGGAAACACTTCAAAGAGGGTGACCAAGTATTGTTGTATAAGGCCCGGTTCACTTTCAAGCAAGGAAAATTCAACACCAGATGGGACGGGCCCTACACAGTCACAAGAGTGCACAACTTTGGCATGGTTGAGCTTTTGCACGAGGAGACTGGAGCTAGACTAAAAGTCATGTTGGAAATTGTGCCCTAGGGGCCAATCATTTTGCTATGAACATTGTTGATTTATGAATTTATTAATTACGTTATCATATTATTTGCATGTTTACTGTGATGACTATCCTTGGATAACTCATGGTTTATCCTAAATGTCCCTGGTCGGTCATCTATGTGGGAGCAGAGATGAAATAAGACCAGTATGACTTTAAAGATATATAGAGATATAAATTAAAGTCATAGGCACATGTAAGAGTACAAAGTGTTGGACCGACCCGCTATGAGAGTGTTGGAAATTGTGCCCTAGGGGCCAATCATTATGTTTTGAACATTGTTAATTTATGAGTTTATTAATTACGTTATCATATTATTTGCATGTTTACTGTGATAACTATCCTTGGATAACTCATGATTATCCTAAATGTCCCTGGTCGGTCATCTATGTGGGAGCAAAGATGAAATAAGACCAGTATGACTTTAAAGATATATAGAGATATAAATTAAAGTCATAGGCACATGTAAGAGTACAAGGTGTTGGACCGACCCGCTATGAGAGAGCTGCATGGGTTAAGTCATAAGCTTCTCTCATATACAAACCATGTCACTGTGCCCTTTGACCTGAGATCGTCATGGATTCATACATGAGAAACGCTTAGCTTTGACCTAGTCAAAAGTCACTTTTGACCAAGTGATCATAAAGACTATGTTCAGGCTTAGTGGTTTTTCATGCGTAGGAATGTGAATGGTCAAGATGGAATTTGTCCCTCACATTCGTAGAGAGACATTACTGGGCCCCTCGATGAGTGAGTCTGAGAAATGTATGGCCATACTATAATGGAAAGGTAGTTCCATTTCTATACTCAGACTACTCAGGGATCGAGAAAGTAACGGTCATGGATAGGAGGATGACGTTCTCCATGCCTCATCCATGACCAAAATGTCGTGAGACAAAAGGGACGTGATATGGTTGTATGAAAGGTTGCATCGTTCAATGATCCTCATATGATTTGGGTAGTCGTGATGTCTTGCTAGAGACCGCTTACGACTTGTGGGTCATTATAGTTAATGGCCCACTGCCAACTTCATATGGGCCTACAGGGTCGCACACAAAATAGCCCGACACGAGTTATGATGTCCAGATTCATTGAATCTAAGATATGTCCAGATTCAATGAATAATATAGGGTGGACGTGTATATATATATATATATAAATTCGTATATATATATATATATAAATATAAAAGATATTAATTGTTAGATTTAATTTATAAGGATAAATTAAATATATACAAATTAATTCCGTCATCTCTTTATTAAATAAATAGGAGAATTAAATCTGTGAGACGGATTTAATTTAAACCATATTTATTTAATTGTTCTCTTATCTGATTAGGCAATATTTGATATTGTATTAATTTCGGAATTAATTTAGAGTTAATTTCGAAATTAAATATTATTAATTAAACCTATATAGCATCCTATATATTGGTATGAGGAGCTAGGGTTTAAGCAAGAGAGAACCAACAGATAAGAGACGGCCTAAGAGAGGAGAGAGGGCGGATTCCTAAAACCCTAGATGGACATAGGCGCTAGCACGCCGTTCGAGGTTGAGGGCTACTCGTGTGGATACCGGTAGAGGAAGCCGACCGGAGTTGTCGACTTCGAACGACAAAGGAGGCGAGCAGAAGCATCCTGAACGGCCGAATCATCAAGTCACCAGGGAATCGAACGCCTAAAGGTAATGCTTCTTACTACCTGACTTAAACGCGATCGGTAGATCCGGGAAGGGATTGAAAGTTTTAAAATTTCGAGTTGTTTTTTTCCGCTGCGCGTCGTCTTTCAATTCCCTTCAGAGAGAGCTACATGGGTTAAGTCATAAGCTTCTCTCATATACAAACCATGTCACTGTGCCCTTTGACCTGAGATCATCATGGATTCCTACATGAGAAACGCTGAGCTTTGACCTAGTCAAAAGTCACTTTTGACCGAGTGATCATAAAGATTATGTTCAGGCTTAGTGGTTTTTCATGCGGAGGAATGTGAATGGTCAAAATGGAATTTGTCCCTCACATTCGTAGAGAGACATTACTGGGCCCCTCGATGAGAGAGTCTGAGAAATGTATGGCCATACTATAATGGAAAGGTAGTTCCGTTTCTATACTCAGACTACTTAGGGATCGAGAAAGTAACGGTCATGAATAGGAAGATGACGTTCTCCATGCCTCATCCTTGACCAAAATGTCATGTGACAAAAGGGACGTGATATGGTTGTATGAAAGGTTGCATCGTTCAATGATCCTCATATGTTTTGGGTAGTCGTGATGTCTTGCTAGAGACCGCTTACGACTTGTGAGTCATTATAGTTAATGGCCCACTGCCAACTTCATATGGGCCTACAGGGTCACACACAAAATAGCCCAACACGAGTTATGATGACCAGATTCATTGAATCTAAGATATGTCCAGATTCAATGAATGATATAGGGTGGACGTGTATATATATATAAATTCGTATATATATATTATATAAATATAAGAGATATTAATTGTTAGATTTAATTTATAAGGATAAATTAGATCTATGTAAATTAATTCCGTCATATCTTTATTTTTGAATTAAATAAATAGGTGAATTAAATCTGTGAGACGGATTTAATATAAACCGTATTTATTTAATTGTTCTCTTATCTGATTAGGCAATATTTGATATTGTATTAATTTCAGAATTAATTTAGGATTAATTTCGAAATTAAATATCATTCATTAAACCTATAGCATCCTATATATTTGATATGAGGAGCTAGGGTTTTAAGCGTGAGAGTGAAAACACCAGCAGATAAGAGACGGCCTAAGAGAGATAAGAGTGGACGGATTCTCTAAAAACCCTAGACGGACAAAAGGGCGCTAGCACGCCGTTTGTGACTAGAGAGCTATTCGTGTGGATACCGGTAGAGGAAGCCGACCGGAGTTGTCGACTTCGAACGACAAAGGAGGCGAGCAGAGGCATCCTGAATGGCGGAATCACCGAGCCACTAGGAAATCGAACACCGAAGGTAATGCTTCTTACTACCTGACTTAAATGCGATCGGTAGATCCGGGCAAGGGATTGAAAGTTTTAAAATTTTAAGTTGATTTCCGCTGCGCATCGTCTTTCAATTCCCTTCAAGTCAATGGCCATCTATTGAAGCTCTACCATGAGAATCAAAAGCCTCCTTAATTCTCAGGTTGTTTCTTTCCTTCACTCATTTACTTACCTTTGCCCTATTATTGCTCGTGATATGTTCTGTGTTTTGGTATGCTGATTGAGTGTTAGGAAGAAACCATCTCAATAGTATAGTTTTAGTGTAGTTAGTTATTTGCCTGTTCAATAAGATTCCCTTCTTGATTTTGAATATCTACCTTTTCTTGTTGTGTGCTTAATTACTATAGTACAACAAATTGCTGTATTATCTATCTTTGATTAATAGAGAAAGTTTGCTACACAATTTTATGTGTTGTGCTGCCTTATCTTGTGTTAATTAAGAACCTATTGATCTCATTTTGTATACCTAAAAAGTTTCTGAAGTATCCAGCTGCCCCCTATGTTTTTGTGTTGTGTTCCTCTACTGCTTGGTTGTTTCTGTTTGTTTTTGAGCCTCTCTGGCTACTTTACCGCGGTTAACTCATGCCTTTACCATGGCAAAGTTGCCTAGTTTTTATTCATTGCTGTCAGTGAACTTTCACCGTGGCGAACTTCCTCTTTCGCTGCGACAAAGCTCACCCAATTCTGCGTTTTGCTCTCGGAATACTTTCACTGCAACGAACCTCCTTTTCTTCCCCTTTTACCTTGTTTCGAGAAGGTTTCGCCGCGGCGAACTCCCGGTTTCTACGCATAACATTTTCTTTAAATCTGATTTTTCAATGTCAATTTACCTCTTTGCCCTTTGTAATTGCCTGCCCATTTAATTTCTTTAACTCCAGTTTTGTCTTTTCACTTGCCCATCACCTCCCTTTTACCATTATCCCCCTTATTCCATATGTTGCTCCTCCATTCTCAGGAAACCGTCAACCATACTCGTCTCCCCTTCCCCATTCATTTTCTCTGTTGTTTTCCTCCCATTCAAAGCGCCGCACCCTTCTTTTCTCTCTGTCTACCGCCTCCTTCTTTATTTTTCCCGGTGCTACCATCTCCATCGCTCTCATTCTCCTTTGTTGCCATCCTTAACCCCTCTTTGCGCAAGGATCCCCCTTTCCCCCTGTTTGGTAAGTTCTTCTCCTTTTCTTTCCTTTACCTTTTCCTTCTTGTTCTGAGTTAATGTTTTGCTTAGGGTTTATTTGTTTTTCTGTTTTGTCATTTTAGTTTGTGGATGGCTGGCTTCCTTTCCATTTCCAATTTCAGTTATGTAGCTCTTAGGCTATCTAATAATTCATGGTGTATTTTGTTTTTCTTTGATTCCCTTACTCAAATTTTCAAGTTTTTGGTAAATTGAAAACCTATGAATCATCACATAGCCATTTGCTATTGCCTTGGTTGTTAATTTTGGTTTTTCTGGGGTAGTGTTTGTTGCTGTTTGTTTGGTGTTTGTTTAGTGTGTTTTGTTTGTTGTGTTCAGAGAATGCCTCGTGCTAAGAATCCTGCGCCTATGTCTGAATCTGATTTTGGGGATGAGTATACTTTTGAGGAGTTATATGACAAAATTGACCAGAGACCTCTCATCAAGGAGCGACCTTTTCTCTTAGACCCCCTAGATCACCCTTTTATATGCCAGCTTCATGCATCCCAATTGACCGGTTTGGTCCAGGAGCGTTCTATGGGCAATGACTCTTTTGTTCACCATTTTTACACCTATGCCCAATTCCATGGTGCCATGATCATTGATTTTCATAATGTCCGTGTCCACCGTTCTTTTACAGCTGACAACATCCGCTTCCATTATCGCCTGCCTCCTTATCGCCATTATAGTTATTATGAACTCAGAGATAACTACCCTTTTGATGATGTTCTCTGAACCCTGTGTCATGAGGGTGCCACTTGGCATCGCCCCTGCACTTCAGAACAATACCTTAAGTGATCCAAGTTCTGACCTGAGGCTTGTCCTTGGCTTCATTTTGTCTGCAACAACTTAGTCCCCACCACCCACCTAGCCAACTTTCCTAAGCGCCAAGCCCTAAACATCTATCTTCTCATGACTGGCCACTTAGTTGATGTAGCTGACACCATTTACTCAGCTCTCCATGATTCCATCAACACCCCCAAACTCACCAACAGCATCCTCTTCCCTCACCTACTTTGAGCCAGCTCCCTTATTTCGATATGACCGCCTTAAGTAGCCTGTCATTGGACCACCTCCACCCATCCAGCCTGTTTTTGACGTTGGAGCAACCCATGCAACTGGTGCACAAGCCCTAGAAGCCCGAGCAGGCTAACAAGGCCAGGAAGATCTAGAAGCTCCTGAACCTGTCACCTTGGACACCCTAGATGATGATATCGATGAGTTGGCAGATCATGTCCACCAGTTGCGTGTCGTACTCCTTCGAGAGATGAAGAGGTAGAAGGACCACGATGCTCTGTATGATAGAGACCGGCGCTACCGTCATCGTGTGAATGCTTTGATTACTGAACAGTTGAACTTCCTCCTACCTCTCAAAGAGGATGACCCTTAGAGCAGAGCCAGAACATCTGGAGCAGGCACTTCTGGTGCAGGACCATCTGGGTTGGGGCGGATTATAGTGGGATGCAACAGTAGTCCTTTCTTTGTGTTTTGTTTTGTTTCTTGTTCTTTATGTCTGTTTTGCGTCGGTTTTACTGAATACTTATTAAGCTTTTTGGTATTTTCATTACTGTGATACATTGGATGCTGGTTTAACTATTTGGCTACTGATGGCCTCTTTATTTTTGCTGTTATCTTTATGCCTGCATTACTTCCTTCCACTATTTTCACTTATCCTTTTTGTTTTGCCTACAACCTGTCACCCTCCTTCCTCCTCTTTGTGAATTCAATGTGTTGTGCTTCAATTTAAAATTGGACTTCACAACTTCCGGTTCACTTGTTGATTGGTTTGCATGTATAGGTTTAAACATTGAGGACAATGTTGTGTTTAAGTGTGAGGGAGGGATCTCTATTTTTGATTTCAGCAAGTGCTTCATTATGCATCTATTTTGATCCCTAAGGTGTTTTAGAACTAATTGACTGTGGCATTTTTGAAGTCATTAAAGTTAACTTTCAGGGAAGTTTGAAAATTGCATTGCATTTTGTCTCTCTATCAACCTTCGCCGCAACAAACGCTTCTTTCTCAATTATTTTCACATCTGGGCCATACTTCGTTGTGGCTAACTTATGTTTCGCCACGGCGCAGATCTGCTACTAGTTTTTCCTTTTTGGTTAAGGTTCGCCGCAGCAAACTCCTTCATTCGCAGTGGCGAAACAAAAAAAAAACTTGAATGCTTTGCTGTTTCATTTTTCTTTCTCCGAAAATCCTCCTTGCTTAGATTCTTAATACTCCTGTATTTTTAAAATTATTGAAAAAAAATCAAAATTATACTTGTGTTTTTAGAAAACTACCCATACTTTTAAATGATGGTTGAACTTAGACTAGTTTTCCCACTATTTTTGACAAGGAGTAAATGAGGGTATGCTTTGAAAATAGGATTATGCACTTTTAAACCTTGAGATTGATTAATTGAGATACTAGCCTTGTTGGAAGGATATTCGGGCCTTAATTTATTAAATTGTGTGAATCTTTTTAGTTTCATATTTCTCTAGAACTTGTTGTAATTCTTAATCAAAGCCTGGTGGATCAACATGTTGTGGACATGACGAAGGCATTCGATTCCAAACCCCTGTTACCCAAACACAAGCCCAAACTCCTTACCATTGTCAACCCCTTTGGACCTAGACTTTGAGTACATGCATGCAAATAAATTGTAGATTTTTTTTGTTCTGTTTGGCCTTGTCAAAACAAAACAAAAACAAAAACAAAAAAACCAAAAAAAATTATTATTATTTTACTATTATTGGCTCCTTTCTTTAGGAAGGTTATGTTTATGGCATAGGTAGAATAATTGTTATACTTGTACTGAATTTCACTTTCTCTCTTATCCCATCCATTTCACTTGACCATCACTAAAATTTACGAACCCTAAGTCCTCTTGATTTGCAACTTGTGGTCCTTATGGTGGAGAGGTAAAATTATTACAAGCCTATAGTAGAGATTGGACTAAACAGACTTAGAGTGAAATAATCCCAAAACAAGTGAGTTGAGAGCTAAACACACACCTTTTGGATTAACGATATTTGTGCTTAATTGAGATTGAGGGTCTTTGTTCTAAGTTAGTGTTATTTGAGGGTAAAATTGTCATATTTATTCATTAATTGGATTTAATTAATTTCTGGGACAATCGATACCTCAGACCATTACTTTTTATTTTAGGACACTTAAGAAGAAGAGCTAAGAGTGAAGATCAAGGAAGTCCAGCACACAAGACGGATTGACGCCTCTGCCAGGTTTCGCCGCGGCCAACTTTGTCTTTGTCGCGGCAAACACACTACTTCAGCAGAAGTGCTCTCGGCCAAGGTTCGCCGCGGCGAACCCCTCGAATCAGCAACCCAGACCTGAACCATTTTCAGAAATTTTAGTTACCCACTCTCATAAACCAACCCAATACACCCCATTACCAGTTTAAAAAACCTATTTTTGTGTAAGTGACATCATTCACTCAGACCACAGCCCCTATCTTCATTCTCTCTCATCTTTCTCTCATCTAACCCTAATTTCTTCCATTTTTCACTGTCAAACCTCTACCATGGGAAGCTCAGATTCATTCTTAGTTGAGATGCTTCAGATTTCTATGAGTGGCTAGGCATTTTCCTTCCTCTTGAAGGTGTAGCAGTGGCTGGAGTTCAATGAGCTAAGAAGGGGAGTAGTTTAATCCTAGTTCAGCTATGAATTTATGAGTTTCTAGGTTTAGGATTTGTGTTTTGTAGTTGAACTACTTGATTATAGTTGTAATCAGCTTGGATTTTCATATGTGTAGTGAATTGATTATTGTAGAACTTTGAGCTTAAATATGTGAAGTCTCATATATGTCAGTTGTAATCTTTTGATTCTCTTTACTCTTGCACGGTTGTGTTTTGATATTGAGACGATTTTGCTTGCATTTGACCTGTTGCATTAATCAATTTTTCTATATACATTAAGAGCACTTAACAGGATCTTGAGAAATGGAGTTTATTTATTAAGATTCTGGACTCAAAGAGTACTTTTAGGTTTATCAATTCGAAACTTAGTGATTTCTACTCCCATATCAATTGATTTTGAACTATGACAGCCTGAGCACACTTTCAAGAGGAATTTAATTATCATTTGGTTATTGTCTACCTGCATCCATCACTTATTCCCTAAAATCCAAAAAAATATATACATGTATTTTGTTTACCTTTCATCCAATTCACTCAATGATTTCCAAAAAACAAAAAAAAACAAAAACCCCCTGTTTATATTCAAGTTTGCATTGCATGACATTTAAGCTAAGTTAGGTCCATTTTGCTAAGGCTCCGTTTAAGTGAGACGACCCGAGGTTGCACCCTATAGTGCAATCCTTGGATAAAAGTTTTGATTTAACCTCCAAGGTCTAGAAAAGGTACTGGGTAAGAATCAAGGTGTCAGTTATGGAGTCACCAAGAAGGATTACTTCGGGTATTGACACAAGCCCTCTTCATCGTGCATGCCTTCCTCTACTAAGTTCATGGAGCTGAAGGAAGAAACACGCTGGTTAAAGGAGCAAGTTAAAGCACAATCGCTCCTAATCGAGCAGTTGATCAAGAATCAAGCACCATAGTCGGCTCAGAATCTCAACCCAAGTTGCAAAAACAGCTGCATATTCCCCTTGCTACCTGAGGTATAATACTTCTTGTGTTTATACTATTACATTCAATTATTTTCATATCACACTAACTTGTCTCCTATGTTAAATTTGTTAGTGGCAGTCTCACCTAAGGGGAGGGTGAATTGGGTGAGTTATAAAAAAAATTAACCGTATTGAAATAGTGAAATAAATAAAAATAGAGAGCTTTGAGTTAAAAAGATTCCACCACAGAGAAAAAACACATGATTTATACTGGTTCGGTCTTAACCACTTGACCTATGTCCAGTTCTCAGAACATCTCTGAGATTTCTACCATGATCTAAGATTAAAACGGGCTGTTAGCGCCTCAATACAACAAATGATTTTCTCAATCACTCCCCCTTACTACCCGTAAGGTTACAATCCCTCTCAAGAGTCCACACTCTTGAGTTACTCTCAGAAAGTGAGTAAAGAAGATGTATCAATCTCTCTCATAGAGTAAATGAATATGAAACACTAAAGCTCGGTAAAGAACAGAGTATTAAATACAATAGTAAATATTTCAGCAGAGGATAGCTCGTGTATTCAATCACTCATTCAATGCTCTTCGTGCCTTTTATAGTTAGAGAAGTCTAATTAACCGTTAGAATGAAGAGCTTCTAGCCGTTAGAATTTTGGTTGCATGTTTTCCCAGTTGTAACGGTATTCGCCATTAATGCTTATAACATGGTAGGTTAAGGGCTACTAACTATCTGTTAAGTATCTATTGAGCTTCATATTCTGCAGCAATAATTGAAACTAATAAGTTTTTCCTTCAGAATGAAACTCATGAAGCTAACTGATCAAGTGACAATAATAAACATTCATATGGCGGTTGGAAATGGAATCAATCAATCATTAGGTACTTTAAACATAAATTGAACATCCTTGATCAAAGTCATGATCGATAACTGGTTGATCGATCATGTTATCGATTAAACAAACTGAAAGAATTTGAAACAGATAACTATATTTATCAATCAAATTATGGATTAACTAATGATCTATCAAGTGATCGATAAATGAAAAGAATGACCTTTGAAAGATTAAGCAAAAAAAAGTCTAAGATCACTTATGGCTTTAAATCCCTTATAATAGAGAATTAAGATAAATAGAAAGGCTGAGAAAAGCTTGAAGAGTAATATTCAACATATTTTGAGAATTACTATAACTTGTTGTTGTTAACTGAAATGAGTTAATGATCAATTAAGTGATCAAAAATTGTTTGATTGATCATGTTATCGATAAAGTTGAGTGAGAGAAAATATAGGTTCCCAAAGAACAATGATCGAGTACTTTATCAATAAATGAATGATAGAAAAACTGATTGATGAGGACCTTTGTCGTTCACCTTGGGTTCTCAATCAAAAATAAATCCAAGTTATGCAGTATAGTGCAAACTCAGGTCGTTTCACTTTTGGGAGCCTTTATTAATTACCTAAGCTAGACTAAATGCCATGCAATGTAATGAAAGGGGGTTTGGTTTTTAAGATTTAAATGAATGGTGAGTAAACTAAATGCAATGAAAACAAACCTAAGCAACTATATTTTTGGTATTTTTGGATAATGATGATGGAATGGAAATGAATGATAGGAAATCTCCTGAGAATGGTTTTGATGGCAATCATAGTTCACTCAAGATATTGGGAGTTTCACAAATCCATTAGGTTTTCTTAATAACAACCTCAATAACTCATTGAGTCTAATATTTAAATCAATAAACTTTATTAATGAAAACATTGTTAGACTCTCATAATGTGTAATTTGAGAATGATCATGCAATTGGTTCATTGCAACCCAAAATCAACTCAATATCAAAACATGACCATGTAAGATGAGAGAGAATCAAGAGAGTTACAAGGAAACATATAAGTAACTACATATATTGAAGCACAGAATTCAACATTAACCAATCCAAACTACAAATGTAAATCATCAACCAATGACTACAGTAACAATCCTAAGTTCCTAACTGACAATTTACAACTCCTAGACCTAGAAAGCCATAAATCATAGTGATTTAGCCCAATTATTCTATGTTATTTCATATCATTTTAAGGGTATTTATCATAGATTTTGGCTCCTTTTGATGATAATTGTGCTTAATTTAGATTAAGAGTCCTTGCTTTGAGTTAGTGTCTTTTTGAGGTTAAGATTGTCATAATTGGTTATTAATTGTATTCAGTTGATTTCTAGGACAATTGATGCTTCAAATTGTTGCTTTTTATTGTAGGACAATTGAGAATTGGAGCCAAGATCAAAGACCAAAGGATGACACAACACAAGATCAAAGTATCAGCACTAATAGAGTTCGCCGCGGCGCCAAATTGAAATCTCACCAGTAATCTCTCGGGCAGAGTTCGCCGCGGCCAACTTACAGCTTCGCCGCGACGAAATCACAAGATTAGGCGGAGCTCCTCTCCGGCATGCTTCGCCGCGGCGAAGGATTTCCTTTGCCGCGGCGAACTCTTCGTATCAGCAACGCCAGATCCAGATCAGAACGTGAAAATGGAGCTTCTAATCATATGATCCGACCCAGATGGACCCCTAAAACCCTTAGAAACCCTATTTTCAAAAAAACACTCCATTCCATCTCCTACAACACCTCTATTCTCCCATCCTCTTGCCTCTCCACCTCCATCTTCTTCCCCATCCATTTCCTTCATCTTTCATTCACTCCATCTCAATTCCTTCCACTCCCAGCTACCATGGCCGATGGATTCACTTCAATTGGAGCTTTTCTTGAAGCTATGGAGGGCTAGGGTTTATCAACTCTTGAAGAATGGTGGTGTGGCTTGAGTTCCTAAGCTTCAAAGGGGAGTTTAGTTTCAGTTTGCAATTTTTAGCTATGATTTATGGCTTTCTAGGTCTAGGAGTTGTAATTTTTTAGTTAGGAACTTGGGACTGATACTGTAATTATTGGTGAATGATTACATTTGTAATTTGGATTGATTGATGTTGAACTTTGTGCTTAAATATATGTGGTTGCATATATGCTTATTGTAACTCTTATTATTCTCTCCTATCTTGCATGGTTGTGTTTGGGTACTGAGTTGATTGTGTGTTACATTAAGCCAATTACATGATCATTCCAAATTTACACATTAGGGAAGCTAAACAAAGCTTTCATTAATGAGTTCATTAATGAAAGCTTTGGACTCATTGAGTTAATGAGGTTCTTATTAAGAAAACCTAATGATTTATGAAACTCCCAATATTTAAGTGAACTATGATTGCCATCAAAACCATTTTCAAGAGATTTCCTATCAATCATTTCCATTACATCATTATTATCTGAAAACACTAAAAACATAGTATCTTAGGTTTGTTTTCATTGCATTCAGTTTAGGCACCATTCATTTAAATCTTAAAAACCCAAAACCCCCTTTCATTACATTGCATGGCATTTAGTCTAGCTTAGGTAATTAATAAAGGCTCCCAAAAGTGAAACGACCTGAGTTTGCACTATAGTGCATAGCTTGGATTTATTTTTGAGCGAGAACCTCTAATCGAACGATAACTAAGGCTCTCTTTCACATAGCTAAAAATTGAAAACTGAAACTAAACTCCCCTTTGAAGTCTGGAAACTCATGCCACTCTATCATTTTTCAAGAGTTGATAAACCCTAGCCCTCCATAGCTTCAAGAAAAACTCCAATCGAAGTGAATTTGTCAACCATGGCAGCTGGGATAGAAGGAAATGAGATGGAATGAAGGAAAGGTGAAGGAAATGGATGGGGAAGAAGATGGAGGTGGAGAGGCAAGAAGATGAGAGAATAGAGGTGTTAGAGATGATAGAATGGAGTTCTCTTTCGAAAATAGGGTTTCTAAGGGTTTTATGGGTCCATCTGGGTTGGATCATATAAGTAAAGGGTCTATTTTTGCGTTCTGGATTTGAATCTGACGTTATTGATATGAGAGAGTTTGCCGCGGTGAACTCAAAAGTTTACCCTAGTGAACTCAAAAGTTTGCCCCGGCAAACTATTCCAGAATAGTCACTGATGCACATTTTCAGACTTTTTGTCACAGCACAGCATTTTCTTGGAAACTCTCATGTTGTGTAATGCTTTGGTCTTCAATCTTGGCTCTAATTCTCAAGTTTCCTACAATAAAAAGCAACAATTTGAAGCATCAATTGTCCTAGAAATCAATTGAATACAATTAATAACCAATTATGATAATTTTACCCTCAAAAAGACACTAATGCTTGTTCTTTAGGTTTACCCTACACCATTTTTCATTTTAAAACCATTAGAAGCCTTCGAATCATCAAAATCACATCCTAGGTTATAGTTCTTATCTTGGTCGAACAATACTCCTAGTGAAGCTGTCACACCCTGATAATTTTATTCTAGTTGATGAATGATTTGTGACTAACTAAGGCCAAATAGTATAGTAGACTGGTAGAGGATCCAGGCTATGAGGAAAAAATCAGGATAGGGACATAACCGTCATTCTTGAAAAGATCAGTCAAGAAAGGGCAGTATTGGAAATAATGTCCAAAATTCCTGAAAATTCCCAGAAAATCATGAAAAATAGAAAGGAGGGTACAGAATAATGTTTGAGGCTTAGAAGATGAATATGAGATTAAAAATAATTTACCAGGGAGTTATTTGTAATTATTGGAATTTTTGGCTAATTAAGGAAAATTAGCCAATTTCCATTATTTAAAATATATAGAGGCCTAAAAAATTCAAGGAAAAATATGGATAAATTATGTGACATATTATCCTAATTTATAAAATTATTTCCCACCTTTGGATGTGCAGAGGTTAGCTTAAAGAATATTTATTACCGAATTATTATCGGTAGAATAGTGATTTTTGACAGAATAAAATTTAGAAAATTATAGAGGGAGATAAAACTTGAGAAAAATCATGGATTACCCTTGGAATGAGGGGAATTTAATGAGGTGTTGAAATCAAAATTTTGTGACAGTAAATTGGACAGGATTATTGGAAAATCGGACCGGAAATACACAAATAATCAGTGGATTGCACTGGTTATTGGATGAGTCATATTTTTTCCAATATTAAGAGCAATAATTTGGCCAAAATTAGAAGGGGAGGACAAAGTTGGAATTTTCCACATTGTTCAAGGGCATAAAGGGAAATAAGAGACAAAACAATAAAATAATATTTATTTTCCACATGAAAATCACATGGTGATTAGGTGTCCCTCCATGTGTCATTTTCTTATGGTGTGTGCCCTAAGATTTGTCCATGTGTAAAGTAGAAAAAAATGGACGGCCGAGATCGCATCTTTTTCCCGAAGGGCATTTTTGGCATTTTGAAATATCAAAGCCTATAAATACCCCCCCTTCCATGAAGAATTCGGCCAAGGTGGTTTTGTTGGGAGAGAATTTTGTGTTCTTGAGTTCTAGGAGAGAGAAAGGAAGAAAGAAGAGAGAGAAAGAGAGAAAGCAAGCTTAGACACCTCTAATTGCCGATTAAGAGCTAATTAAGGTATGTTTATCTCCCTAAGTGTTAATTATTTTTAGTTGATTATTTATTTGAGGAAGATTAGGATTAATTACCTTGATTAATTATGGTTTAGTGATAGCTAAGATTAATCATGTTATTTGATTAAGGATTAGTAAGTGGTTAAGATTAGCTACCCTAATTAATTAGTGATTAGTTATGGTAATTGAAGGATGATTAATTATGGTTAATCATGTTGATTAAGGATTTATTAAAGCTTAATCATATTGATTAGAAAATGGTTAATCATATTGATTAGAGAATGATTAATGGTTAATCATGTTGATTAGAGAATGATTAATGGTTAATTCATAAGGGATTAGTGACTTAATCTTAGAGGATTATGACTATGTGACTTGAGGACCTTAATTAAATATTGGATTAAGGATTAAGGGTTAATGATTAACCAAGAAAGCATGATTAATCATGGATTAAGGAAGAATTCCAAGACCTTAATTGAGGATTAAGGCTTGGTCAAACCAAGGTCAAAGGTTTAGGAAAGGTATACAGAAATTATAAGTTGAAAGGCACAAGGGTAGCATTATATTGAGAAGGAATGGTATACTGGATATGAAATTTACCATACCCTTACTGTATGGTTGATAGGCAATTCTCTGGATACCTAGGAGGATCTCCAGCAAGGGAACAAGGAGGAAACGATAAGCGTGGAATTGAGGTAGCGTGAACTGCAATTATTTTGTTGATCTGCATTTGGTGTATCTGCTATGTGTGTTTATGTGCCATGAGAATGTTTATGTACAGATGATGTGAACTCCTTGCAATGTATGCCTTGGCTCTTGCATGATTGAGTTTTGACCAGAATGATTATATGCTCCATGATATGATGACATGGATACAGAATGATTATGACATGGCATAAAGACTAGAAATGTTATTATACTGCATGTAGCATGACATCTTATGCATGTTGACTTGATGGTTGTATGTTCAATGCTACTGGGATTTCTATGAAATCTCATTCCTCCTATAACATGATATCCTAGGTGCCACTACTGCCAAGGAGAAGGGAAAGGAAATAGTCATGGCTTGAGGAAATTATGAATTATGTAATGTATTATACGGTTTTGAACCTTTCTCTTTCAAGCCATGTAAGCATACTATGATCATGAATACATGATATGATAACCTTTTTGGAATGTATATTAATGATAGAATAGCTTTACATGTGATTATGGTATGATTGTAGTGAAAAACGAAATGCTGTTAGAATTAGTGAAAAAGGGGATAAAAATGGTCTAGATTTGACCAAACTTTGACCAACGAAGACCCTGGTCAAATGGTTGACTTTTTCCCTGAAATTTGACATGCAAATAGATCTTATTTTTCCCTTTAAAATGAGTGGTAAAGTGTCACAATCGGAGCTCTGTGTAAGAAGTTATGCTTTTCCGAAGTTAGGCAAAAATCCTGGAAAATAGAAAAATGACCAAATGAACAGTACTTTTTGAAATTGAAAACGAATGCGTTTCTGATTAAAACGGAACCTGAGGTCATTTTTCCTTGATAGATGATGTTAAGAGCTTCGAGTGAGACTTGGAACGACCTCGTTTTGATTTTTCTAGAATTAGTTATAATTTTCCAAAGTTATGCCAAGTTTAAGGTTACGGTGAATAGTAACGCGGGAAAAGAAATTTGCAAATTCAGGTTTTTAGACCCGGTAACCTTAAACTGCGCTTTCGAATGTCTTAACTTGGCACAATATAAGGTCGTAAACGTAAGGTGTTACAGAAGCAACCATGAAATCTTTTCAATAACAACTTAAAACCACTTGAAATAACCTTGAATCAATGGGTTTTAACCAAGTTTATTTAAATCATCCTCCCTAAACTTATATAAATTCAGCCAGCACCTCTCCTTAGGGGATTCAACATTTTTCAACCATTAAACTCAAGAATACAAAGCAAGAAATAACATAGACCAACCTACTAACCTTAGATCCAAGCTTGGTTGGTCAAAGGTAGGTGTCCTCCTCTTGATTATGCTTCAAAAAATAAAAGAGTTTCCTCTAGTATTCTCATGTTGGCCAAAATGGAGGGGGAGGAGAGGCTCTATTTATAGCTAAAACTTTGGCTTCAATGGACTAAAATGCCCCTGGTGGCTAATAGAAAGAGTAAGGGCCATTTTGAAACTTTAAGTGCACTTTTGCATCATCACTACATCATCTTCTTGCATCATCCTTACATCATTCTTCTAGAAGGTGCCAAGTGCCACAAATATGGTGGAGGAGGAGGGAGATTAAATCCTAGCCATTGGATCAAAATGTAATCCTTAAGTGTTTTCCCAATTTACTTGGCCCATGTTTCTCCAGCTATTTTGATGGCCTTTTGGAGTTCAGAAAATTCTTCTGTCTGCTCCATAAATTTCCTTTTATTCTAGAGAATATCTATAAATTTTCCCAGGGCATAACACTTCCTCTAAGTCTTGCATAAAATTCATTTACTAAAATACCCTTTTATCATCATAAACAGCTTTTTAATTTATTAAAGCCATTCTACTGGCCTTTTGGTTGCAGGACTAATTTTATAAATTAGTACAACCTTTCAACCATTTAATCTTATTTTTGCATACATTTTTTAAGTGTCTTGCTATTTTAAATAATTATCTCAAATGGTATTTTTTTACTAGCCATAACTTCATAAATTCCATTTAAGCTGCCTCAGGGGTATTTTTGTCATTTATCTTCACAAAAGAGTCTTAAAATATTATTTTCCATTTTTTGGGATTTTCTTGGAATTCTCTGTAAACTCTTCCATTTTTACTCCTATTGACCGTAACTTTCTAAATTTATAGTTTAGTCCCTGCTTGGAGTTAACTTCATACAACCATCTCTTTAAGGTTTCTAACCTACCCGTTGCCTTGTTTCTAGTTTCTTTTCTCTTTCTAGGCCCTGAAGACTTAACTGAAACCTCTAACTTTGATTAAGCCTCAGCCCCTGAAAACTTTCACTTTGCAGTTTAGTCCCTGAAACTACTTTGACTTCCTTTCTCATCTTTGGGACTTCTGCTAAAAAAGGGCTTAGTAACCTACCTTCTTTAGGTTACTTCCAGGGCTCTTAGGTCTAAAAATTGAGATGTCACAATCTCCAAGTTCCTATTCATCTATTCTAGGACTTGAGATAGCTACTCTATCATAGTGCCCTAATCCTAACGAGGCTGTAAGAGTTTGTTGAGTTTAGGTGGCCACTACACCTTCTTAGTGGTGTATAGACTCAACCCCTAATTGTCTTATTTAACTCCTTATCATTACTTTTCCTTTTGAGGGGGAATCTGATAACTCTTAAATAGTGGTTACCTCTCTCTTTCTGATCTTTACTAATCTTACTCTTTGCGACCTCTGAGAGTCGTTGTGTCTCATTGAGTTACCATCTTAACACCTAAGAGTTATTATGTTTGTTCATCGCGACTAGAATCCTTATTTATAGTGATGAAAGTTACCACCCCTTTTGGCAATCACTCTATATTCGTTCATCACCACTAATTCCCTTGGTTCCTCATGACAAAACACATTTTTCTCTTAACCTCTGCTAGTCTTACTTAGCTTCATTTATCGTACCATTGCCCATCTGGGCTTCTGTTATGAAGTTCAACTTAACTTTTGAATTTAACTCCATTTCTCTTGGGGATAGGATCAGGGTTTTGTCCTTGCCATTATAGGATGACAACCAATTCAATCCAATTACCATATCAACTTCATAGAAGGCACACATATCAAGTCTAAGGCAGTATAATAGTGCTCATAACCAAATATATAGTTTAAGCACACATTAGATGTAATTACCCTATTATGTGTTGGTGTGGACATATGTATGTCATACGGCAATGTATTCATAATCAAGCCAAGTCTTTTAACACAAGCATACGAGATTAAAGAATGACTAGCATCCAAATTAAACATTGCAACCACTAAGGAGTTGTTAATAATGATCGTACCTTGGATCATTTCCGGTGACTTCCGGGTTTCTTCCTCTATGATGGCAAATACTCGTCCTTGGGTGTGCAGCCTTGCCTTCTCTGTATTCTGCAGGCATTCTCTCGAGAAGTGTCTAGGCTTACCGCAGGTGTAGCAAACATTTTGTCTGACCATACACGATCTGTTACCGTGATTCTTGCCGCAAATTAGATATTCCTTGCCACTTAAGAGCTTGCCTTCCTTCTTACTCTTTCAGTTGTCCCATGGCCTCTTCATATTCCTGTGGGTATTAGAAGAGGTGCCACCCTGATCTCCCTTCTTTGACTTGGGAGCAGACTTAACCATCAGATGATGGTTCAAGCTGTTCTCTATAATTCGGTAGGCCTCAACTACCTTGTTGAAGTGCACGAACTGCCTGGGAGCAATCATCTCCCTTAAGGACTGCTTTAGTCCTCTGACCATCTTTTCTGTCATCTACCTCTCATCATCTCGGTAAGGCAGATAACTGGGGTAATGAGAAAGACAGATAAACTTAGCTAAATACTCGTCAAATGGCTTGCTATCCTTCTGTTTCAAGGTTAGGAATTCTGCTTCCTTTTTGTCCTTGACTGACCTTAGAAAGTACTTTTTGTAGAACTGCTCCAGGAAAACTTCCCATGTCACTCTCGTGTTTTGAGCATCAAGAATAAGTTTGATGTTGTTCCACTAGCAATTAGCGCCCTTTTCTAGCTTGTAGATCGCCTTGTAGGCTTTCTGCTCAGTCAGATAGTCCAAAACATTGAAAATCTTTTCAAAGTGGTTAATTCAGTCCTCTGCCTCTTGGACATCAAACACTCCATTAAATGATAACAGATTGTGCTTGTAAAGACGGGTCATCCACTGTTGGATACTGTCAGGGTCTACTTTTGGTTGCCTCCTATCAAGGCTAGCCACTGCCGCTGGTACTACTACAGCTATTGCATCGTCACTTTCTTATTCTTGGCAAGCTTATGCCATCCTTAATTTCTCGATGGTCTTCTGCTACCATTCTAAGTGATCCGGAATTAACTGTAACAGATCAGGAATGACCCTTGTGTTGTGTCCTAAGGGTCTCTCTAGCAAAAGGTTCCTTCAAGTTCTAACCATCGCTCTAATTAAACGGGTAGCGTAACAAAGAAACAAGAATAAACAACATGCTTGGATTTCATTTGACAGAATATGTATTCGTCATACATCATTCAGGCATCAATCATTAATCACAGCAATATAGTTCAAACATACATAGCTATCTTAGAAACATACATAGTAATCAAACATGCTAGACCAACCTATTATGGTTAGCTGTACCAAAATAAGTGCTACATTAGTGTTATGAAGGTTCAACTGACTACCTAAAGAGGGAAATGGCAAAGCCCTCAAGGCTCTGGATCCACTCCTTAACATCGGAGCTCATTATCTGATCCTGATGATAGAACTCATTCTGCCATAAGGGTGTGAATGGGAGCCTATCCTCGTCGCCAGGATCCAGTCTTCCGCATCTTAATTTCAAGAAAAGGTATTCCTTACAAAGATCTCGAGGGCATCTATGAAATCATTGAAGCTAGCACTATCCATGTGATTATAAATGTCTCTCACACTATTTTTCCAAAGTCGGGTCCTAGCAAGTACTTTAAGCAATACTAATATCCAGTCCATCATCTCTAGGGTAGCATCTTCCCTAGTCACATAATAGTAGAGCTTCCAAATATCCTCCAGATATCTCAGGTACACATGGGCATTCTGATTCTTGTCAGGCTTAATGTACCAACCCCTCTCCCTAAAGTCCTCGGCTAGGTCCTCTATGGTGTGGAATTCTTTCATGATTAGAAGTAGTTTGACTTTACTAGGTCCCACTCCATCATCATTAGATATTTCAATTACCTCAATCCTCTGAGGATCATTGGAAGCAATTGTGGTTATTTTAGGCAGAGGGTTACTCTCCCAGAAGGTATCATAGTAGAAATCCACTACAAGGCTGTAGTCCTCATCCCCATCAAACCATTAAGGGAGAGGTTCTCCTGGTCTCCTCTGGTTAACTAAACCCTTTGAGTCACTATTTGTAGTCATAATAAGCCATTCAACTTCACCCTACATTGTAATAACCAAACCATTCAACAATTGAACAATAATATTTTCCTGCAACAAAATGTCAATTTTCCTTTAAACTGACACATTATCTAAGTAGAGCATTCTATCCTATGCCAAAACCTCCATTCTGATATCAAAAATATTACACATTACTTCTAAAATGACTTAGTGTTTACTCATAACCATTTTAGACCATATTGGGTGGTCTTGGGCTCAAAAATCTCATTTAGGACGTTAAGAACACTACTTTTTGGATTTTTACTATTCATTTGGTAAAAATCCAGTTTTCTGATCCAACTTCAAAAAATCATAACTTAATCAAGAAAAATCAAAATGAAGTGGTTCAAGATTATATCAAAATATCTTTGAATGCTATTTCAAGAAAAAATAATGTTGTGAACTAATTCTATTTGAAAAAGTGTCAGGTTTTTGTGAAATTCACCTCAATCCTTTTGGCTTAAACTCTTTTTCCATATTCTAGACCTTAAATTTGAAAAATCATTAAAAATCATATATTTGGCCATTTTTAATGTGCTGCCTATTGATTTGAAGCCCATGATGCGAACTTTAAGCATACTAAATTTTGTGAAGAAATTCATTCAGGAAATTAATAAAAATATGGCTTGAAATTAGCATCCTGCTTAGAGTTACAACATCAAGCATATATACTTATACATGACCAAACATAATTGTTTCCTCAAAGTTCATCACCATTTTTATCGTTGGATTTATAGCCTCCCTTTTGATGATTCAGCCCTAAAATGTTAGGTTACACATAGGGGATGAGATTTCAATAAAATTCTAGTAGTAAGATCAATCAACCAAAACATTAACATGCATCAATTACAAGCATTCCAACTTTTTTGCTATTAATAGGGAACTACTTTACCTCATACATGTAGCACTCTAACATGCAATAGCCAAGGCACTTAGAGCAAGGAGTATAGCTACACAATCATCATCATCATCATCATCATCATTTAGCTCAACCACATAATAGCACATGAAATTGCATAGCAATCAATGCAACCATCAACATTAAAGTTAATTAAATCTTACTACCTTAATCCAATGCTCTTTGATTCTTTGACCTTCTTCCTCTTCTCTACAATTAACAAACCTTAACATGATAAATCACAAAAAGGGACAGCAAGATTACCAACCATTCCACATAATAATTAACTACACAGTCCAAGTAACTCCTAAACCCCTTAAAGCTTCCATCTTTATTCTTTGAATTTTTAGAGTTTGTTTTCTTAACCCTAAAAATTCTCTCTTGGCTCATTCATACATGATTTTTCATGTAGAATCCAAATATACACTTGGATTTTAGAAAATATCTCATTCCTCAAGATTCAGTTTGGTCGAAAACACTAGGGCTTGTTTTTTAAAAATCACAACTTTGATTCTAATGCTTCCAACACATGTTCTTTAATTTTATCCCATACCTTTTTTCATTTTGAACACAATGGAAGCATCAAAACATTAAAAAATACATCCTAGGTTGTGGCTTTCATTTTGGCCAAATAGTCCCTCTTAAAAACCAACCAAAAGATCTTTCAAAAACAATACCAAACCACTTGAAACTGCCATGATTTAAAGTGTTCTAACTATGTCTAGCAACCAAAACTTCCCTCCCTTCTCTATATTCATTTCGGCCATCACCCAAGGAAAGGATAAACACAATTTTTCAACCATCAAACTCAAGAGAATTAAGGAAAGGACAATATAGAATCAACTACTAACCTTAACTCCAAGCTTACTTGATCTAAGATTGTTGTTTTCTCCTTGGTTGCACTTCAAGATCACTCTTTTCCTTTTCTTCTTCCTCTTGGCCAAAACATAACCAAAAAAATAGCAAGGAAGAGCTTATTTAATGTGCACAAAATATCTCATCTACCCACATTAATGAGATGCCAAGTGTTAAATGCCTACTCTTTCTTGAAATTTCCCTCTTAATCATTTAATTCCAATTGTAATTAATTTTCAAAAGTCAAACTCTCCTCCACTTGAGGCTTGACACTTGAAAAGTTTAATTGCTCTGTAATAGAGGGTTGACAAGTGGCAACTTGTGAGCCAAGTAAAGTGCAAGACTCTAGTCTTCACTTTATCGATGCACTTTTACTCCGGGTTTAATTTCTTTTGCATAATTACAGTACTCTGGCCTCTGTAATTATTTTTTGTCAGATCCATAATTTATTCTTCTCATTTTTCTCTTCCCAAAATGCCCTCTTTAGCTTAACTCACTTTTTTATTAATTATTTAAAAAGGAAAACTATTTTCCTTCTCATTATTGATTTTTCCATTTTTCCAAATAATTAGGAAAAATCTTAGATATCTGAGGGTCTTCTTTTTAATCTCATAATCTCTTATAATTCCTTAGGACATCATAGGAATTTTATTAGAATTTTATTCTCCTTCCAAATATTTATTTGGAATTTTCCAACTAAAAGGCCTCAAATTAGGCTAAATTACTCTTAAATTCCTTTGTAATTTCTCTAAGGGTAATTTGGTCATAAAACCAATTATATAATCTCATAAAATTCTCAAGGAATATTATCCTTATTTTTTCTTAATTTTCTAAGGCTTGAAAATATTTTTCCATAATTATTCTTGACCAATTTTGCTTAATTAGTCAAACTTTTATAATTGACTTAGAAAATCATTGTCACACCTTACTTATATAGTACCTTAGCATTCATTTAGAACCATTCCAGACCATGTTGGATGGTCTTACACTTAAAAATTTCAATTTGGACGTTAATTTTCAGAAAATTACTGTTCACTGTCCAGTTTTCAGATTATAGGTCCAACTTTGAAAAATTATAACTAATTCTAGAAAAATCGTATGGAGGTGTTCCAAAATTCTATAGAAATATCTTTCAATGATCTTTAAGGGAAAAATATTCAACTGAACTCACCCTCACTAAAAATGTACAGTTTATTGGATTAAGATTACTATTCGTTTGGTAAAATCTGGACTTTCCAGATTCTACGTCTTAACTTTGAAAATTCATATCTCTTTATATACACATCCAAATGAGGTGATTCACCACTCATTTTAAATCTTGCGATGTGCACTATAAGTATACCAAATTTCGTAGCTTAACTCATTCATATGATAGGTCAAACTGAAGCTCGAAACTAACTACTCCATGACTTAACGTTTTATCCCTTAACATCTCTTTACTTTAATTATTTTTATTTCTTTGGCATACCTAACATGGGCTTACTTTTTCCCATTCATGCTCATACATTCCTCTACATGCCATAAGCTTTATAATTAAATACATGGCATTCACAACATAATTATAACATAGGAGAATTATACATTGAATATTAGTATCAATAATTCTCCACTTCTTCTCCTTGCTTCTCATGCCATTAGTGCCCATCATTGATTGACCTAAATGGTTGGTTACGAAGGGGTGAGATTCGGGGGAATCTCAGTAGCAAACATTACCACATACATGCACAAGATGGATGCTAGTGTATGGTATGTAGTTTTTCACAAACTTAAGTTAACTAGTGACATGCCATCATGCTTTATGCTTGGTATAAAAATGCATGGCCATGGGAACATATTAAAAACAGCATTTCCAGCAACAATCATTATGTCACAACATCATTCAAACAACGAATACAAACCAACACATGAGCATACCATGTCAAGCACATAAAGGGTAAGTTCACTACCTTGCACCTCAAGCTTTCCTCTTACTTTTCCTTTGACTCCCTTGACTTTCCAACCATGTGGGCATTCGATCAACATCACCAAACATCCTCTTGGATGTTCCAAAGGTCCTAAACATAACCATAATGATCACACAATCTATTAGGACCATTAGATTACATAAAATTCAAGACTAGCTTTCTTGAACCTCAACCCTTTCTCTTACTCTTAGGGTTTTCTTTCTAAGTTTTCTAATATAAATCTTATCATTTCCCATCCTTAAGATCCATTTCTTGTCAATTAGGACCACTTTAGATGGCCTTAGATTCAAGAATACCAAATCTGGAAATTTTGGTTCGCGGGTACTGTTCACGCAGAAACTCCAGAATTTTTGCTCAACTTTAAAAATTCATAATTAAATCTAGAAAAATCCAAATTGAGTTCTTCCAAGTCTCACTGAAAGCTACTTAAGTTAAATTTAAAGGAAAAATAGTTTGAGGAATCAATTCTATGCTGAACAGTACTAGAATTGTATGGAACTCGAAACTCTTCCAAAAGTTCAACACTGTTTCCAGATTTCAAATCCTAACTTTGAAAAATCACCATAAATCGTACACATATCCAAATGAAGTGTTATACCCATGGATTTAAAGCTTAGAGAGTGTACTTTAAGCATGAAAAATTTCAGAATCAGATACACACAGTAACTAATTCGAAATAGGTATCAAATTAGATGCTATAGCCACCACATACCTTGATCTTGAAGCTTGAACTTAGGTTGACTTTCTCTCACTAGAAATAGCTCTTTCTCTCTCTAGATGCAAGGGCAGCAGAGTTTCCCCTAGTGTTCATCAGCTTGGCTGAATTGGGAGGGAGAAGAGTGCCTATTTATAGCCAAAAAGTTGGCTTAAATGGACCAAAATACCCTTGGTAGCTAGAAAAAGGAGTAAGGGCAATTTTGGAAGTTCAAGTGGACTTTTGCATCATCATTGCATCACCTTATTACATCATCCTTGCATTATGCTTCTAGAAGAGGCCACATGTCACAAAAATGGTGGAGGAGAAGGAAGATTAGATCATAGCTGTCGGATCTAAACTTAGCCCTTAAGTTTCCTCCTATTTTACTTGACTCACATTTCTCCGACTTTCTTTATGGCCTTCCAGGGTTCAGAAAATTCTTCTGTCTACTCCATAAATTCCCTTTCATTCTAAAGAGTATCTATGAATTTTCTTAGGCCATAACACTTCCTCTAAACCTTGTATAAAAATCATTTACTAAAATACCCTTTTATCGGTATAATCTGCTCTTTAATTTATTAAAGCCATTTCACTGGCCTTTTGGTCGCGGGACTAATTTTATAAATTAGTATAATCTTTCAACCAATTAATCCTCATTTTTACATACATTTTTTAGGTCTCTTGCTATTTTAAATAATTACCTCAAACAGTGTACTTTTTACTGGCCAAAACCTCATAAATTCCATTTAAGCTATCTCAGGGGTATTTTCATCTTTTCTCTTCATAGAAGAGTCTTAGGATATTATTTCCCATTTTTTGGGATTTTCTTGGAATTTTCTGTACACTCTTCCATTTTTGCCCTTGTTGGTCATAACTTTTTGAATTTACAGTTTAGTCCCTGCTTGGACTTAACTTCATATAATCCTCTTTTTGAAGCTTCTAACTTAACCTTTGGCCTATATCTAGTCTCTTTTCTCTCTCTAGGCCTTCAAGACTTTACTGGAGTCTCTGACCTTGATTATAGTGAAGCCCCTGAAAAATATTTACTTTGCAGTTTAGTCCCTGAAACTGCTTTGACTTCCTTTCTCATCTTTGGGACTTCTGCTCAAAAAAGTTCTGATAGGCTATCTGATTCAGGCTACTTTTGGTGCTTCTAGGTCCAAAAGTCTGGATGTTACAATCATAATAATTATTTTCCACCATAAATCTTCTATTTCTCCTTATCCTTTTTGGCCCTTAACTATTTAAAAATATTCCTTATCTCTAGTTGCCATATTACTGGATGTGACACACCAACTTTGATTCAGGGTTCGAGTCACGACCTGAAGACAGTGAATTTGTGACCAAAAGACACAGAGAGTTTTCCCTTGTCAAGAATCCATTTCACGCCGCAACTTGAAGCAGTAAGGTCATGACTTGGCTTCACAAAAAGCTACTAAGACGGAAAAAAATCAAAGCCTAACATATTTTGACATGTATTACTGTTACACCTTACTATTAGAATAACTTAAAGTTCAATTAGAATCATTTTAGACCACATTGGATGGTCTTAACCTCAAAAATCATGTTGAGAATGTTACTTTCAGATTTTTACTATTCATGTGGTAAGTTCCAGTTTTCTGTAGCAAATTCAAAAAATCATAACTTAATATAAAAAAATCAAAATGGAGTGGTTCAAAATTCTATGGAAAGCTCTTTGAATAATCTTTCAAGAAAAAAAAATCTTGTAAACCAACTCCTTTTGAGACAGTGAACTCATTTGACCACTATCCTTTTGGTAAAATTTTTTTTTTTCAGATTCTGAACCTTAATTTTGAAAAATCATTAAAAATCACACAGTTGTTTATTTTTAATGGGCTACCTGTCAAATTGAATCTTAGGATGCGATCTTTATGAAATTCGTTCGAGAACTTAATCAAAATGTACCTGCAAGTCGACGACCTACTTAGGGTTACAGCATCCTATCACTCATACATATACATAACCAAAAGTCAAATGATTTTTTTATGGCATAACAACATAATTTACCCTTGAAACTGTAGCTTCCCCTTGGATGATTCAGCTCCTAAAATATTAGATTACATTTGGGGGATGAGATTTCAATGAAATTTCAATAGCAAAATTAACCAACTATAACACCAAGCAAGCATCATCATTATATATGATAATATTAGCTACCATTGAAGAACTAATACTCTTACAATTGGGCAATCTCATACATGAAAAAGCCAAGGAATAAAATGCAAGGAGCAGCCATATCATAATCATCATAGTTTACTCACATGACAGCAATCATTCATGCAATAATAATTAATGCAATGTCAATGTTAGTAGTTAGGTTAAACTTTGCCACCTTGCTCCGAATGGTCTTATTTTCTTTGCTCTTCTTTCTTTCCTCCACAAATATCAAACCCTAACAAAAAAATCCATAAAAAAGGCAGCAACATTACTAGCCAAACCATATAAAAATGAATAACAAAACTCAAGTAACCCCTTATCCCTTAAATCTTTAATCTTTGATATTTGATTTTAGAGCTTTGTTTCCTTAAACCCTAAAAATCCTTTATTGGTTCATTCTTACATGATTTTTCATTTAGATTCCAAATATATACTTGGATTTAAGGGAAAAAAAATCTCCTTCCTCAAGAATCAAGTTGACCGAACACTTAGGGTTTATTTTCCAAAAATCACAACTTTGATTCTAGTGCTTCTAATACTTGTTCTTTAGGTTTATCCTACACTATTTTTCTTTTTAAACGTCATGGAAGTATCAAAACATTGAAAATCTCATCCTAGGGTAGAGTTCTTGAAGTGGCCAAACAATACCTCTTGAGTTTCAATAATGAAATCTTTTCAAAAGCAACATACAACCACCTGAAACCATCATGAAACAAGGTGTTCTAACTATCTTTAGCAACCAAAACTCCCCTCCCTACTCATTCATCATTTTGGCCAGCACAATAAAAAGGAAAGAACCAGAAATTTCAACTATCAAACTCAAGAGAATCAAGCAAGAAACATCAAGGGATATTATTCCTATTTTTCCTTAATTTTTTGAAACTTGAAAATATTTTTCCATAATTATTTTGACCAATTTTCCTTCATTAGTCAAACTTTCACAATTGACTTCGAAAATCATAATAGTTATTTTCCACTAAAATTCTTCTATTTCTCATTACCATTTTGGCCCTTAATTGTTTAGGAATACCCTTATTCCTAATTATCATATTACCGAATGTGACATTTCTGTTAGGATTAAGGTTTTGATGATAACAAAGTAAGAAATTTGTGTTTCAGCATGTTGATCGATCAGATGAATTATCGATAAGCTGATAGATAATATCTCTGTACAATCAAGTAACTTAGCAGAAACTTTGATCGATAACTTGTTAGATAATGTGTTGATTGATCAATTAATCGATCATTGTTAACTTAGTTGTGTATGAAAGTCTGGAGTAAATTATCGATCACATGATCAATAAACAGTTTATCGATAAGAAGACAGATAAATGGTAATGCACTCTACTTAGTCACCATTTTTCGATCACCTTATCGATCAGTCATTTATCGATAATATGATCAAACATTGCTTCATAACACTCTCTGTGCAGGTACTTATTTTAGCAGCTTATCGATCACCTGATCGATCAGCAAATTATCGATCACATGATCGATCATTGGTACATCGCTCTTATTTTATGGTTCTTCGATCACCAGATCGATAATCAGATTATCGATAATATGATCAATCGTCGCACTTACATGTCTACCTTGTTTTTCACATAACGTGATCGATAAATCAGTTCTTTGACTTTACAGGATTAAACCACTTTATCGATAACTTGATCAATCATTCATTAATCGATCACCTATTCGATCAACCTACATAGTCTGTGTTTTCATTGAATATACTTTTTTATATTGTTTATCGATAAGGTTATCCATCATCTACTTATCAATAATGTGTTTGAAAATTATTCCTTTAAAATCTATTTCAATAACACTGTGTTTATTGATAACCTAATCGATCAACAAGTGTTCGATCACTTGTTCGATCATGGAGAGATTTCAGTTTAAACTTCAACCAGTCACGATGTTTCTCAAAATTTATCATCTATTTCATTCGAGCTTTTCTCAGCCTTCATGATTGTCTTAATTCTCTATTTAAAGAGATTCAAAATCAAAAGTGACCTTAATCTTTTTTTTCTCTGTATACCAGTATGATGTCAGTATTTCCTTTTATCGATCACCTGATTGATAAATCATTAATCCATCACTTGATCGATAAACTTAGTTATCTGCTTCAAAAGCTCTTACTCTGAATCATCGATAACCTGATCAATCAACTAGTAATCGATCACTACTTCGATCAAGCACGATCAGTTATTGCTCAGCACATTTAACAACTGATTGATTCTACCTGTAAACTATGAATGTTCATTCTATCATTTGTTCGGTTCTGCTTTTGATCTTACTTTGCAAAGAAAAACTTATTGAATCAATGTATTATTGCAGATTACGAAGAAAAACCCAACGGCTCTCCAACAGTTGTCTAAGTAGCCTGTAACCTACCTTGTCAAAAGCATTAATGGCGAAAACTGTTGCAACTGGGAAACACGCAACCAAACTCTCAACGGCTAGAAGCTCTTCCATCTAACAGTTACTAAACTACCTCAACTATAAAAGGCGTGAAGAAGCATTAAATGAACAGATTGAATACACGAGCTACCCTCTATTGATCATTTACTGTTACATTCAATACTCTGTTCTTCTATTTACTGAGCTTCAGTGATTATCATTTATTCACTCTGCAAGAGAGTTTATATTTCTCATCACTAATCACGTCTTGTGTGAAACTCAAGAGTGTGGACTCTTGAATGGGATTGTAACCTTACGGGTAGTAAGGGGGAGTGATTGAGAGTATCAATTACTGTACTGAGACACCAAGAGCCTGACCAATCTTGGAACATAGTGGAATACTCAGAGGTGTTATGAGGACTGGATGTAGGTCAAGTGGTTGAGACCGAACCAGTATAAATTCTGTGTCCACTTTTCTAAGGTGAAATCTCTCTAACTCACTCTCTATTTTCGTTAGTTTATTATTTTAATTTCATAAAATTTTTATAACTCACCCAATTCACCCCCTCTTGGGTAAGACTACCACTAACAATTTCTCCCCCTAAATAAATTTCATCCTCAAAATTTAAAGTATATCTTAATGGAAAAGCTTAGGATACTTTTCCTTCATCTCAGTCTCCATTTCCCATGTAACTTCTTCAAGGGAAAGACCTTTCCAAACTACTTTAACCAGCAGAATCTGCTTGTTCCTTAGTTGTTTGACCTTTTGGTCAATGATTCGCTCTGGTCCAACCTCAAAAGGTAGGTTGTCTCGAAGCATAATGTCATTGTAACTTATGACATGTGTTGGGTCTGGGCGATACTTTTTTAATTAGGAGACATGGAAGACATCATGAATTTGACTCAAATTCAGAGGAAGGGCCAACTTGTAGGTTATTGGTCCTTCTTTGGACAAAATTTGAAACGGTCCAATGTACTTCGGACTTAACTTCTTAGTCTTTAGGGATCGACTGACTCCTGTCGTTGGCAACACTTTAAGGAAAACATGATCACCAACTTCAAACTCTAACAGTCTCTTTCTAGTATTTACATAGCTCTTTTGTCTACTTTGAACTGTTAGGAGTCTTTGCTGAATAGCTTTAATTTGTTGGGTAGTCTGATCTACTATATCTAAACCATACATGCTTCTTTCACTAAGTTTTGTGCAGCATAAGGGAGATCTATATTTCCTCCCATAAAGTGCTTCGTATGGCACCATTCAGATGCTTGAATAGAAACTACTGGAGGCAAATTTGGCTAACGGTAAGTATGTATCCCAATTACTGCCGAAATCAAGCACACAAGCTCGTAGCATATCTTCTAATGTTTGAGTCATTCTTTCTATTTGCCCATCCGTCTGTGGATGGTAGGCTATACTGAATTTGAGAGTAGTATTCATTTCTTTCTATAAGGGCCTTCAAAACTTAGAAGTAAATCTCAGGTCTCAATCTGAAACAATACTCCTCTAGACACCATACAGCCTAACAATCTCTTTAATGTACAATCTCACTAACTTTTCTAGAGAATCTTTAAAATTCATGGCAAGAAAATGCGCTGACTTAGTCAGGCGGTCCATTATGACCCATATCGTATCGTGTTTAGCCGATGTTATCGATAACCCTACTATAAAATCGATGGATATACTATCCCGCTTTGATTTTAGGATATCCAGTGGTTGCAACTCTCCTATAGGTTTCTGATGTTCTATTTTCACTTTTTGGCAAGTGAGGCACTTTGCCACATACTTTGTGATATTCTTCTTCATTCCAAGCCACCAGAAAAAGCTCTCTGATATCATGATACATCTTGGTCATTCCTAGATGAAGAGTATACCTACTCTTATAGGCTTCTGCTAGTATCTCTTCCCTAATATCAACTACTTGGGGAACATAAGTTCTTTCTTTAAACTTTAACAAACTTCCTCAGAAATTTCAAAGTTTCTAGTCTCCCCCCTAAACAACTTCTCTTTGAAAACTTTTGCTAGCTGATCCTGTGACTGCGCTTCCTTGATCTGATCCCTGAGCAGAGCTGTAAACTGTGTTTTACCTCTACTCTTTTCTATTAGTTGCATATGATACAGAGGACCCTAATCTCTGAAATCCTCTACTAGCTTCTGCTCCTTGATTATTAGTGATGCTACCTGTACTACTTTCCTACTCAAGGCATCTGCAACCATATTTGCTTTTCCTAGATAGTAATTAATATGGAAGTTATAATCTTTAAGCAAATCCATCCATCTTCGCTACCTTATATTCAACTCTTTCTGATCATGGAGGTATTTGAGGCTCTTATAGTCACAAAACAACCCTATTGTTGCTTCGTACAGGTAATGTCTCCATTTTTTTAATGCATAAACTATCGCTGCTAGTTATAGGTCATAGGTCGGGTAATTCTCCTCATGAGATTTCAACTGGCATGAGGCATAGGCTACTACCCGCCCTTACTGATAAGCACACATCCCAGTCTTTGCTTAGTAGCATATGTGTAAACCATGTAGGTTTACAAAGGGTCAGGGTGTACAAGTATAAGAGTAGAGGTGAGCTTCCTCCTCAACTCCTAAAAACTAGCCTCACTCTTTTTGTATAGGTAGAATACTTCATTTCGATATGTGTATGATTTATGGTGATTTTTCAAAGTTAGGGTTTGAAATCTGGAAACAGTGTTTAACCTTTAGAAGAGTAGGGAATTCTGTATAATTTTGGTACTGTTTCATATAGAATTGGTTATTGAAACTATTTTTTGTTTAAATAGAACTTAAGGAGCTTTTAGTAGGACTTAGAACCACTCAATTTTGATTTTTCTAGAATTAATTATGAATTTTCAAATTTGAGTAAAAATTCTGGAATTTCTATGTGAACAACACCCGTGAAGCATATTTTTCAGATTTGATCTTCTTGAATCTAAGGCCATCTAAAGTGGTCCTAATTGACAAGAGATGGATCTTAAGAATGGGAAATGATGATATTTATGTTAGAAAAGCTAGAAAGGAAACCCTAAAACCAAGAGAAAAGGTTAAGGTTCAAGAGAGCTAGTCTTGAACATTATGCAATCTCTTGGTCCTAATAGATTGTATGATTAATATGGCTATGTTTAAAACCTTGGAGCACCTGAGAGGATATTTGATTGATATTGATCGAAAGCCCTTATGGTTGGAAAGTCAAGGGAATCAAAGGAAAAGCAAGAAAAAAGCTTGAAGTACAAGGTGGTGAACTTACCCTTTATGTGCTTGATGTGATATGTTTATGTGTTGGTTTCTTTTGTTGATGTTTGTATGATGTTATGACATGATGATTGTTGTTGGAAATACTGTTTTTAATATGTTTTCATGGCCATACATTTTTATACCAAGCATAAAGCATGATGGCATGTGACTACTTAACTTAAGTTTATGGGAAACTACATACCATACACTAGCATCCATCTTGTGCATATATGTGGTAATGTTTGTTACTGAGATTCCCCCAAATCTCACCCCTCCCTAACCAACCATTTAGGTCAATCAATGATAGGCAATAATGGCATAAGAAGGAAGAAGAAGAAAATGGAGAATTATTGATGTTAATGAATAAGGTTAATGCTCAATGTGTAATCCTCTTATTATGTAAATTATGTGTATGGATGCCAAGGATGCCATGTATTTAATTATAATACTTATGGCATGTATAGAAATGTATGAGAATGAATGAGAAAGAGTAAACCCAAGTTATGTATGCCAGGGAAATAAAAAGAATTAAAGTAAAGAGTGGTTAAGAGATAAAACATAGGTCCTAGGGCAGTGAGATTGTAGCTCCAGTTTGACCTATCAAAGGAATGATTTATGTCATGAGATTTGGCAGACTTATAGTACACATCCCAAGCTTTAAAATGAGAGATAGATCATCTCAATTGGATGTGTACACAAGGAGATACGAATTTCTAAAGTTGAGGCACAGAATCTAGAATTCCAAAATTTACCAAATAAATAGTAATATTTATTGATTAAACTGTATGAATCATGCAAGGATAAGTCCAATTGGATATTTTTTCCTTAAAGATCTTTGAAATATCTTTTTGTAAAATTTTAGAACACCTCAATATAATTTTTATGGATTTAGTTTTGAATTTTTGAAGTTGGACTTGTAATTTGGAATTTAAACCGTAAATAGTAACTCGAGTAATTATGTTGGAATTTTTAAATCCACGAGCTTGTGTCGTGATCCGCTTGCACCATAACACTTGCGATTGTGTACTCTGTGGGGTTAAAGGAAGGATATTTCACTTCTCATCCCATAAGAACAGCTAGTTCTTCCTGGTCAACTTGCTCAGTAGAAGAGCAATCCGAGAGAAGTCCTTGATGAATCTTTTGTAATACCTGCAGGTCTGAGGAAACTTCTGATCTCAGTCACTGACTTGGGTCTCTCCCAGTTGAGTACTACCTCAATCTTGCTGGGGTTGACCACCACTCATTGTTGGGAAATCACATGGGTGAGAAATCAAACTTCTTGTAGCCAAAAGTCACACTTACTAAGTTTAGCATCAAGCTGCTTCTCTTTTAGGATATTTACGACAATTCTCGAGTGCATCTCATGCTCTTGAGGAGACTTGAAGTACACCAAGATGTCATCAATGAACATTACCATAAACTAATCTAAATAAGGGCAAAAGATCCTGTTCATGCAGTCTATAAATATCACAAGTGTATTCATCAATCCAAATGGCATCACTAAGAACTCATAGTGCCCATAGCGAGTTCTAAACGCAGTCTTAGAGACATCATCAGGCTTAATCCTGAGTTGGTGATAGCTAGATCTTAGATCAATCTTAGAAAACACATTGGCACTAACTAGCTGGTCTAGCAAATCATCTATTCTAAGGAGTGGATATTTGTTCTTAACTGTGACTTTATTCACCCCCGGTAGTCTATGCATAATCTTAGACTACCGTCGTTCTTCCTAACAAATAAAACAAGAGCACCCTATGGTGAAATGCTCAGTCTAATAAAACCTTTTTCAAGTAATTCCTCTATCTGCTTTTTTAATTCCGCCATTTCACTTAGAGCCATTCTATAAGGGGCCTTAGAAATTGGTCCTGCTCCAGGCACTATATCAATTGTGATGAAAGATTGGAGTTCAAAAAACCTTTTTGCAAAATTTTTCCAAAAGATAAAGCAAATAATGGAGTAAATGCAACAAGCATCAAGAGCCCCTTCCTTATACTTAAACTTGGCAGTGTCCTCACTGTCAATGAGAAAGGGAAAAAGAATAGCAGCAACTAAATAGCATAAGAAACACAACCCATTCATTGAAATAAAGTCTCCACACAACTATAGAGTCAAATTAATTACAGAGTTCTTAGCAAAAGAAAAGAAACAAAAAAAAACAAATGCTCTCACAGCTCTCTCTCAACTAAATAGAATTAATCTTCATCCTCCCTTCTTTCATCCTCCCCCTCAACAGCTCCACTTCCTGTCTATGCAACAACAGCTATAGCACCAGCCTTAGCACCAGAAAGTTGTCCTAGACCCTCATAGAAATAGCCTATGGCAGGAATAGAGTTCTTCCAAAAAGCTTGCTCATAACCTGAAGGATGAGTGACATTTAGAGCTTTGGCTATCTCTAAAATTAAAGGATCTATGAACCTTTGCCTTTTATACTCATTAGACATGGAGATAGCCTTTTGTTCCTAGAGTTCCTCACTCATACTAGTCACTTGTTGACTAAGAGCAGCTATCTACTCACTCAAGGAGGCAAGGATGATATTAGAGCTATCCTTAGCTACCTCATCCTCAAGCTCCTCCTCCGCCACCCTCTTCACCTTTTTTCTACTCCTCAACTCTGCAAGCCTCCTACTGGACTTTGAAGCGGTGGGCTCCAGGGTAAGGTCGGTCTCTTATGATCGTATTCCTTTTGCTTTACATAAATTAGTGATAGATGTGGGAACACCAAGAGGGTCTGGAGATTGTTAACACAATACGCAATCTGGTCAAGGGCTATAATGGAGATGTCTACTGGCTGCTTGGTGTAACATCCTAACTTTTGAGCCTAGAAGTACCAGAAATAGCCCAAATTGCATAGCTACCAGACCATTTTTAGCAGAGGTTCTAAAGATGAGAAAGGAAGTCAAAGCAATTTCAGGGACTAAATTGCAAAGTGAAGGTTTTTAGGGGCTAAAGTGTAATCAAAGACAGATGCTCCAGTAAAGTCTCAAAGGCCTAGAAAGAGAAAAGAGGCTAGAGATAGGCCAAAGGTTAAGTTAGAAGCCTCAAAGAGATGGTTTTATGAGGTTGAGCCTAAATAGGGGTAAAACCGTAAATTCAGAATGGTACACACCAATAGGGGTAAAAATGAAAAGTATACAGAAAATTTTAGTAAAATCCCAGAAAATGGGAAATAAGATTCTAAGACTCTTTGTGAAGATAAATGATGAAAATACCCTTAAGACAACTCAACTGAAATTTATAAGATTATAGCCAGTAAAAAGCACACCGTTTGAGGTAACTATTTGAGATAGCAAGAGACCTCAAAAATGTACGCAAAAATGAGTTAAATAGTTAAAAGATTGTACTAATTTATAAAATTAGTCCCACTCCCATAAGGCTAGTGGAGTGACTTTAATAAAATATAAAGCTGATTATGCTGATAAAAGGGCATTTTAAAGACTGATCTTTTAGTGAGGCCTACAGGATGAGTCGTGGCTTGAGAAAATTCACAGGTTTTTTCTAAAGGTAAAAAGAATTTTTGGAGTAGATAGAATAATTTTTAGAGCTCCAATAAGCCAAGAAGAAATTCTGACAAATGAGAGGCAAGTAAATAGAGGAAAATATCTAAGGAAAAAACAAAAGCTATTATGGCTCATTAATACACCATGTGAGGTAATTATTACACATATGAAGGCATTAAAGAGAAAAGAAGAGGTAGTAGAATAAGACAAAATTAATGTGATAAATATTTCAGTTCTCCAGGAAACTCGGATTGAGAAAAGAGACTGGTAAAGTATACTCTTGTTTTTTTTTTTTACATGGCTAGAAAGGTGCCACTTGTCAAGCTATGACTGCAAGGGATAAAGATGCCACTTGTCATGCTACCAATAGAGAGGATTTTGACTTTGAAATTTAATTTAATTTTTTAAGGATAGAAATTAGTTCAAGAAGGCATAAGATGTTGACACTTAGGCATTGTAATTACTAGAAACTTGGAAAGCATAATGGCCCATTCAAGCCATACATTTTGGCTATAAATACCTCACCTTGGAAGAGCATTTTGGCAAGCATTTGCAAAGGGAAAAGCCTACCAAAAATTAGAGAAAAAACGTAGGGGTGAATGTCAGATCTAGTAATCTAGTATTTAGGAACAAGGATATTCCTAAACATTTATAGGCCAAAAAGGATAAGGACAAATAGAAGAATTTTAGTGGAAAATATTTATTATGATTTTCCAAGTTAAATATGAAAGTTTGACTAATTAAAAAAATTGATCAAAGATAATTGTCGAAAAATATTTCCCAAGCTTCAAAAAATTAAGGAAAATATTTATTGAGAAATATGTGAGGTTATATAATTGGTTTTATGACCAAATTACCCTTGAAAAAATTATAAAGGAATTTAAGGGTGATTTAAGCTAATTTGAGGCCTTTTATTTGGAAAATTCCAAATAAATATTTGGAAGGAGAATAAAATTCTAAGAAAATTATTATGATGCCCCAAGGAATTATAAGAAATTATAAAATTAAAAGAAGATGCCCAATTATCCAGGATTTTCGCTAATTATTCAGAACAGTGGAAAAATCATTAAAGAGGAGGAAAATTAGCTTTTCTTTTTTTAATTATTGAGAAATTAATTTTGAGACAAAGAGGAAATTTTGGGAAGAGAAAAATGAGAAAAATAATTTATAGATCTGATAGAAAATAATTACAGAGGCCAGAGTACTATAATTATAGAAAAAAATTAAACCCACAGTAAAAGTGTACCGATAAAGTGTAAATTAGAGTCTTACACTTTACTTGGCCCACAAGCTGTCACTTGTCAAGCCCCTATTAGATAGTAATTAAACTTTTCAAGTGTCAAGCCTCAAGTGGAGGAGAGTTTGACTTTTAAAAATTAATTACAATTGGATTTATTTAATTAAGAGGGGAGTTTCAAGACTAAATAAGAAGGTGACACATGGCATAGCATTTAATTATGGTAGTTAGGTGGTTGAGATATTTGTTGGAGCTTTTAATGAGCTTTTCCTCCCCCTAAAATCATATTTCACATTCAGCCAAGAGAAGAAGAAGCATTAGCCATCCATTTTTGAAGATCAAACAAGAAGAAAGACGCTACCGTTGGTCAAGTAAGCTTGGAGTTAAGGTTAGTGATGATCCTATGTTGTTGCTTGCTTGTTTTTGTTGAGTTTAATGGTTGGAAAAATCTGTTCTTGTTCCTTTATAGTGCTGGCCAAATTGATCTTTGGGTAGAGAAGGAAGTTTTGTTGTTCAAACTAGCTAGAACACTTTTAATCATGGTAGTTTCAAGTGATTTGGTGTTGTTTTTGAAAGATTTCTTGGTTGGTTTTCAAGAGGGACTATTCAGCCAAGATGAAAGCTGTAACCTAGAATAGGATTTTCAAAATTTTGATGCTTCTATTGTGTTCAAAATGAAAAATGGTGTAGGATAAACATAAAGAACAAGTGTTGGAAGCATTAAAAATAAAGTTGTAATTTTTGAAAAAACCTAGACCCTATTCGACCAACCTTGGTTCTTATCCAAGAGCATATTTGGACTCTACATGAAAAACCATGTAGGAGTGAACCAAGAAAAAAATTTTAGGGTTAAGGAAACAAACTCTGAAAATTCTAAAAACAAAGTGGAAGCTTTAAGGGGTTTAGGAGTTACTTGAGCTATGTTGTTAATTTTTATGTGGAATAGTTAGTAATTGTAACATCCCAACTTTTAGGTCTAAAAGTACCAGAAATGGCCTGAATTGGATAGGCTACTAGACCCCTTTTAGCAAAGATCCCAAAGATGAGAAAGGAAGTAAAAGCAGTTTCAGGGACTAAACTGCAAAGTAAAAGTTTGCAGGGGCTAAAGAGTAATCAAAGTTAGAGGCTCTAGTAAGATCTCAAAGGCATAGAAAGTGAAAAAGAGGCTAGATACAAGCCAAAGGTTAAGTTAAAAGTCTTAAAGAGATAGTTTTATGAGATTGAGCCTTAGCAGGGGTAAAACTGTAAATTCAAAAAGTTACGGCCATTAGGGGTAAAAAATGAAAAGTATACAGAAAATTTTAAGAAAATCCTAAGAAATGAAAATAATATTCTAAGGCTCTTTTGTAAAGAGAAATGATGATAATACCCCTGAGACAGCTTAAATGGAATTTATAAGGTTATGGTTAGTAAAAAGTACAGTGTTTGAGGTAACTATTTAAAATAGCAAGAGACCTAAAAAATATACGCAAAAATGAGATTAAATAGTTCAAAGGTTGTAATAATTTATAAAATTAGTCCAGCAACTAGAAGGCCAGTGGAATGGCTTTAATAAATTAAAAAGCAGATTATGCCTATAAATGGGCATTTTAGTAAATGACTTTTATGCAAGGCTTAAAGGAAATGTTATAGGTTGAGAAAATTTATAGATATTCTCTACAATTAAAGGGAATTTATAGAGTAGACAAAAAAAATTTCTAAGCTTTGGAAGGCCATAAAAAATGTCAGAGAAATGTGGGCCAAGTAAAGTAGGAGGAAACTTAGGGAACAAATTTTGATCCAATGGCTAGGATCTAATCTCCCTTCTCCTCCACCACTTTTGTGAAACCTAACACCTTCTAGAAGAATGAGGTAAGGATGATGCAATGACAATGAAAAAGTCAACTTGAAGTTCCAAAATTGCCCTTACCCTTTCTATTAGCTACCAGGGGCATTTTGGTCCATTCAAGCCAAAGTTTTGGCTATAAATACCCCACCTTAGAAGAGCATGTTGGCAGCCATTTGTAGAGGGAAAAATTTGTCAAAATTTAGAGAGAAACATGGGGGTGAAGGCAAAGAGGAAGGAACCAGATTCAAGCTTCAAGATCAAGGTATGTGATGGTTATAGCATCTACCTTAATACCTATTTCAAATAAGTTACTCTTTATATCTGATTCTAAAATTTGGCATGGTTAAAGTACACTCCATAATCTTTAAGTCCATAGGTAGAACACTTCATTTGGGTATGTGTACGATTTATGGTGATTTTTCAAAGTTAGGGTTTGAAATCTGGAAATAGTGTTTAACCTTTGGAAGAGTAGCGAATTCCGTACAATTTTGGTACTGTTTCACATATAATTGGTTCCTGAAACTATTTTTTCTTTAAAGAGAACTTAAGGAGCTTTTAGTAGGACTTGGAACAACTCATTTTTGATTTTTCTAGAATTAATTATGAAATTTCAAATTTGAGCAAAAGTTCTGAAATTTCTGTGTGAACAATACTGATGAAGCAAAATTTTTAGATTTGATCTTCTTAAATCTAAGGCCATCTAAAGTGGTCCTAATTGACAAGAAATGAATAAGGATGGGAAATGATGAGATTTATGTTGGAAAAGCTAGAAAGAAAACCCTAAAACCAAGAGAAAGGGTTGAGGTTCAAGAGAGCTAGTCTTGAACATTATGTAATCTCTTAGTCCTAATACATTGTATGATCAATATGGCTATGTTTAGGACCTTGCAACATCTAAGAGGATGTTTGATTGATGTTGACTGAGAGCCCTTATGGTTAGAAAGCTAAGGGAATCAAAGGAAAAGTAAGAGGAAAGCTTGAAGTCCAAAGTAGTGGTGAACTTACCCTTTATGTCCTTGATGTGGTATGCTTATGCGTTGGTTTCTTTTATTGATGTTTGTATGATGTTGTGACATGATGATTGTTGCTGAAAATATTGTTTTTAATATGTTTCCATGGCCATGCTGTTACACCTTACTATCGTATCTACTTAGGATTTAATTAAAACCATTTTAGACCACATTGGATGGTCTTGGGCTCAAAAATTCATGAAAAATGCTGATTTTCAGATTTTTATTGTTCATCAGGTAAAAATCCAGTTTTCTGGCCCAACTTCAAAAATTCATAACTTAATCTAGAAAAATCAAAATAGAGTGGTTCAAAATTCTATAAAAATATCTTTGAATGCTCTTTCAAGGAAAAATAATCTTATGAACCAATTCCATTTGAAAAAGTGTCAAGTTTTTGTGAAATTCACCTCTATCCATTTGGCTAAAATCCTTTTTCCAAATTCTGAACCTTAACTTTGAAAAATCATGTAGTTGTCCAATTTTAACGTGTTGCCTATCGATTTGAAGCTCAGGACGTGAACTTTAAGTATACCAAATTTTGTGTAGAAATTCGTTCGGTAACTTAATAAAACGTGGCTGTAAACGGACATCCTGCTTAGGGATTACAGCACCAACCATTGATATTTATACATAATCAAATACAAATATTTTCTCATGGCTCATCACCATATTAATCCTTGGATTTGCAGCCTCCCTTTTGATGATTTAGTCCCTAAAATATTAGGTTGCATATGGGGGATGAGATTTCAATGAAATCCCAGTAGCAAGATCAATCAACCAAAACATTAACATGCATCAATTACAAGTATTCCAACCTTTTGCTATTAATAGGGAACTACTTTACCTCATATATGTAGCACTCTAACATACAATAGTCAAGGCACATAGAGCAAGGAGTATAGCTACACAATCATCATCATCATCATTATTTAGTTTAACCACATAATAGCACATGAAATTGCATAGCAATCAATGCAATACTGAACATTAAGGTCAATTAAATCTTACTACCTTAATCCAATGCTCTTTGATTTTCTTGTTCTTCTTTCTTGCTTCCACAAATGCCAAACCCTAAATGGCAATCCACAAAAAGGGCAGCAAGAATCATCAACCATTCCACATAAGAATCAATAACTGAAATGTCCTACCTTTAACTCCTTAGAGTACGCATTCATAAGCATTATGGTTCAAGCAGATCATGACATAAGCCCGTGGATTTAAAAATTCCAACATAATTACTCAGGTTACTATTCACTGTCAAATTTCCAGATTACAGGTCCAATTTCAAAAATTCATAACTAAATCCATAAAAATCGTATTGAGGTGATCTAAAATTCTACTGAAAGCTGTTTTGATGCTCTTTAAGGGAAAAATATCCAATTAGACTTATCCTTGTCCAATTCGTACAGTTAAATCAATAGATATTACTTTCATTTCAAAAATCTGGAACTTCCAGATTCTGTGCTTCAACTTTGAAAATTTGTATCTCCTTGTATACACATCCAATTGAGATGATCTATCTCTCATTTTAAAGCTTGGGATGTGTACTATGAGTCTGCCAAATCTTGTGACTTAACTCCTTCGTTTATTAGGTCAAACTAGAGCTACAAACTCACTGCTCTAGGACATACGTTTTATCCCTTAACATGTCTTTACTTTAATTCTTTTTATTCCGTTCGCATACATAACATGGGCTTTCTCCTTCCTATTCATGCTCATACATTTCTATACATGCCATAAGCATTATAATTAATTACATGGCATCATATGCATCCATAACATAAATTACATAATAAGAGAATTACACAATGAATAATAATATCATTCATTGACATCAATAATTCTCCACTTTCTTCTCCTTCCTTCTCATGCCATTATTGCCCATCATTGATTGACCTATATGGTTGGTTAGGGAGGGGTGAGATTTGGGGGAATCTCAGTAGCAAACAATACCACATAATCATGCTAGATGGATGCTAATGCACTACACGTAACTTGTTTATTCTTTTGTTAATTAGTGACATATTAGCATGCTCAAAGCTAACTTCTTGATGCATGGCCATAGAGACATAATCTACTCATCATGAATAGCAATTACAGTGGCTAAAACATGTCACAATAACATTCAATAACATGTACATGGTAACACACAAGCATACAACATCAAGCAATGACAATAGGTAAGTTCACTACCTTGCACCTCAAGCTTTCCTCTTACTTTTCCTTTGACTCCCTTGACTTTCCAACCATGTGGGCATTTGGTCAACATCACCAAACATCCTCTTGGATGTTCCAAAGGTCCTAAACATAACCATAATGATCACACAATCCATTAGCACCACTAGATTACATAAAGTTCAAGACTAGCTCTCTTGAACGTCAACCCTTTCTCTTGCTCTTAGGGTTTTCTTTCTAACTTCTCTAACATAAATCTTATCATTTCCCATACTTAAGATCTATTTCTTATCAATTAGAACCACTTTAGATGGCCTTAGATTCAAGAATATCAAATCTGGAAATTTTGGTTCGCAGGTACTGTTCACGCAGAAACTCCAGAATTTTTGTTCAACTTTGAAAATTCATAATTAATTCTAGAAAAATCAAAATTGAGTGGTTCTAAGTCTCAATGAAAGCTCCTTAAGTTAAATTTAAAGGAAAAATAGTTTCAGGAACCAATTCTATGATGAACAGTACCGGAATTGTACGGAACTTGAAACTCTTCCAAAAGTTCAACACTGTTTCCAGATTTCAAACCTTAACTTTGAAAAATCACCATAAATCGTACACATATCCAAATGAAGTGTTCTACCCATGGATTTAAAGCTTACAGAGTGCACTTTAAGCATGAAAAATTTCTGAATCAGATATGAACAGTAAATAATTTGAAATAGGTATCAAATCAGATGCTATAGCCACCACATACCTTGATCTTGAAGCTTGAACTTAGGTAGACTTTCTCTCACTAGAAATAGCTCTTTCTCTCTCTAGATGCAAGAGCGGCAGAGTTTCCCCTATAGATCCTTGCTTGGCCAAAATATGAATAGGAGGGAGTGCCTATTTATAGCCAAAAATTTGGCTTGAATGGACTAAAATGCCCTTGGTGGCTAATAGAAAGGGTAAGGGCAATCTTGGAACTTCAAGTTAACTTTTACATCATCATTGCATCATCTTCTTGCATCATGCTTACCTCAACCTTCTAGAAGATGCCAAGTGTCATAAATGTGGTGGAGGAGATGGGAGATTAGATCCTAGCCGTGGATCAAACTTAATTCCTCCGAATTTACTTGGCCCACATTTCTCCAGCTTCCTTTATGGCCTTTTGAAGCTCAGAAAGTTCTTCTGTCTCTTCCATAAATTCCCTTTAATTTTAGAGAATATCTATGAATTTTCTTAGGCCATAACACTTCCTTTAAGCCTTGTATAAAAATTCATTTACCAAAATACCCTTTTATCAGCAAAACCGGCTTTTTAATTTATTAAAGCCACTACATTAGCCTTTTGGTTGTGGGACTAATTTTATAATTAGTACAACCTTTCAACCATTTAACCTCATTTTTGTATACATTTTTGAGGTCTCTTGTTATGTTAAATAATTACCTCAAACGGTATACTTTTTACCGGCAATAACCTCATAAATTCCATTTAAGTTGCCTCAGGGGTATTTTCGTCTTTTCTCTTAACAGAAGAGCCTTAGAATATTATTTTCTGTTTTCTAGGATTTTCTTGAAATTCTTTGTATACTCCTCTATTTTTACCCCTGCTGGTCATAACTTTTTGAATTTACGATTTAGTCCCTGCTTGGACTTAACTTCATATAATCCTCTCTTTGAGGCTTCTAGCTTAATCTTTAGCTTATATCTAGTCTCTTTTCTCTCTCTGGGCCTTTGAGACTTTACTGGAGCCTCTAACTTTGATTACACTTTAGCCCCTTAAAACTTTTACTTTCCAGTTTAGTTCCTGAAACTGCTTTGCCTTCCTTTCTCATCTTTGGGACTTTTGCTCAAAAGGGGTCTAGTAGCCTATCCAATTCAGGCTATTTCTAGTACTTCTAGGCCCAAAAGTTTGGATGTTACAATAACATAACTCAAGTAATTCCTAAAGCCCTTAAAGCTTCCATCTTTATTCTTGAATTTTTTAAGTTGGTTTCTAGAAACCCTAAAAATTCCCTCTTGACTCCTTCCTACATGAATTTTCATGTAGTTTCCAAATATCTACTTGGATTTAACAAAATAAATTTCCTTCTTTCAGTTTCAGCTTCACCAAACCATTAGGGTTAAAAATCCAAAAATTGCAACTTTGATTCTATGGCTTCCAACACATGTTCTTTAGGTTTATCCTATACCATTTTTCATTTTGAACACAATGGAAGCCTCAAAAATTTAAAAAACAAATCCTAAGGTTCAGTTTTGAAAGTGGTCGAGAGGTCCTTCTAACAAACCCACCATGAAAAACTTCCAACAACATCTTGGACCACTTGAAAACATCTTAAATCATAGTATTCTAACTATGATTTGCAACAAAACTTCCTTCCCTACACTATACCCATTTTGGCCAGCAACAAGAAGGGACAAGAAGTGATTTTTCCAACCATACAAACCGATAAAACAAAGCAAGGAACATCTTAGAACAACTTACCAAGCTTGAATCTTAGTTGGAAGATCAAATATGCTTGCTTTTTGCTTGATCCCTTCATAAAATCACTCTTGCTCTCTCTCTTTTCTCTTAGGCCAAAATGTAATCTAATTATGGGGGAGGAAAAGCTCAATTAAGGCACCAAAAATATCTCACTAACCAACATTAATGCTATGCCATGTGCCAAAAGCTTATTTAGTCTTAATCCTCTCTCTTAATTAACTTAAATCATAATATAATTAAATTCTAAAGTCAAGATCCTCTCTATTGGTAGCTTGACACTTGGAAAGCTTTAATTACCATCCATTAGAGGCTTGACACATGGCTAAATGTGAACCATTTGAATTGCAAGACTCTAGTCTTGCTTTATCGGTGCACTTTGACTCCGGATTTAATTTCTTTTCTATAATTACAGTCCTCTCGCCTCTGAAATTATTTTTTATCAGATCCATAAATTATTCTCCTCATTTTTATCTTCCCAAATTTCCCTCTTTGTCTCAAATTTAATTTTCCAATAATTAAATAAAAAGGAAAACTATTTTCCTTCTCTTTAGTAATTTTTCCTCTTTTCAAAGGAATTGGGAAATATCTTGGATACTTGAGGGTCTTCTTTTAATTTCATAATCTCTTATAATTCCTTGGAATATCATAGGAATTTTCTTGGGATTTTATTCTCCTTAAAAATATTTATTTGGAATTTTTCAAATAAAAGACCTTAAACTAGCTTAAATCGCCCTTAAATTCCTTTGTAATTTCTCTAAAGGCAATTTGGTCATAAAACCAATTTTAAAATCCCATATAATTCTCAAAGGATATCATCCTTATTTTTTCTTAATTTTCTAAGGCTTGAAAATATTTTGCCATGATCATTCTTGACCAATTTTCCTTAATTAGTCAAACTTTTCGTAACTGGCTTGGAAAATTACAATAATTATTTTCCACCAAAATTTTCTATCTCCCTTTGTCATTTTTGACCCTTAAATATCTAGGAATATTTCTTATTCCTAATTATTATAGTACTGGATGTGACATTTCTCCCCCTCTAAAATAAATTTCGTCCTCGAAATTTAAAGCATATCTTATTGGAAAAGTTCAAAATACTTTTGCTCTATCTTAGTCTCTATCTCCCCCATAGCTTCTAGTATAAGACCTTTCCAGACAACCTCGACTAGTGGAAACTGCCTGTTTCTTAGCTGTTCAACTTTCTGATCAATAATTTGCTTTAGTCTGATCTCAAAGACGGGTTGTCTTGGAGCACAATGTCATCATAGCTTATGACATGTGTCGGGTCTAGATGGTACTTCTTTCATTGGGAGTTATAGAAGACATCATGAATTTAACTTGCATTCGGGAGAAGGGTCACTTTTAATCTACTGGTCCAGTCTCGGACAAAATTTAAAACGGTCTAACATACTTTGAACTTAACTTCTCAAGCTTTAGGGATCGATCGACTTCTGTTGTTGGTTACACTTTAATCACCAACCTCAATCTTTAACGGTCTCCTTTAATGTCTAAGTAGCTTTTTTGTCTACTCTGTGCCGTTAAAAGTCTTTGCTAAATAACTTTAATCTACTGGAAAGTTTGATTCACTATATTAGGACCATACTTACTTCTTTCATTAAGCTCTATCCAGCACAAGGAAGATCTACACTTCCTCCCACAGAGTGCTTCATATGGCGCCATTCAAAATACTTGCATGCAAACTGTCATCTTAAGCGAATTCAGCTAACAGTAAGTACATATCCTAGTTACTACCAAAATCAAGCACTTTGACTCCGGATCTACACTTCTTTCATTTGAATTGCAAGACTCTAGTCTTGCTTTATCGGTGCACTTTGACTCCGGATTTAATTTCTTTTCTATAATTACAGTCCTCTCGCCTCTGTAATTATTTTTTGTCAGATCCATAAATTATTCTCCTCATTTTTATCTTCCCAAATTTCCCTCTTTGTCTCAAATTTAATTTTCCAATAATTAAATAAAAAGGAAAACTATTTTCCCTCTCCTTAGTAATTTTTCCTCTTTTCAAAGGAATTGGGAAATATCTTGGATACTTGAGGGTCTTCTTTTAATTTCATAATCTCTTATAATTCCTTGGAATATCATAGGAATTTTCTTGGGATTTTATTCTCCTTAAAAGTATTTATTTGGAATTTTCCAAATAAAAGACCTTAAACTAGCCTAAATCGCCCTTAAATTCCTTTGTAATTTCTCTAAAGGCAATTTGGTCATAAAACCAATTTTAAAATCCCATATAATTCTCAAAGGATATCATCCTTATTTTTTCTTAATTTTCTAAGGCTTGGAAATATTTTGCCATGATCATTCTTGACCAATTTTCCTTAATTAGTCAAACTTTTCGTAACTGGCTTGGAAAATTACAATAATTATTTTCCACCAAAATTTTCTATCTCCCTTTGTCATTTTTGACCCTTAAATATCTAGGAATATTTCTTATTCCTAATTATTATAGTACTGGATGTGACATTTCTCCCCCTCTAAAATAAATTTCGTCCTCGAAATTTAAAGCATATCTTATTGGAGAAGTTCAAAATACTTTTGCTCTATCTTAGTCTCTATCTCCCCCATAGCTTCTAGTATAAGACCTTTCCAGACAACCTCGACTAGTGGAAACTGCCTGTTTCTTAGCTGTTCAACTTTCTGATCAATAATTTGCTTTAGTCTGATCTCAAAGACGGGTTGTCTTGGAGCACAATGTCATCATAGCTTATGACATGTGTCGGGTCTAGATGGTACTTCTTTCATTGGGAGTTATAGAAGACATCATGAATTTAACTTGCATTCGGGAGAAGGGTCACTTTTAATCTACTGGTCCAGTCTCGGACAAAATTTAAAACGGTCTAACATACTTTGAACTTAACTTCTCAAGCTTTAGGGATCGATCGACTTCTGTTGTTGGTTACACTTCAATCACCAACCTCAATCTTTAACGGTCTCCTTTAATGTCTAAGTAGCTTTTTTGTCTACTCTGTGCCGTTAAAAGTCTTTGCTAAATAACTTTAATCTACTGGAAAGTTTGATTCACTATATTAGGACCATACTTACTTCTTTCATTAAGCTCTATCCAGCACAAGGAAGATCTACACTTCCTCCCACAGAGTGCTTCATATGGCGCCATTCAAAATACTTGCATGCAAACTGTCATCTTAAGCGAATTCAGCTAACAGTAAGTACATATCCTAGTTACTACCAAAATCAAGCACTTTGACTCCGGATCTACACTTCTTTCATTTGAATTGCAAGACTCTAGTCTTGCTTTATCGGTGCACTTTGACTCCGGATTTAATTTCTTTTCTATAATTACAGTCCTCTCGCCTCTGTAATTATTTTTTGTCAGATCCATAAATTATTCTCCTCATTTTTATCTTCCCAAATTTCCCTCTTTGTCTCAAATTTAATTTTCCAATAATTAAATAAAAAGGAAAACTATTTTCCCTCTCCTTAGTAATTTTTCCTCTTTTCAAAGGAATTGGGAAATATCTTGGATACTTGAGGGTCTTCTTTTAATTTCATAATCTCTTATAATTCCTTGGAATATCATAGGAATTTTCTTGGGATTTTATTCTCCTTAAAAGTATTTATTTGGAATTTTCCAAATAAAAGACCTTAAACTAGCCTAAATCGCCCTTAAATTCCTTTGTAATTTCTCTAAAGGCAATTTGGTCATAAAACCAATTTTAAAATCCCATATAATTCTCAAAGGATATCATCCTTATTTTTTCTTAATTTTCTAAGGCTTGGAAATATTTTGCCATGATCATTCTTGACCAATTTTCCTTAATTAGTCAAACTTTTCGTAACTGGCTTGGAAAATTACAATAATTATTTTCCACCAAAATTTTCTATCTCCCTTTGTCATTTTTGACCCTTAAATATCTAGGAATATTTCTTATTCCTAATTATTATAGTATTGGATGTGACATTTCTCCCCCTCTAAAATAAATTTCGTCCTCGAAATTTAAAGCATATCTTATTGGAGAAGTTCAAAATACTTTTGCTCTATCTTAGTCTCTATCTCCCCCATAGCTTCTAGTATAAGACCTTTCCAGACAACCTCGACTAGTGGAAACTGCCTGTTTCTTAGCTGTTCAACTTTCTGATCAATAATTTGCTTTAGTCTGATCTCAAAGACGGGTTGTCTTGGAGCACAATGTCATCATAGCTTATGACATGTGTCGGGTCTAGATGGTACTTCTTTCATTGGGAGTTATAGAAGACATCATGAATTTAACTTGCATTCGGGAGAAGGGTCACTTTTAATCTACTGGTCCAGTCTCGGACAAAATTTAAAACGGTCTAACATACTTTGAACTTAACTTCTCAAGCTTTAGGGATCGATCGACTTCTGTTGTTGGTTACACTTTAATCACCAACCTCAATCTTTAACGGTCTCCTTTAATGTCTAAGTAGCTTTTTTGTCTACTCTGTGCCGTTAAAAGTCTTTGCTAAATAACTTTAATCTACTGGAAAGTTTGATTCACTATATTAGGACCATACTTACTTCTTTCATTAAGCTCTATCCAGCACAAGGAAGATCTACACTTCCTCCCACAGAGTGCTTCATATGGCGCCATTCAAAATACTTGCATGCAAACTGTCATCTTAAGCGAATTCAGCTAACAGTAAGTACATATCCTAGTTACTACCAAAATCAAGCACTTTGACTCCGGATCTACACTTCTTTCATTTGAATTGCAAGACTCTAGTCTTGCTTTATCGGTGCACTTTGACTCCGGATTTAATTTCTTTTCTATAATTACAGTCCTCTCGCCTCTGTAATTATTTTTTGTCAGATCCATAAATTATTCTCCTCATTTTTATCTTCCCAAATTTCCCTCTTTGTCTCAAATTTAATTTTCCAATAATTAAATAAAAAGGAAAACTATTTTCCCTCTCCTTAGTAATTTTTCCTCTTTTCAAAGGAATTGGGAAATATCTTGGATACTTGAGGGTCTTCTTTTAATTTCATAATCTCTTATAATTCCTTGGAATATCATAGGAATTTTCTTGGGATTTTATTCTCCTTAAAAGTATTTATTTGGAATTTTCCAAATAAAAGACCTTAAACTAGCCTAAATCGCCCTTAAATTCCTTTGTAATTTCTCTAAAGGCAATTTGGTCATAAAACCAATTTTAAAATCCCATATAATTCTCAAAGGATATCATCCTTATTTTTTCTTAATTTTCTAAGGCTTGGAAATATTTTGCCATGATCATTCTTGACCAATTTTCCTTAATTAGTCAAACTTTTCGTAACTGGCTTGGAAAATTACAATAATTATTTTCCACCAAAATTTTCTATCTCCCTTTGTCATTTTTGACCCTTAAATATCTAGGAATATTTCTTATTCCTAATTATTATAGTACTGGATGTGACATTTCTCCCCCTCTAAAATAAATTTCGTCCTCGAAATTTAAAGCATATCTTATTGGAGAAGTTCAAAATACTTTTGCTCTATCTTAGTCTCTATCTCCCCCATAGCTTCTAGTATAAGACCTTTCCAGACAACCTCGACTAGTGGAAACTGCCTGTTTCTTAGCTGTTCAACTTTCTGATCAATAATTTGCTTTAGTCTGATCTCAAAGACGGGTTGTCTTGGAGCACAATGTCATCATAGCTTATGACATGTGTCGGGTCTAGATGGTACTTCTTTCATTGGGAGTTATAGAAGACATCATGAATTTAACTTGCATTCGGGAGAAGGGTCACTTTTAATCTACTGGTCCAGTCTCGGACAAAATTTAAAACGGTCTAACATACTTTGAACTTAACTTCTCAAGCTTTAGGGATCGATCGACTTCTGTTGTTGGTTACACTTCAATCACCAACCTCAATCTTTAACGGTCTCCTTTAATGTCTAAGTAGCTTTTTTGTCTACTCTGTGCCGTTAAAAGTCTTTGCTAAATAACTTTAATCTACTGGAAAGTTTGATTCACTATATTAGGACCATACTTACTTCTTTCATTAAGCTCTATCCAGCACAAGGAAGATCTACACTTCCTCCCACAGAGTGCTTCATATGGCGCCATTCAAAATACTTGCATGCAAACTGTCATCTTAAGCGAATTCAGCTAACAGTAAGTACATATCCTAGTTACTACCAAAATCAAGCACTTTGACTCCGGATCTACACTTCTTTCATTTGAATTGCAAGACTCTAGTCTTGCTTTATCGGTGCACTTTGACTCCGGATTTAATTTCTTTTCTATAATTACAGTCCTCTCGCCTCTGTAATTATTTTTTGTCAGATCCATAAATTATTCTCCTCATTTTTATCTTCCCAAATTTCCCTCTTTGTCTCAAATTTAATTTTCCAATAATTAAATAAAAAGGAAAACTATTTTCCCTCTCCTTAGTAATTTTTCCTCTTTTCAAAGGAATTGGGAAATATCTTGGATACTTGAGGGTCTTCTTTTAATTTCATAATCTCTTATAATTCCTTGGAATATCATAGGAATTTTCTTGGGATTTTATTCTCCTTAAAAGTATTTATTTGGAATTTTCCAAATAAAAGACCTTAAACTAGCCTAAATCGCCCTTAAATTCCTTTGTAATTTCTCTAAAGGCAATTTGGTCATAAAACCAATTTTAAAATCCCATATAATTCTCAAAGGATATCATCCTTATTTTTTCTTAATTTTCTAAGGCTTGGAAATATTTTGCCATGATCATTCTTGACCAATTTTCCTTAATTAGTCAAACTTTTCGTAACTGGCTTGGAAAATTACAATAATTATTTTCCACCAAAATTTTCTATCTCCCTTTGTCATTTTTGACCCTTAAATATCTAGGAATATTTCTTATTCCTAATTATTATAGTACTGGATGTGACATTTCTCCCCCTCTAAAATAAATTTCGTCCTCGAAATTTAAAGCATATCTTATTGGAGAAGTTCAAAATACTTTTGCTCTATCTTAGTCTCTATCTCCCCCATAGCTTCTAGTATAAGACCTTTCCAGACAACCTCGACTAGTGGAAACTGCCTGTTTCTTAGCTGTTCAACTTTCTGATCAATAATTTGCTTTAGTCTGATCTCAAAGACGGGTTGTCTTGGAGCACAATGTCATCATAGCTTATGACATGTGTCGGGTCTAGATGGTACTTCTTTCATTGGGAGTTATAGAAGACATCATGAATTTAACTTGCATTCGGGAGAAGGGTCACTTTTAATCTACTGGTCCAGTCTCGGACAAAATTTAAAACGGTCTAACATACTTTGAACTTAACTTCTCAAGCTTTAGGGATCGATCGACTTCTGTTGTTGGTTACACTTTAATCACCAACCTCAATCTTTAACGGTCTCCTTTAATGTCTAAGTAGCTTTTTTGTCTACTCTGTGCCGTTAAAAGTCTTTGCTAAATAACTTTAATCTACTGGAAAGTTTGATTCACTATATTAGGACCATACTTACTTCTTTCATTAAGCTCTATCCAGCACAAGGAAGATCTACACTTCCTCCCACAGAGTGCTTCATATGGCGCCATTCAAAATACTTGCATGCAAACTGTCATCTTAAGCGAATTCAGCTAACAGTAAGTACATATCCTAGTTACTACCAAAATCAAGCACTTTGACTCCGGATCTACACTTCTTTCATTTGAATTGCAAGACTCTAGTCTTGCTTTATCGGTGCACTTTGACTCCGGATTTAATTTCTTTTCTATAATTACAGTCCTCTCGCCTCTGTAATTATTTTTTGTCAGATCCATAAATTATTCTCCTCATTTTTATCTTCCCAAATTTCCCTCTTTGTCTCAAATTTAATTTTCCAATAATTAAATAAAAAGGAAAACTATTTTCCCTCTCCTTAGTAATTTTTCCTCTTTTCAAAGGAATTGGGAAATATCTTGGATACTTGAGGGTCTTCTTTTAATTTCATAATCTCTTATAATTCCTTGGAATATCATAGGAATTTTCTTGGGATTTTATTCTCCTTAAAAGTATTTATTTGGAATTTTCCAAATAAAAGACCTTAAACTAGCCTAAATCGCCCTTAAATTCCTTTGTAATTTCTCTAAAGGCAATTTGGTCATAAAACCAATTTTAAAATCCCATATAATTCTCAAAGGATATCATCCTTATTTTTTCTTAATTTTCTAAGGCTTGGAAATATTTTGCCATGATCATTCTTGACCAATTTTCCTTAATTAGTCAAACTTTTCGTAACTGGCTTGGAAAATTACAATAATTATTTTCCACCAAAATTTTCTATCTCCCTTTGTCATTTTTGACCCTTAAATATCTAGGAATATTTCTTATTCCTAATTATTATAGTACTGGATGTGACATTTCTCCCCCTCTAAAATAAATTTCGTCCTCGAAATTTAAAGCATATCTTATTGGAGAAGTTCAAAATACTTTTGCTCTATCTTAGTCTCTATCTCCCCCATAGCTTCTAGTATAAGACCTTTCCAGACAACCTCGACTAGTGGAAACTGCCTGTTTCTTAGCTGTTCAACTTTCTGATCAATAATTTGCTTTAGTCTGATCTCAAAGACGGGTTGTCTTGGAGCACAATGTCATCATAGCTTATGACATGTGTCGGGTCTAGATGGTACTTCTTTCATTGGGAGTTATAGAAGACATCATGAATTTAACTTGCATTCGGGAGAAGGGTCACTTTTAATCTACTGGTCCAGTCTCGGACAAAATTTAAAACGGTCTAACATACTTTGAACTTAACTTCTCAAGCTTTAGGGATCGATCGACTTCTGTTGTTGGTTACACTTCAATCACCAACCTCAATCTTTAACGGTCTCCTTTAATGTCTAAGTAGCTTTTTTGTCTACTCTGTGCCGTTAAAAGTCTTTGCTAAATAACTTTAATCTACTGGAAAGTTTGATTCACTATATTAGGACCATACTTACTTCTTTCATTAAGCTCTATCCAGCACAAGGAAGATCTACACTTCCTCCCACAGAGTGCTTCATATGGCGCCATTCAAAATACTTGCATGCAAACTGTCATCTTAAGCGAATTCAGCTAACAGTAAGTACATATCCTAGTTACTACCAAAATCAAGCACTTTGACTCCGGATCTACACTTCTTTCATTTGAATTGCAAGACTCTAGTCTTGCTTTATCGGTGCACTTTGACTCCGGATTTAATTTCTTTTCTATAATTACAGTCCTCTCGCCTCTGTAATTATTTTTTGTCAGATCCATAAATTATTCTCCTCATTTTTATCTTCCCAAATTTCCCTCTTTGTCTCAAATTTAATTTTCCAATAATTAAATAAAAAGGAAAACTATTTTCCCTCTCCTTAGTAATTTTTCCTCTTTTCAAAGGAATTGGGAAATATCTTGGATACTTGAGGGTCTTCTTTTAATTTCATAATCTCTTATAATTCCTTGGAATATCATAGGAATTTTCTTGGGATTTTATTCTCCTTAAAAGTATTTATTTGGAATTTTCCAAATAAAAGACCTTAAACTAGCCTAAATCGCCCTTAAATTCCTTTGTAATTTCTCTAAAGGCAATTTGGTCATAAAACCAATTTTAAAATCCCATATAATTCTCAAAGGATATCATCCTTATTTTTTCTTAATTTTCTAAGGCTTGGAAATATTTTGCCATGATCATTCTTGACCAATTTTCCTTAATTAGTCAAACTTTTCGTAACTGGCTTGGAAAATTACAATAATTATTTTCCACCAAAATTTTCTATCTCCCTTTGTCATTTTTGACCCTTAAATATCTAGGAATATTTCTTATTCCTAATTATTATAGTACTGGATGTGACATTTCTCCCCCTCTAAAATAAATTTCGTCCTCGAAATTTAAAGCATATCTTATTGGAGAAGTTCAAAATACTTTTGCTCTATCTTAGTCTCTATCTCCCCCATAGCTTCTAGTATAAGACCTTTCCAGACAACCTCGACTAGTGGAAACTGCCTGTTTCTTAGCTGTTCAACTTTCTGATCAATAATTTGCTTTAGTCTGATCTCAAAGACGGGTTGTCTTGGAGCACAATGTCATCATAGCTTATGACATGTGTCGGGTCTAGATGGTACTTCTTTCATTGGGAGTTATAGAAGACATCATGAATTTAACTTGCATTCGGGAGAAGGGTCACTTTTAATCTACTGGTCCAGTCTCAGACAAAATTTAAAACGGTCTAACATACTTTGAACTTAACTTCTCAAGCTTTAGGGATCGATCGACTTCTGTTGTTGGTTACACTTTAATCACCAACCTCAATCTTTAACGGTCTCCTTTAATGTCTAAGTAGCTTTTTTGTCTACTCTGTGCCGTTAAAAGTCTTTGCTAAATAACTTTAATCTACTGGAAAGTTTGATTCACTATATTAGGACCATACTTACTTCTTTCATTAAGCTCTATCCAGCACAAGGAAGATCTACACTTCCTCCCACAGAGTGCTTCATATGGCGCCATTCAAAATACTTGCATGCAAACTGTCATCTTAAGCGAATTCAGCTAACAGTAAGTACATATCCTAGTTACTACCAAAATCAAGCACATGTGTGTGTGTAGCATATCTTCTAACATCCATATCATTCTTTGGGTCTTTTCTACTTGCATTCTTGCCTCTCGCCTCATCTTAAGGATTTATCTATCAATACTCCATCTGTCTCTGTATCACATGGAGTTCTTCCTGTATCTAGAGCTAGCCTGAAGGGAGTGCTTCATATGGCGCCATTCAAAATACTTGCATGCAAACTGTCATCTTAAGCGAATTCAGCTAACAGTAAGTACATATCCTAGTTACTACCAAAATCAAGCACATGTGTGTGTGTAGCATATCTTCTAACATCCATATCATTCTTTGGGTCTTTTCTACTTGCATTCTTGCCTCTCGCCTCATGTTAAGGATTTATCCATCAATACTCCATCTGTCTCTGTATCACATGGAGTTCTTCCTGTATCTAGAGCTAGTCTGAAGGTCTCTTTTCCAGGTTTTTTGGCTCTAACTCCTTTAACTTTGGCTTTCTTCTGTTAATCAGAAGGAAATTGAATCCAGCCTAATCAATGATAAGGTTATCTGGAAGGAAGTCGTGGGTACCCTCTCAGTATCAGTTTACAACTGAAGGAGGTTTTCACATCCTCAACTCATCCCTGGTCCTTATCTTCTCAAAGTGGTACCATACACTTAAGATCTCTGGGAGACTTTTGACCATAAGACTAAGTATAGTCACCTCCTCTCAGTTGGTCACCTAACTGATAATTCCCCAAAACTATTCTAAAAACCAATACCATTCTCTTAGACTTCATGTCAATTCCTTAGGCTACCTATTTGTCTCTTTAGGTGCCTAAGCCAATCTGTCTTAGGAGTTCTCTTATTCCTCCAGCTACTCTTACCATCTTTTACTATTTTAAAATGTCATAGAGAGAGGACTTATGCAACTTCTCTTTCCTCTACTTTACTTTTCAGTACGAGTATACTCTAACATGCATAATGTCTAGCATTTTAATGCAAGGAGTGTAAGCTCTTATTGGTTGCTATGTCCGTAGCGTGCCAACTGGACATCTTATCCCTATAAGAGGGAGCCTCTTTTTCTGTTTGTGGCTGCTTCTGGAAGTCATAGGGAGAGGACTTTTGAGGTTCTTTTTCTTTCTGCTTACTCTAGTACTCTGCTAAGCTCAGGTACATCTAAGCCTAGCTTCATTCTTGGCTAGTCATACTTCCATTGGGTAAGGTCAACTCCGCTTGCCTTGCCTCGGCTACTTCCCTTTCCTGCTCGGATAGGGCATTTTGCTCCATCTTGAGCAACATCAATTCTAACTTGGAGGACCAATTCCCATTTTCTCTAGAAAGATTCCTGGCCAAGAACTTATCCCTTGAAAAGGGTGCCTCTCAACCTAAACTCCAAGCGACTAAGTATCTCTTAACATTAAGGGGAACATGCCAACCTCTAAGCTAGTTCCCTGTATAGCTATCTGTCTCATCCTCTTCTTCTTGATCCTTAAGACATTTCACTAGGGCTTCCATTTTAACTTCACTATCTCAAAGTTCCTATTCATCTATTCTAGGACTTGAGATAGCTACTCTATCATGGTGCCCTAGCCCTAACGAGGCTGTAAGAGTTTATCTAGCTTAGGTTGCCACTTACACCTTCTTAATGGTGTAAAGACTCAACCCCTAACTGTCTTATTTAACTCCTTATCATTACTTTTCCTTTTGAGGGGGAATCTGGTAACTCTAAATAGTGGCTACTGCTCTCTTCTTGACTTCAACTTATCTTACTTTCTACGACCTCTAAAAGTTGTTATGTCTCGTTGAGATACCACCTCAACATCTAAGAGTTATTGTGTTTGTTTGTCATGACCAGAATCCTTGTTTACAGTGATAGAAGTTACCACCTCCTTTGGTAATCACTATGTATTCGTTCATCACCACTAATTCCCTTGGTTTATCATGATGAAACACACTTTTCTCTTAACCTTTGCTAATCTTACGTAACTTCATTCATCGTACTATTGCCTGTCCGGGCTTCCGTTACGAAGTTTAACTTAACTTCCAGATTTAACTCCATTTCTCTTAAGGGTAGGATCAGGGTTTTGTCCTTCCCATTATGAGAAGACAACTAATTCAATCCCATCACCATATCAACTTCATGGAAGGCCTACATATCAAGTATAAGGCAATATAATAGTGCTCATAACCAACTACATAGTTTAAGCACCCATCAGATGTAATTGTCCTCTTTTGTATTGGTGTGGACACATACATGTCATAAGGCAACGTATTTATCCTCAAGCTAAGTCTTTTAGCTCAGGCATGCAAAATAAAAGAATGACTAGCACCCTAATTAAACATTGCAATCACTGGGGAGTTATTAAAAATGATCGTTCCTTGGATCATTTCTGGAGATTTCTAGGCTTCTTCCCCTGTGATGACAAATACTCATCCTTGGGTGCGTGACCTTGCCTTCTCTGTATTCTGCGGGCATTCTCTCGAGACGTGTCTAGGCTTACTATAACTGTAGCAGACATTCTGTCTGGCCATACATGGTCTATCACCCTGACTCTTACTATAGGTTGGCATTTCTTGCCATTTGAGGGCTTACCTCCCTTCTTACTCTTTTGCTTGTCCTATGGCCTCTTCCTCTTCCTATTCATATCAGAAGAGGTGCCACCCTGATCTCCCTTCTCTAACTTAGGAGTAGGCTCAATCATCAAATGATGGTTCAAGCCATTCTCTGTAATTCGGCAGGCCTCAACTGCCTTGTTGAAGTGCTCAAACTGCCTGGGAGCAATCATCTCCCTTAAGGACTGCTTTAGTCCTCTGACCATCTTTTTGGTCATCTATCTTTTATCATCTCGGTCATACTGGTAACTGAAGTAGTGAGTAGAATGTCTAAACTTAGCTAAGTACTAATCAAATGACTCGTTATCCTTCTGCTTCAGGGTTAGGAATTCTGCTTCCTTTTCATCCCTAGCTGACCTCGATAAATACCTTTCGTAAAACTGCTCCAGGAACACTTCCTATGTCACTCTTGTGTTCCGAGCATCCAGAAGAATCTTGGTATTCTTCCACTAATGATCGGCATCCTTTTCTAGCTAGTAAATAGCCATTTGGGCTTTTCGCTTAGTCAGACAATCCAGAACTTGGAAAATCTTTTTCAAGCAGATAATCCAGTCCTTTGCTGCTTGGATGTCAATCACTCCATCGAAGGATGACGGATTGTGCTTGTAAAAGCTAGTCATCCACTGCTGGATGCTGTCGGGGTCTACTGCTCACATTGCTGATCTAGCCAATGCTCTGTTGCTTACGTTGCTGAGCTTTCTTCCTCTGGCTGCCTCCTGTCAAGGTTAGCCACTGCCACTGCTACCGCTACTACTATTATAGCATCTCTTTCTTGTTCCTGGTTAGCTTGTACCGCTCTCAACCCTCCAATAGCCTTTTATTGCGGTTCTGAGCATTCCAAAATTAATCGTATTGGATCAGAATGGACCCTTACGTTGCGTCCTGAGGGTCTCTTCGGCAAAGCGTTTTATCGGTTCTAACTAATACGCTAACTAAACGGATAGCATATTCGAGGAACAAGAAATAAACATCATGCTTGGATTTTATTTAGCAACATATGCATTCATATTACATCATTCAAGCATCAGTCATCAGTCACAACAATATAGTTCAACATACATAGCCATCAAGCATGCCAGACTAACACTCAGGTTAGTTGTATCAAAACAAGTCCTATATCAGTTTTACGAGGATCTGACTATCTAAAAATAGTGAATCTTAACAAAGTTTTCAAGGTGTTGGATGTAATCCTCAACATCTAAATCCACTATTTGATTCAGGTGATAGAACTCATATACCCAGGAGGGTAAATATGGAAGCATGTCTGTCATCGTAAAGATCCAGTCCTTGGTATCTAAATAAGGGTTACCAGTCCATGTGTAACATCCCAAATTTTGGCTCACAGATACAAGTAATAGCACAAGGAAAGGATGATTACTAAGTCCAACACAACAAAAGTCCTGGAGATCTCTCAGAAGGAAAAAGATATTTTCTAAGGGCAAATGTGTAAAACAATAGTGTTCGGGGACTAAAGACTAATGAACTGGAAACAACTAAGGGGCAGAGGTTATGCCAGAAACTTGCAAGAGATGGTTCCAAAGGTTAGACCAAAGGAGGGACTAAATTGTAAAGAAGAGATTCCTAGACCAAGTAGGGACCTAATTGTAAATAATAAAAATTCTGGCCAGTCAATGCTTAGAGTTAGCAAAAAGGGCCCAAATGACTTAGAAAAATTCTAGAAAAATGGGAACAGGATCCCAGAGCCGATATAAGGCTAGAAATGACAGAAATGCCCTGAAGTCATTCCAGGGTTTTGAGCAATTTGAGATAGTAACTTAAATTAAATTATTTAAGGTATGAGACGGCCTCAAATAATCAGTAAAAGCTGGGGAACAGTAGTTGAGGAATTTACACAGATTGTAAAATTAATTCCGTCCTCAGAAACTGAGAAGGTTAACTTTAATTAAATTTAAAGCCTATTTATACCATATCCGGGAAAAGTCAAAATAGCTGTCTACAGTTTGACTTTTGACTCGAGAAAAATTAGAGGAATTCCCTGTGATGAAAGGGAAAGAATGAAACCCAGAGACATATCGACGGAGTTATGAGCTAGTAGAAAAGAATTCGGCAAAACTGACTCTGATTAAATATTATTTAATTAGTTACGTCACTAAGGGGAGAGGGATGGGATATTCCTTTCTCTATAAGTATACCATGAGGAGATTAAGTTAAGAGTAAATGAAAGATATATTGGCAATGCTCAGAACCCAGAAGGGAGCCGGACTGCTAATGTCGAGTCCCTTAAGGGTCAAAATGATAAATTTATGAAAAATTCTCAAAAATTCTCTAAAAATGGAAGAAGGGTAAATTAGGGGTTTTTGAGTCATATATGATATTTTGGGAGTGAAAATAACCCAAAATAAATTATTGCGACGTTTATCAAAAATAGTTATTTTTGAAGAAAATAGTGAAAATAGAGAAAATATAACTATTTTAATTATATAAGAGCCTCAATAATTCAAGAAAAAATATGGGTAAGTTCCTTGAGAATATATGTGAATTTCTAAAATTATTTCCAAGCATTGGAAATGAAGGAAATAATTTATGGGGAATTTACTTCTGAAATTGTATCGGTAAAAGTCTGATTTCGGAGAAAATGTGAAATAAATAGTTAGAGGTTATGAAAAATCCCCAAACTTTCAAGATCATACTTTTATATTAAATGTGGATTTTTCATGGAAATAAATGAATTTTTAGAGGCCCCGAGCTATTTTTCCTCATAAAGGCCGAAAAGGAGAAAATCGGGTAAAGGATTACGGTTGGGATTGAACTAGATTAATCCCATTGCTTCCAAACCAGATTTGGGGCACTTAGTTAGCCCAAGAAATCAGAGGATTTCGTGCTCCCTAAGCCCATGCACATGGTCAAGTTGGTTGCATAAGGTTTAATCATGACTTTGCAAAATATCTCAAGTAAGCTTGTGAAATAAGCTTGCATATATGGTTGATTATTTCCTTTCCACTTGGTCTGAAATTTTGAAGATATTTTGGGCAGGAAAATGCTGATTAATAGGAGAGAGAGAAGGCAGCACATGCGGCAAATTTCTTGGAGAAGAACCAAAGATCAATGGCTAGGATTAAATCGGAATCGACGGCCAGGATTTGTTCTACCTTTCTATAAATACCCCTCCCCTCCCTCTCATTTCATCCTAAGCCATGGAAACCTTGGGAAGCTCTTGCAAAATGGTTTCTAGAGAGAGAAATAAGAGGGAGAAAGAAAGGCCAAGTGATCTCAAGCCAGATCAAGCTCTAAAACAAGGTATGTGTGCCGTTTTTGATGTAGTTTCTACCTCCCTTGTTATTTTTGAGCTGGTGGTTGGTTTGATTGGATTTTTGATGATTGAAATCCTATGGGGAGGTGCTGCACGAAAATTATTGGAATAGGAGAAGATGATATGAATGTTAAAAGCATGTTTAAAGGCTTGGAAACAACAAGAATCAAGTGGTTCTGTGTTGATTTTGCAAGAAATCCAACTTTCCCTTAGTTTGTGATTATGTTCGACCTTGACTGTTCTGAATCGTTAGGATCAGATTTTGATTGTTTTGAGCTTGGAAATGGACTCTACATGCAAAATTATATGGGATTAGTATGTGGAAATAATTTTAGGAAAGTTGGAATTGAAACTCAAAAGTTAGAGTTCAAGTATGTTCAAGAAAGAATCAAGTAGAGATAAGTTGATGACTTGATTCTAATAATTGTTTTGCATAATTTATTGATGTGTTTAGGACCTTAGAACATCCAAGAGGATGTTTAATGGTGTTGACCGAAAATCTATAGGGTTGGAAAGACAAGGGAATCAAAGGAAAAGTAAGAGGAAAGCTATGTTACAAGGTAGTAAACTTACCTATATTCCGTGCTTGAAATATATGCTTGCATGATGTGGTTGTGTTGCCATAATGTGACTAAGCTATGATGAAATGTTTGCAAAATTATGTTTGCAAGTTTATGTTATGTTTTAACTTGGAAATAGGTTATGAAAGCATGAAATGCTTTAGCTTACTTTCTATGGCATTTATGTGTTAATGTTATAACATGTCATGCATGTGCATTATGTCTTGCATGCTTATGGGTAGTGTTTGCTACTGAAATTCTCCTGAATCTCACCCCTCCCTAACTAAAAATTTAGGCCAATCAATGGTGGGCAATAATGGCATGACAGGCAAGGAGAAGAAAGTGGAGAATTATTGACGTTAATGAATGATGTTATTATTTAATGTTTAATTCTCCTATTATGTAATTTATGTTATGGATGCTAATGATGCCATGTATTTAATTACAATATTTATGGGATGAATAGAAATATATGAGGATGATTGGGAAAGTGTAAACCCAATTTATGTATGCCAAAGAAATAGAAAGAATTAAAGTAAAAAGGAGATTGAGAGATAAGACGTAGATCCTGGGACAGTGAGTTTGTAGCTCTAGTTTGACCTACCAAATGAATGAGTCAAGCCACGAAATCTGGCAGGGTTATAGTAAACATCCCAGGCTTTAATATGAGTACTAGATCACTTTAATTGGATCTGTACACACAGAGATACGAATTTTTAAAGTTAAGACACAGAATCTGGGAGTTTCAGAATTTACCAAACTAATAGTAATTTTTATTGATTAAACTGCACGAATTGGTCATGAATAAGTCCAGTTTGATATTTTTTTCTTAAAGATAATTGAAGGAGCTTTTCGTAGAATTTTAGAACACCTCAATACGATTTTTATGGAATTAGTTATGATTGTTCAAAACTGGACTTAAAATCTGAATTTAAATAGTGAATAGTAATCCAAGTAGTTATGTTGAAATTTTAAATCCACGGGCTTGTGTCATGATCTGCTTAAACCATAACGCTTACTGATGCACACTCTGAGGTGTTAAAAGTAGGATGTTTCATTTTGGTATGAGTAAGCGTTATGGTTCAAGCAGATCATGACACAAGCCTGTGGATTTAAAATTTCAACATAATTACTCGGGTTACCATTCACTATTCAAATTTAGATTTCAGGTCCAATTTTGAAAAATCATAACTATTTCCATAAAAATCATATTTTCTTGTGTACACATCCGATTGAGGAGATCTACCTCTCCTTTTAAAGCTTGGGATGTGTACTATGAATCTGTCAAAGTTTATGGCTTAACTTATTCATTTGATAGGTCAAACTGGAGCTATAAACTCACTGCTTCAGGACCTACGTTTTATCCTTTAACCTCCTTTTTACTTTAATTCTTTCTATTTCTTTGACATATATAAATTGGGTTTACACTTTACCAATCATCCTCATATATTTCTATTCATCTCATAAATATTGTAATTAAATACATGGCATCATTGGCATCCATAACATAAATTACATAATAGGAGAATTACACATTGAATAATAACATCATTCATTAACATCAATAATTTTCCACTTTCTTCTCCTTACCTCTCGTGCCATTATTGCCCACCATTGATTGACCTAAATGGTTGGTTAGGAAGGGGTGAGATTCGAGAGAATCTCAGTAGCAAACACTACCCATAAGCATGCAAGACATAATGCACATGCATGACATGTTATAACATTAACAAATGAATGCCATGGAAAGTAAGCTAAAGCATTTCATGCTTTAATAATATATTGCCAAGGCAAAGCATAACATAAACTTGCAAACATAACTTTGCAAACATTTCATCATAGCTTAGTCACATCATGGCAACACAACCACATCATGCAAGCATACATATCAAGCACACAATATAGGTAAGTTCACTACCTTGTAACATAGCTTTCCTCTTACTTTTCCTTTGATTCCCTTGTCTTTCCAACCCTATAGATTTTCGGTCAACACCATTAAACATCCTCTTGGATGTTCCAAGATCCTAAATTATCACACCTTACTATTATATTAACTTAGGTTCCTTTCAAAACCATTTTATACCACATTGGATGGTCTTGGGCTCACTTTTTACCATAAAAACGCTAAATTTCAGATTTTTACTGTTCATCGGGTAAAAATCCAGTTTTTTGGGACCCATTTCAAAAATTCATAACTTATTCCAAAAAAATCCAATTGGGGTGGTTCAAAATTATACTTAAAGCTCTTTAAGTCCTCTTTCAAGGAAAAATAATCTCATTATCCAATTCCTTAGGAAAAAGCGTCAGGTTTTTGAGAAATACAACACTGTCTATTTGCCAAAAACCCTTTTTCCCAGATTCTAACCTTTAACTTTGGAAAATCATTAAAAATCGTATACTAAGCCATTTTTAACGTGTTAGCTATCAATTTGAAGCTCAGGAAATTATATATAATCATGATAAATTTCGTGATTAAACGCATTCAGGACCTTAATCAAAAAGTTGCGAGAACGTGGCAGTGTCAGTGAGTTTACAGCACTGTTAGTATAATATATACATAGCCAAAAAGATCCATGAATTTTTGTGGCAAGACACCACAGATTTAACCTTCAATTTGCAGATTTACCTTGGAGGATTCAGGCCCTAAAATGTTAGATTGCATTTGTGGAATGAGATTTCATTGAAATCCCAATAGCAAATTAACCAACTATAGCACCAACAAGCATCATCAACATGCATAATTATATTAACTACTATTGGTGAACTAGTATGCTTATCATATGGCAAACTCATTCATGCAAAGGCCAAAGCAAGAAAGTGCAAAGAGCAGCCACAACACAATCAAGAAAGTCCAACCACATAATAGCAATTAATCATGCAATGATCAATAATGCCAAGTTAGTATTAGTAGCTAGGTTTAACTTGCTACCTTGCTCCAAAAGCTTTAGCTTTCTTTCCTTCTCCTCTTTTCCTTGACAAATATCAAACCCTAACAATGAAATCCATCAAAAAGGATAGCAAGAATCATTAACCAACCAAGAAAAAGCAAGAACATAAATAAAATATGACTCTTGCTCCATAAAGCTCCCTCCTTTGTTCACTATTTTTGGACTTGTTTCTCTTTAACCCTAAAAATCACTTCTTGACTTATTCCTACATGGTTTTTCATGTAGATTCCAAATATGTGCTTAGATCTGGGAAAATAAGTCTCCTTCTTTTAGCTACCCTTGACCAACCCAAAGAGGGTTTTGACCCAAAAATTTACAACTTTGTTTTAAAGCTTCCAACACTTGTTCCTTTTAGTTTACTCTACACCATTGCTCATTTTAAGCATCATGAAAGCCTTAAAACATTGAAAAACTCATCCTAGGGTTCATTCATCAACTTGGCTGAAAAGAATACTCAAAGAAACAACCATAAAAAATTCTTTAAAACAACCTATAACCACTTGCAAACACTAGGGACTAACATGTTTTGATGTGTCTTAGCAAGTGTGATGAACAAAACTTCCTTCCCCTCTAAACATCCAGTTTAGCCAGCCATCAAAGGAGAGAAGAAACATATTTTTTAACCATAGAAAGAAAGAAAACCAAGCAAGATCCCATCTAGAACCAAGAACTAACCTTGAATCCTTGGTAGTAAAGGTGTAAGCTTTCTCTTGTTTACACTTGAAGATCACTCTTTTTCTCTCCTTCTCCCTTTTGGATAAAATGACTCTGAATTAAGGGGAGGAATAGCTTTCTCTTCAAGCCAAAATATCCCAACTACCATCCATTAATGCTATGACACATCCTTTAATGCTATGCCATGTGTCAAGTGCTTACTTAATCTTTCATAATTAACAAAATCTAAATGAAATTAATTACCAAAAGTCAAGATCCTCTCCATTTGAGGAGTGACACTTGGAAAGTTCAAATCCTCTCCATTAGGGGCTTGACACATGGCTCAATGTGATCCATTTGATTTGTAAGACTCTAGTCTTGCTTTATCAGTATACTGTGGCTCTGAGTTTAACTTCTTTTCTATAATTACAGTAGTTTGGCCTCTGTAATTATTTTTTGTCAGATCCTTAATTTATTCTCCTCATTTTTATCTTCCTAATTTGCCCTCTTTTCCTCAAAATTAATTTCCTAATAATTAAATAAAAAGAAAAATTAATTTCCTCCTCTTTAGGGATTTTTCCACTTTTCACAAGTATTGGGAAAAATCTTAGATACTTGAGGGTTTTCATTTAATTCCATAATCTCATATTATTCCTTGGGGTCTCAAAAGAATTTTCTTGGAATTTTATTCCTCTTAAAATATTTATTTGGAATTTTCCAAATAAAATCCCTTAATTTGCCTAAATCACCCTTTAAATTCTCTTATAATTTCTCTAAGGGTAATTTGGTCATAAAACCAACTTTATAATTCATATAACCCTCAAGGGATATTATCCTCATTTTTCCTTAATTTTCCAAGACTTGGAAATATTTCTCCATAATTACTTTTGACCAATTTTCCTTAATTAGTCAAATTTCCATAATTGGCTTGGAAAATCATAATAGTTATTTTCCATCAAAATTCTTCTACTTCTCCTTATCATTTTTAATCCTCAATAATTTGAGAATATTTCTTATCTCTAATCACCATAATGCTGGATGTGACATAAACACATCAATACATGATGCAAAACAATTATTAAAATCAAGTCATCAACTTATCTCTACTTGATTCTTTCTTGAACATACTTGAACTCTAACTTTTGAGTTTCAATTCCAACCTTCCTAAAAGTTATTTCCATATACTATACCCACATAATTTTGTATGTAGAATCCATTTCTAAGCTCAAAACAATCAAAATCCAATCCTAACTATTTAGAATAGTCAAGGCCAAATAGAATCACAAACTAAGGGAAAGTTGGACTTTTTGCAAAATCAACACAGAACCACTTGATTCTTGTTGTTTCCAAGCCTTTAAACATGCTTCTAACATCCATATCATGTTATCCTATTCCAATAAATTTCGTGCAGCACCTCCCCATAGGATTTCAATCATAAAAAATCCAATCAAACCAACCACTAGCTCAAAAATAACAAGGGAGGTAGAAACTACATCAAAAACGGCACTCGTACTTTGTTTTAGAGCTTGATCTGGCTTGGGATCACTTGGCCTTTCTTTCTCCCTCTTCTTTCTATCTCTAGACACCATTTTGCAAGAGCTTCCTCATGGGTTCAAGGTGCTTGGACGAAATGGAGGGGTGGGGAGGGGTATTTATAGAAAGCTCGAACAAATCCTAGCCGTCGGTTCTGATTTAATCCTAGCCATTGATCTTTGTTTCTTCTCCAAGAAATTTGCCACATGTGCTGCCTTCTCTCTCTCCTATTAGTCAGCATTTTCCTTCCCAAAATATCTTCAAAATTTTGGACCAAGTGGAAGGGAAACAATCAGCCGTATATGCAAGCTTATTTCACATGCTTACTCGAGATATTTTGCAAAGTCATGATTAAACCTTATCCAACCAACTTAACCATGTGCATGGGCTTAGGGAGCACGAAATCCTCTGATTCTTTGGGCTAACTAAATACCCCAAATCTGGTTAGGAAGCAATGGGATTAAGTAACCAATCTGAGGAGGTTTCCCCATCTGTGGAAAAAGTCAAGGGTACTCTCTCTGTACTAGGTAACTAATCTGAGGAGGTTTCCCCATCTTAAACTCATCCCTGGTCATCTCATTCTCCTGCTCCAAAGAGATACAAAGGACACTACCCTCTTGGCTCAGCAACATTTCCTTAGGCTTGGTCTACTGTGACCTTGGGAGCTACTGTGCTCTACCGTAAGCCTCTTCAGGATCCACTGTGACCCTGGATTCTTTCATATTTTACCCAAGCCACGTTCCACTCTTTAGGAGCCTTTAGACCAGTGGGCTGAGTTAGGGAATAAGTCACCTATCCTTAGCTGGTAACTTGACCGATTATTCCCCAGAACTGATCACAGACACTCGTATTGCCTTCTTAGGCCTTAATCAATCCTTTTCGCCAACTCTGGAACCATTCATCCTTTTTTTCTTAACTTTTAGCTACTTCAGGCCATTTCCCTATCATTTTGCCCTTGTAATTCTCTAGGCTATTTGTTTACCTCTATGGCCTTCTGGGCTTATCATTATATCAAGGACAGTCTGCCACGCCTTACAATTCCTTTTCTCATCTTGCAGGGAGAGGTCTTGTAAAATCATTTTCATCATATCCTCGGATATTCTATCCTTTCATCACTCTTGGCCAACTTCCCTCTCATTGGGGTGAGGTTAACTCTGCGAGCCTTACGTTGGCCGTTATTACTCTTTCCTGTGGGAGGACGTATGGCTCACACTAGAGCACGTCACCTCAACCACTTTCTCGGCCTTGATGGAGGACATGACACTTTCATAGGTACAGCGTCAACCCCATCATAACAGTCCCCCTTCTCTTCAAAGGACAGCTTGCTCTTGGCAGAGGAGCATCAACTTTGCGTCGGAAAACTACCTCCCAATTTGAGAGATATTTTATGGCCAAGACCTGCTTGTTATTTAATCTCCATCCTGGCACATTCTTACATGCTAAATCCCTATTAAGGGAGCCTCTTAACCTGACTTGTTCGGTCATCTTGGCAATGGCATTTGTCTGTAGGGATCTCATCTCTCATATTCCCTATTGGCTTGAGTGCTATGGTCGTACTTCTCATAGATTCCTTAGGGACACAAAAGAGTACTATTTAGTCCCTAATGTTATCAAGTATCTACGCATCATCAGGCTCTAAGCATCTTCAGGAACTTATTCATCTCTCTTTATAAATAAGTTCCCAGTGCAACCATCAAGTTTCACATTATTATCTATTTTTGTTCAAATCTATCCTCAAGAGGGATCGTGCCTGACTTTATTCTTTCTAGCTTTCTTTACCTCTTGACCAATTACTCTTATGGTTAGGTATTGATCATCATACCCTCATCACATCACACAACGAACATTTAATCACCTTATTGTATGGTATCTAGGTTAGGCACCAAGGTCATCATTGACTCTTTATTCATTATCATCTAATCTCTGTCCCCCTTGGTTTACTGTCCCTTAGATATTTTTACCTCTATTCAAGGATTTGAACAAACCTCAAACCGCTTGTCCGATTACCTTGCCTCTATCGAGGTTATATCGATTACTTAGGGTTTAGGTTGCCACTTGGTTCCCCTACTGGGGCACTAACTCATACCCCTGACTGGCTCATTGTACTCTTAGCCATTACCCTTTAGGGGAGTCCCTTGGCTTTGACTCATACCCTAGCTTAAGCTTTCTCAGCTCAACCATTTCTCTCCGAAGGGGAGTCTCTTAGCAGTGGCTTCCTATCTCTTAGGTTACTTTCTATCATTCCTTACTCCCCCTCTAAAACCATTTCCCCTAGAGAAGTCATCTCAGTTTTATAATCTTAGTTCGACGACTCCTGGTAACCCATCTCTTTCCTAGATAAGGATTTTACTCATACTGGGCTTTGCTTGAACCATAATGCTTACTAATGCGTACTCTGAGGGTTTAAGGGTAGGATGTTTCACCATGAGTCTGATATAACACCTTTACTCCCTAAAGGTATTCTAGGTAAATGTTCGGGTCTTACTAATCCTCATCTTTCCTGATATGTCGACCCAAGAATTCCAACTTCTCTCTCAGCTGATCCTAACTACAGATCTTAGGCTCAGTTGGAACAGGGATAGGTACTGTGGGTGTTAGGGGTATCCCTGGCTTGGTACTAGGTTTGGAGATGTTGCTTGGGTGTACACTTGGGGTAACAAGCTGTCTGTGAGACTGAATGTCAAAACTAGGGTCCACTGGTTCCTGATACAAATCAGTTGTGGGATCCATCGAGTTACTGGGTCTAGGAAGGTTCATTAAATCCTTAATAGGAACCCCTAAAAGGTTAGCCTCATGTTCTGGATAATTATTGGACTCTTTTGTTGAGTATCCTAGGCTAGCAGTCGCCATAGTCCATCCCACCAGATTCTCTTTGGTGAGATCGATCATGTTAATATCCCAATCATTGACTGACTTCTCAGATCTAACGTCCCAATCCATTGTGTTTTCCATCACAACTCCTGCAACAATATGTCAATTTTCCTTTTAACTGACATATTAACTAAACAGAGCGTTCTATCCTATGCTAGAACCTCTGCTCTGATACTAAAAATGTTACACCTTGCTATCTTATCCACTTAGGATTTAATTAAAATCATTTTAGACCACATTGGATGGTCTTGGGCTCAAAAATTCATGAAAAACGCTGATTTTCAGATTTTTACTGTTCATCAGGGAAAAATCCAGTTTTCTGGCCCAATTTCAAAAATTCATAACTTAATCTAGAAAAATCAAAATTGAGTGGTTCAAAATTCTATAAAAATATCTTTAAATGCTATTTCAAGGAAAAATAATCTTATGAACTAATTCCATTTGAAAAAGTGTCAGTTTTTATGAAATTTACCTCTATCCATTTGGCAAAAATCCTTTTTTCAAACTCTGAACCTTAACTTTGAAAAATCATTAAAAATGTGTAGTTGGCCAATTTTAACATGCTGCCTATAGATTTGAAGATCAAGACGTGAAATTTAAGTATACCAAATTTTGTACAGAAATTCGCTTGGTAACTTAATAAACTGTGACTCTAAATTGACGTCCTGCTTGGGGATTACAGCACCAACCATTGATATTTATGCATAATCAAATACAAATATTTCCTCATGGCTCATCATCATATTAATCCTTAGATTTGCAGCCTCCCTTTTGATGATTCAATCCCTAAAATATTAGGTTACATATGAGGGATGAGATTTCAATGAATCCCATTAGCAAGATCAATCAACCAAAACATTAACATGCATTAATTACAAGCATTCCAACCTTTTGCTATTAATAGGGACTACCTTACCTCATACATGTAGCACTCTAACATGAAATAGCCAAGGCACATAAAGCAAGGAGTATGCCTACACAATCATCATCATCATCATCATTTAGTTCAACCACATAATAGCACATGAAATTGCATAGCAATCAATGCAATATTCAACATTAAGGTCAATTAAATCTTACTACCTTAATACAATGCTCTTTGATTTTCTTGTTCTTCTTTCTTACTTCCATAAATGCCAAATCCTAACATGGAAATCCATAAAAGGTAAGCAAGAATCATCAACCATTCCACATAAGAATCAATAACATAACTCAAGTAACTCCTAAACCCCTTAAAGCTTCCATCTTTGTTCTTGAATTTTTAGAATTTGTTTCCATAAACCCTTAAAATTCACTCTTGACTCCTTCCTACATGATTTTTCATGTAGATTCCAAATATCTACTTGTATTTAACAAAATAAATTTCCTTCTTTTAGTTTTAGCTTCACCGAACCATTAGGGTTAAAAATCTAAAAATTGTAACTTTGATTCTATGGCTTCCAACACATGTTCTTTAGGTTTATCCTATACCATTTTCATTTTGAACACAATGGAAGCCTCAAAACTTTGAAAAACAAATCCTAGGGTTTAGTTTTGAAAGTGGCCGAAAGGTCCTTCTAACAAACCCACCATGAAAAACTTCCAACAACATCTTGGACCACTTGAAAACATCTTAAATCATAGTATTCTAACTATGATTTGCAACAAAACCTTCTTCCCTACACTATACCCATTTCAGCCAGCAACAACAAGGGGCAAGAAGTGATTTTTCCAACCATACAAATCGATAAAACAAAGCAAGGAACATCTTAGAACAACTTACCAAGCTTGAATCTTAGTTGGAAGATCAAATATGCTTGCTTTTTACGTGATCCCTTCACAAAATCACTCTTCCTCTCTCTCTTTTCGCTTAGGCCGAAATGTAATCTGATTATGGGGGAGGATAAGCTCAATTAAGGCACCAAAAATATCTCACCAACCAACATTAATGCTATGCCATGTGTCAAAAGCTTACTAAGTCTTAATCCTCTCTCTTAATTAACTTAAATCATAATGTAATTCAATTCCAAAGTCAAGATTAGAGGCTTTGACTTCGGGTTTAATTTCTTTTCTATAATTACAGTGCTCTGGCCTCTGTAATTATTTTCTATCAGATTCATAAATTATTCTCCTCATTTTTATCTTCCCAAATTTCCCTCTTTGTCTCAAATTTAATTTCCCAATAATTAAATAAAAAGGAAAACTATTTTCCTTCTCTTTAGTGATTTTTCCTCTTTTCAAAGGAATTAGAAAAAATCTTGGATACTTGAGGGTCTTCTTTTAATTTCATAATCTCTTATAATTCCTTATGATATCATAGAAATTTTCTTGTGATTTTATTCTCCTTAAAAATATTTATTTAGAATTTTTCAAATAAAAGACCTTAAACTAGCTTAAATCGCCCTTAAATTCCTTTGTAATTTCTCTAAGGGCAATTTGGTCATAAAACCAATTTTAAAATCCCATATAATTCTCAAAGGATATCATCCTTATTTTTCCTTAATTTTCTAAGGCTTGAAAATATTTTTCCATAATCATTCTTGACCAATTTTCCTTAATTAGTCAAACTTTTCATAATTAGCTTGGAAAATTATAATAATTATTTTCCACCAAAATTTTCTATTTGCCTTTGTCATTTTTGACCCTTAAATATTTAGGAATATTTCTTATTCCTAATTATCATAGTATTGGATGTGACACATGCATTTTTATACCAAGCATAAAGCATGATGGCATGTCACTAGTTAACTTAAGTTTATGAAAAACTACATACCATACACTAGCATCCATCTTGTGCATGTATGTGGTAATATTTGTTACTGAGATTCTCCTGAATCTCACCCCTCCTTGACCAACCATTTAGGTCAATCATCAATGGACAATAATGGCATGAGAAACAAGGAGAAAAAAGTGGAGAATTATTCATGTTAATTAATGAGATTGTTGTTGAATGTGTAGTTCTCTTATTTTGTAAATTATGTGTATGGATGCCAAGGATGCCATATATTTAATTATAATACTTATGGCATGTATAGAAATGTATGAGAATGAATGGGAAAGAGTAAACCCAAGTTATGTATGCCAAAGAAATAAAAAGAATTAAAGCAAATAGTGGTTAAGGGATAAAACGTAAGTCCTAGGGCAGTGATTTGTGGCTCCAATTTGACCTATCAAATGAATGAGTTAAGACATGAGATTTGGCCGACTTATAGTACCATCCCAAGCTTTAAATGAGAGGTAGATCACCTCAATTGGATATGTACACAAGGAGATACGAATTTCCAATTTTAAGGCACAAAATCTGGAATTTTCAGATTGTACCAAATGAATAGTAATCTTTATTGATTAAACTGTATGAATTGGTCAAGGATAAGTCCAGTTTGATACTTTTTTTCCTTAAAGAGCATTGAAAGAGATTTTGGTAGAATTTTAGAACACCTCAATATGATTTTTATAGAATTAGTTATGAATTTTTGAAGTTGGACTTGTAATATGGAATTTAAACAGTAAATAGTAACCCGAGTAATTGTGTTGAATTTTTAAATCCACAGGCTTGTGTCGTGATCTGCTTGAGTCATAATGCTTACTAATGCATACTCTGAGGGGTTAAAAAATGAACGTTTTAGTAATCTTGCTATCCTTTTTGTGATTTATCATGTGAGGGTTTGTTAATTGTGGAGAAGAGGAAGAATGTCAAAGAATCAAAGAGCATTGGATTAAGGTAGTGGGATTTAATTAGCCACTAATATTAACTTTGCATTGTTATTTATGGTATGAATGCTTGCTATTGTATGGTTAAACTATGATGATTGTGATACAGTTGCTCCTTGCATTTGTTGCCATAGCCTTGCATGTTGAGGTTGCCTATTATAAAAAGATTAATTCTCCTATGATAGCTAATGTTAAAGTGCTTTATAATGATACATGTTGATGTTTTGGTTGATTGATCTTGCTACTGGGATTTCATTAAAATCTCATCCCCCATATGTAACCTAACATTTTAGGGGCTGAATCATCAAACGGGAGGCTGTAAATCCAAGGATAAAAATAGTGATGAACCATGAGGAAACAATTATGTTTGGTCATGTATAAGTATATATGCTTGATGTTGTAATCCTAAGCAGGATGCCAATTTCGAGCCACGTTTTTACTAAGTTCCCGAATGAATTTTTTCATGAAATTTGGTATGCTTAAAGTTCACATCATGAGCTTCAAATCAATAGGTAGCAAATGGCCAATTGTACGATTTTTGATGATTTTTCAAAGTTAAGGTCCAGAATTTAGAAAAAGAGTTTTTATCAAAAGGACAGAGGTGACTATCATAAAAACCTGACACTTTTTCCAATGGAATTGGTTCATAAGATTATTTTCCTTGAAAGAGCATTCAAAGAGCTTTCTATAAAATTTTGAACTACTATATTTTGATTTTTTTGATTAAGTTATGATTTTTTGAAGTTGGACCAGAAAACTGGATTTTTACCAAATAAACTATAAAAATATGAAAAGTAGCGTCCTTAACATCCTAAATGAGATTTTTGAGTCCAAGACCATCCAATGTGGTTAAAAATAGTTCAGATAGAACTTTATGTCATTCTAGAAGTAAGGTGGAACATTTTTGGTATTAGAGCGAAGGTTCTGGCATAGGATAAAACGCTTTGCTTAGATAATGTGTTAGATAAAAGGAAAATTGACATATTGTTGCAAGAGAATGTTACTGTTCATTTATTGGATGGTTTGGTTATTACAATATAGGACGAAGTAGAATGGCTTGTTATGGCTACAATAGTGATTCGGAGGGTTCAGTTAACCAGAGGAGACCAGCAGAACCTTTCCCTCGATGGTTCAATAAGGATGAGGACTACAACCTTGTAGGAGACTTCTACTGTGATACCTTATGGGAGAGTAACCCTCCGCCTGACATAGCCACAGTTGCTTCCAATCTTTCTTAGAGGATTGAGGTCATTGAAATATCTGATGATAATGGAGCTGGACCTAGTGAGGTCAAACTACTTCCAATCATAAAGGAATTTCACACCATAGAAGACCTAGCTGAGGACTTTAGGGAGAGGGGCTGGTGTATTAAGCCCGATGAGAATCAAAATACCCATGTGTACTTGAGATATCTAGAGGATATCCGAAAGCTTTACTATTATGTGGCTAGGGAAGTTGTTACCCTAGAGATGATGGACTATGAGGACTACTAGCCCAGTATACTCAACAGAGGGGTCCAACAATTATCCAGAGCATTAGGCTAACCTTTTAGGGGTTACTTGAAACATCAAAACTTTTGGGCCTAGAAGTACTAGAAATAGCCTGAATTGGATAGGCTACTAGACCTCTTTTGAGCAAAAGTCCCAAAGATGAGAAAGGAAGGCAAAGCAGTTTCAGGGACTAAACTGCAAAGTAAAAGTTTTAAGGGGCTAAAGTGTAATCAAAGTTAGAGGCTCCAGTAAAGTCTCGAAGGCCCAGAGAGAGAAAAGAGACTAGATACAGGCCAAAGGTTAAGCTAGAAGCCTCAAAGAGAGGATTATATGAAGCTAAGTCCAAGAAGGGACTAAACTGTAAATTCAGAAAGTTATGACCAACAGGGGTAAAAATGGAAGAGTAGGCAGAGAATTCCAAGAAAATCCTAGAAAATAAGAAATAATATTCTAAGGCTCTTCTGTGAAGAGAAAAGATGAAAATACTCCTAAGGCAGCTTAAATAGAATTTATGAGGTTATTGCTGGTAAAAAGTATACCGTTTGAGGTAATTATTTAAGATATCAAGAGACCTCAAAAATGTACAAAAAAGTGAGATTAAATGGTTTAAAGGTTTTACTAATTTATAAAATTAGTCTTGCAACAAAAAGGCCAGTGGAGTGGCTTTAATAAATTAAAGAGCCGGTTTTGCCAATGAAAGGGCATTTTGGTAAATGAATTTTTATGCAAGGTTTAAAGGAAGTGTTATGGCCTAAGAAAATTCATAGATATTCTCTAGAATTGAAGGGAATTTATGGAGCAGACAGAAGAATTTTTTAAGCTCCGGAAGGCCATAAAGGAAGCTGGAGAAACGTGGGCCAAGTAAATTCGGAGGAATTAAGTTTGATCCAACGGCTAGGATCTAATCTCCCATCTCCTCCACCACTTTTATGACACTTGACATCTTCTAGAAGGTTGAGGTAAGCATGATGCAAGAAGATGATGCAAGGATGATGTAAAAGTCAACTTGAAATTCCAAAATTGCCCTTACCCTTTCTATTAGCCACCAAGGGTATTTTGGTCCATTCAAGCCAAATTTTTGACTATAAATAGGCATTCCCTCCCCTTCATTTTCAGCCAAGCAAGGATCTATAGGTAAAACTTTGCCACTCTTGCATCTAGAGAGAGAAAGAGCTATGTCTAGTGAGAGAAAGTCGACCTAAGTTCAAGCTTCAAGATCAAGGTATGTGGTGGCTGTAGCATCTGATTTGATACCTATTTTGAATCAGTTACTGCTCATATCTGATTCTAAGATTTTGTATGGTTAAAGTATGCTCTGTGAGCTTTAAATCCATGGGTAGAACACTTCATTTGGATATGTGTACGATTTATGGTGATTTTTCAAAGTTAGAGTTTGAAATCTGGAAACAGTGTTGAACTTTTGGAAGAGTTTCCCGTTCCGTACAATTCTGGTACTGTTCGGCGTAGAATTAGTTCCTAAAACTATTTTTATTTTAAATTTAACTCAAGGATATTTCAGTGAGACTTGGAACCACTCAATTTTGATTTTTATATAATTAATTATGAATTTTCAAAGTTGAGTAAAAATTCTGGAGATTCTGCCTGAACAGTACCCACAAAGCATAATTTCCAGATTTGATATTCTTGAATCTAAGGCCATCTAAGGTAGTCCTAATTGACAAGAAATTGATCATAAGGATGGAAAATGATGAGATCTATGTTAGAAAAGCTAGAAAGAAAACCCTAAGACTAAGAAAAAGGGTTGAGGTTCAAGAGAAATAGTCTTGAACTTTATATAATTTAGTGGTACTAATGGATTGTGTGATCATTATGGTTATGTTTAGAACCTTTGGAACATCCAAGAGGATGTTTGGTGATGTTGACCGAATGCCCACATGGTTGGAAAGTCAAGGGAGTCAAAGGAAAAGCAAGAGGAAAGCTTGAGGTGCAAGGTAGTGAACTTACCTATTGTCATTGCTTGATGTTGTATGCTTGTGTGTTGCCGTGTACATGTTATTGAATGTTATTGTGACATGTTTTAGCTGCTGTAATTGCTATTTATGATGAGTAGATTATGTCTCCATGGCCATGCATCAAGAAGTTAGCTTTGAGCATGCTAATATGTCACTAATTAACGAGAGAATAAACAAGTTACGTGTAGTGCATTAGCATCCATCTAGCATGATTATGTGGTATTGTTTGCTACTAAGATTCCCTCGAATCTCACCCCTCCCTAACCAACCATATAGGTCAATCATCAATGGGCAATAATGGCATGAGAAGCAAGGAAAAAAAAGTGAAGAATCATTGATGTCAATGAATGATATTATTATTCATTGTGTAATTCTCTTATTATGTAATTTATGTTATGGATGCATATAATGCCATGTATTTAATTATAATACTTATGGTATGTATAGAAATGTATGAGAATGAATGGGAAAGAGTAAGCCCATGTTATGTATGCCAAAGAAATAAAAAGAATTAAAGTAAAGAAATGTTAAGGGATAAAACGTAGGTCTTGGAGTAGTGAGTTTGTAGCTCCAGTTTGACCGATGTGGAGGAGTAGATCCAGAGCCTTGAGAGCTTCGCCATTTCCCTCTTTAAGTAGTCAGTTGAACCTTCATAACACTGATGTAGGACTTGTTTTGGTACAGCTAACCATAGTAGGTTAGTCTGGCATGTTTGATTGTTATGTATGTTTCTAAGATTGCTATGTATGTTTGAACTCTATTGCTGTGACTGATGATTGATGCTTGAATGATGTATTATGAATGCATATGTTGTTAAATGAAATCCAAGCATGTTGTTATTTCTTGTTCCTTGGTTATGCTATCTATAACATCCCAAAATTTCTAACCTAGAAATAGGGAAATATGTCATACCCTGATATCTTTAGTATGATTAATGAAAGATTTAGGGCTGACCAAGGCCAGGTGAGATAAAAGATAGATAAACAGCATAACAATTGAAGTGAGAACTAAAAAAGGACCAAATTGTCATTTTTAAAATGATTGGTCTACAAAGGGCATTATCGTAATTAGTGTCCGGAAATCCTAAGAATTTCCAGTAAATCATGGAAAATAGAATTAATGCCGTAGAATGGTATTTGAGGTCTAGAAAGTAAATACAGGTTGAAAATAATTTATTCAAAATTATTTTAATTATTAATATTCTGGCTAAATTAAGGAAAATTAGCCAATATTAATTTTTAAAAATACTTAGAGATCTCAGAAAATTATGAAAAATTAAAGGAAATTCATTTAGGAATTATGGAAATTTATAAAATTATTTCCAACCCTAAATGATGAGGAGGTTAGCTTTAATTGAATTTAAAGCTAAATTAATATTGGTAGATTTTCTGTTTTTACATAAATGACAATTTAAGGAGTTATAGAGGGAAAAAAATTATGAAATTAATTAGGAAATACCCCTTTACTGAGACATAATTAATGGTGAGCTGATATAAGAATTTTGAGATACTAGAATTTTTCAGCTATTAGATAAAATAAACCAGTACTATATTAAGACTCAGTGGACTGTCTGGACAACAGGGGTGATAAAATTTCCTACAGATGGACAAGGACACATGTCACGCCTAAATTGGCCAAGAAAAGAAAAAAGAAAAGAAAAAGAAAAAGAAAAAGAAAATAATAAATCAATATAGGTTAAAACCTAATTAGGTTTAAGTAAGATGATTAGGGTTAAGTCATCCTCCGTAGGATTGTGACATGTGGCAAACATGGTTCATTGGATGGCTAGGATTCAACCATCTACTTTTGAAAAGTCAAAAGTTTCTAGAAGGTTGATTAGCCAAGTTAATCAAGGGATTAAGAGAGTAAACCTTGATTAGAGCCTAATTAATTTTAATGGATAAGAAGAGATGACATAAGCTCTAATGACTCATCATCCAAGTGTCAACATATTAAGCTACCTAGCCTAAGATTTGTACATGTGGAAAGAGGTAAAAATTGAAGGGCTAAGATTAAGTCTTATGCAAGAAGGGCATATGTGGAATTAGTGAAATATGAAGCCTATAAATACCCCCTCACATGTTCATTTCATGCAAGACCTTTCAAGTAGGAAACCTCTTGCAATTTTCGTGTAGAGAGAGAAAGAGGAGAATTCTAGTGAGAGAAAGTCATCTGGAAGCAAGGTAAGCTTCTAAAACTCTTCCATTTCAAGTTATAATGATAGTATGTTAGTTTTAGGCTATTTTAATGATGGTAGAAAGTCATTTTTCTAAGGGGAAGTGCTGCCCAAATTTTATCAAAATGATAGGGAATGGTTTAGATGAAGATTAAGCAAAGTTAAAGATTAAGTGGTTACATGTTAGTTTGGTTGAAAATCCTTTTCCCTACAAATATATATATATGGTTCGGCCAAGCTAAGTTAATGGGAAGGGATTGGATTTTCATAAAACTAATATGATAAATGGATTCTACATGAAAAATTATGTAGGAAAGGCCTAAGAAAGTTCAAGAATCAAAGCTAGAAAAATAAACCCTAAAAATCAAGAAAAAGGGGTTTAAAGGGTTATGTTAAGTTGTGAAGTTACAATGATACTTAATGTTGTGTCATTGATTGCCTAATAGGCTATACATAACAAAGGGGCAAAGATCTAGTCAATATGAAAGAGTTCAAAAGGAAGGAAAGCATTCAATGTAGCTTTTGCAATTCATTATATTAGAGTGTTACCTTACTTTGTATGATTATGGCTATGTGTTTTGCTAATCTGTTATGCTATGGGGTGGATGAAAATGTTATGTTATATGATGTTGCCTCCATGCAAATTATGCCTTGGCTTATGCTATGTTGAGTACTATGAATGTTTATGATGATATGTCCTTGCCATAGCATGAACATAAAGTTAAAGTATGCATGCATGTAGCTTGATTTACAATGTATTGTGTGACCTTGATAATGTATGCAATTGTTACTAAGATTCCCCAAGAATCTTACCCTAATATTTAAACAAACCCTAGGGCCTTCAACATCCAAGGGCAAAGGAAAGGAGTTGGCTCTTACTTGAAGAGGTAGTAAGCCATAGTAACTTTATATGGCTTTGAACCTTTCTATTTTGGAGGAATGTAATATGAAGCATGCTTTATGTTTCCAATAGTATGATTAAGGTTAGAGGTATACAAGCATGAGTAGAATGGTCCAAGTATGAGTAGAAATAGCTAATATAGCTAAGCAGAGTATGCTATGATGTTGAGTGGTCAATTAAGTTAAGTTACCCTTTCAAAAGGGGGTAAAAAGTCAACTAAAAGGGATCAAAGTTTGACCATTGACCATTTGAGTAAACGAGTGAGTTAGGTTTTGAAATTTGGCGAGCAAAGAGATCTTATTTTTCTCTTTAAAAGGAGGGGTAGTTCGCCTGATTCCGATAACCAAGCAGAAAGTTTTGCCTTTCCAAAGTTAGGCAAAAATCAAGTAAAATCCGAAAATAGCCAAATGAACAGTAACTTTTTCAAAGAAAATTGGGCTCGAATTCCAAGGAAATCAGTCTAGAAACTATTTTTCCTCAAAATTTTATCCAAAGAGCTTTCCGTAGAACTTGGAATCACTCAATTTCAATTTTTCTACAATTAGTTATGAATTTTCGAAGTTTGTCACATTTTAAGGTGATAATGAATAGTAACCCGTAAATGAAAATTTTCAAACTTGATTTATCATCATTTGTAGCCTTCATAAGTGATTCCAAATGCTTCCGCATAATAAGTTATTTGGTATAAACATAAGGTGTTACACTATCCATCTAGTTAATGTAAGGGTTAGAACTTGATGAAACGCTTTACTGGAGATACCCTCTAAACACGACGCAAGGGTCCCTCCCAATCTGCTATGATTAATTTTAGATCGCTTAGAACAACAACAAAGGATTACTAAAGAGGTAAGGATGACACAAGCTCGCTAGGAACAAGAAAGAGACATCGTAATAGCAATAGTAGTAGCAAAGGCAGTGGCTAACCTCGATAGGAGGTTACCAGAAGAAGAAATTTCTGTAGCTCAAGCATCAAAATAGCTGTTGGTGGAAGAACACTGAACTCATTCTTCATGCTCGAAACACGAGAGTGACATGGGAAGTGTTCCTGGAGCAATTTTACAAGAAGTATTCCCCACAGTCAGTCAGGGATGGAAAGGGAAGCGGAATTCCTGACGTTGAAGCATAAGGATAATAAGCCATTTAACAAGTACCTAGCTAAGTGTATCCGTCTCTCTCACTACTCCGATTACCTTTATTACTGAGAGGATGAGAGGTAGATAACCAAGAAAATAGTTAGAGGACTGAAGCAGTCCTTAAGGGAGATGATTGCTCCTAGGCAATTTGAGCACTTCAATCAAGTAGTTGAAGCCTGTCGAATTACAGAGAATAGTTTAAACCATCATTTGATAGTTAAGTCTACTCCCAAGTCAAAGAAGAGAGATTAGGGTGGTACCTTTTCTAATGCCAACGAGATGAGGAAGAGGCCAGGGAGCAATCGAAAGAGTAAGAAGGAAGGCAAGCCCTTAAATGGCAAGGAATGCCTAATTTGCGACAAGAATCTCAGTAACACACGGTGTATGGCCGGACAGAATGTTTGCTATACCTGCGATAAGCCCAAACACTTCTCCAGAGAATGCCCATAGAATACAAAGAAGGCAAGGCCGCATGCCTAAGGTCGAGTATTCGCTATCACCGGGGAAGAAACCAGAAGTCACTGGAGATGATCCAAGGTACGATCATTATTAACAACTCCCCAGTAATTATAATGTTTAATTTAGGTGCTAGTTATTTTCTTATCTCGTATGTTTGTTTTAAAAAACTTGGCTTGGTTATGAACATGTTGCTTTATGACTTGCATGTGTCCACACCAATACACTCTAGGATAGTACATTTGATATGAGCACTAGTTCACTACTTTAGATTTGATATGTATGCCTTCTATGAAATTGATATGGTAATTGGATTGAATTGGTTGTCATCCCATAATAGCAAGAACAAAACCCTAATCCTACCCTAAGAGAAATGGCGTTAAATCTAGAAGTTAAGTTGAACTTCGTAACGAAAGCCCAGGCGGGCAATGGTACGATAAATGAAGCTAAGTAAGACTAACAGAGGTTAAGAGAAAAATATGTTGCATCATGAGGAACCAATGGAATTAGTGGCAATGAATGAATATAGAGTGATTTCCAAAGGAGGTGATAACTTTCATCACAGCAAACAAGGATTCTAGTTACGACAAACGAGCACAATAACTCTCAGATGTTGAGATGGTAACTCAATGAGACACAATAACTCTCAGAGGTCACAGGAAGCAAGATTAGTAAACGTCAGAAAGAGAGAGGTAGCCACTGTTTAGGGTCATCAGATTCCCCCTCAAGAGGAAGAGTAATGATGAGGAGTTGAACAAGATGGTTAGGGGTTGAGTCTATACACCACTAAGAAGGTGTAGTGGCCACCTAAGCTGGACAAACTCTTACAATCTTATTAGGGCTAGGGCACCATGATAGAGTAGCTATCTCAAGTCCTAGAATAGATGAATAGGAACTTAGAGATAGTAAAGTCAAGATGGATAGCCCTAGTGAAATTTCTTAAGGATAAAGAAGAAGAGAAAGAGATAGATAGCTGTGCAGGGAACTAGCTTAAGAGGTCGACACATTCCCAATAATGTTAAGAGATATTCAGTCACTTGGGGTTTAGGTTGGGAGGCACCTTTTGTCAAGGGATAAGGTCTTGGCCAGGAATCTTCCTAGAGAAAGTGGGAATTGGTACTTCAAGTTAGAATTGATATTGCACTTGATGGAGCAAGATACCCTATCCGAGCGGGAAAGGGAAGCAGCCGAGGCAAGGCAAGCGGAGTGACTTCACCTAATGGAAATATGACTAGCCAACAACAAAGTTAAGCTTGCATGTACCTGAGCTTAGCAGAGTACTAGAGCAAGTAAAAAGAAGAAGAACCTTATAAGTCCTCTCCCTATGACTCCCAGAATCAGTTGTGAATAGAAAGAGAGGCTCCCTCTTGTAGGGATAAGATGTTCGGATGGCATGCCACAGACATAGCAATCAGTAAGAGCTTGCACTCCTTACATTAAAGACCAGGCATTATGCATGTTAGAGTATGCTAATACTAAAAAGTAAAGTAGAAGATAGAGAGGTTGCATAAGTCCTCTTTCTATATCGTTCTAAGATAGTAAGAGACGGTAAGAGCGGCTAGAGGAGTAAGAGAACTCCTAAGGCAGATTGGCTTGGGTACCTAAAGAGACAAATAGGTAGCCAGGGGAATTGATATGAGGCCTAAGAGAATTATCAGTTAGGTGACCAATTGAGTGGAGGTGACTTTACTTAGTCCTATGGTCTAAAGTCTCCCAGAAATCTTAATATAGCTCAGACTAATGATAGTATTCTAGGGTTATAATGGATCCTGAAGAGGTTTATCGTAGAGCACAGTAGCTCATGAGGTCACAGTAGACCGATCCTAAAGGAAGTGGCTGAGCTATAAGAGTAAGAGTATAGTATCTCTTTGGGAAGACAAGGACCAAGGATAAGTTGGAGATATAGAAACCTCCTTCAATTCTAAACCAATACTAAGAGAGTACCCTTGACTTCCTTCTAGACAACCTTATCATTGATTAGGCTGGGTTCAACTTCATTCTGATTAATAGAGGAAAGCCAAAGTTAGAAGAATTAGAGCCATAAGACTTGAAAAAGAGACATTCAGGCTAGCTCTAGATATAGGAAGAACCCCGTGTGATATAGAGACAAATTGAGTATTGATGGGCAGATCCTGGAGATGAGGCTAGAGTTAAGAATACAAGCTGAAAAGACTCGACTAAATATAGATCAAGAAGGGTCTACGACAGTAGAGTACCAGGGTTTAAGCCTATCAGAATCAGTACCTCAGTTTCCCGTCAGTATTGTTCAGTTAAGAATGCTCAGGCAAGAGTAGCTTGATGATAGGTAGCCTTTAGGAAGTAAGGTAAGAGATTGTAAAGGCCAGAAATGTTAGCCATTTTGGCGAGAATGCACTAAGTCTAATGAAAGTAGAAGATAAGGTTAAGGAAATTGTTAGGCTATATAGGGTGTCAAGTAGTATTGTTTCGAACTGATACCCGAGATTTACTTTTGGGTTTTGGAAGTCCTTACTAAAAGAAATGGACACTACTCTTAAATTCAGTATAGCTTACCATCCCCAGACGGATAGGCAGACATCGAGAACGATACAGATGTTAGGAGATATGCTACGCGCATATATGCTTGATTTCGATGGTAAATAGGATATGTACTTACCATTAGTCGAATTCACTTAAGATGACAGTTTCTATTCAAGTATTCGAATGGTGTTATACAAGGCACTCTATAGGAGGAAACGTAGATCTCCCTTATGCTAGATAAAGCTCAATGAAAGAAGTATGTATGGTCCTGTTATAGTGGATTAGACATCTCAGCAAGTTAAGGTTTAGTAGAGATTCCTAACAGTTCAAAGTAGACAGAAGAGCCTCAGACACTAGAAGGAGACTGTTAGAGTTGAGATTAAGGACCATGTTTTTCCTCAAAGTGTTACCAACGATGGAAGTTGGTTGATCCCTAAAGATTAAGAAATTGAGTCCGAATTATGTTGGACTGTTTCAAATTTTGTTCAAGGTTGGACCAGTAGCTTATAAGTGGCCCTTCCCCTGAATTTGAGTCAAATTCATGATGTCTTCCATGTCTCTTAATTGAAGAAGTACCATTTAAACCCGACACATGTCATAAGCTATGATGACATTGTGCTTTGAGACAACCTGTCTTTTGAGACGGACCAAAGTAAATCATTAATGAAAAGGTCAAATAGCTGAGGAACAAGAAAATTTCACTGGTCAAAGTAGTCTGGAAAGAAGCTATATGGGAGACGGAGACTAAAATGAAGGGAAAGTGTCCTAAGTGTTTCTATTAAGATATGCTTTAAATTTTGAGGACGAAATTTATTTAGGGGGGAGAAATATCACATCCAAAAATCTGGTACTTAGGAATAAGGATATTCTTAAACATTTATGGGCTAAAAACGATAAGGAGAAATAGAAGAATTTTAGTAGAAAATATTTATTATGATTTCCCAAGTTAAATGTGAAATTTTGACTAAGGAAGGAAAATTGGTCAAAGATAATTATGAAAAAATATTTCCCAAGCTTCAAAAAATTAAGAAAAATTAAGGAAAGTATTTTTTGAGAAGTATGTGAGGTTATATAATTGGTTTTATGATCAAATTACCCTTGAAAAAATTATAAAGGAATTTAAGGATGATTTAAGCTAATTTGAGGCCTTTTATTTGGAAAATTCCAAATAAATATTTAGAAGGAGAATAAAATTCTAAGAAAATTCCTATGGTGCCCCAAGAAATTATAAGAGATGATAAAATTAAAAGGATACCCTTAATTGTCCAAGATTTTTTCTAATTATTTAGAAAAATGAAAAAAATACTAAAGAGGAGGAAAATTAGTTTTCCTTTTTATTTAATTATTGAGAAATTAATTTTGAGACAAAGAGGCATTTTCAGAAGAGAAAAATAAGGAGAATAATTTATGGATTTGACAGAAAATAATTATAGAGGCCAGAGTACTGCAATTATGGAAAAGAAATTAAACTCGGAATAAAAGTGTAACGATAAAGTGTAAATTAGAGTCTTACACTTTACTTGGCCCACAAGTTGTTGCTTGTCAAGCCCCTATTAGATAGTAATTAAAATTTCCAAGTGTCAAGCCTCAAGTGGAGGAGAGTTTGACTTTTGAACATTAATTACAATTGGATTTATTTAATTAAGAGGTAAGTTTCAAGACTAAATAGGGAAGTGACCCATGGCATAGCAATTAATTGCGTTAGTTGGGTGGTTGAAATATTTTTTGAAACTTTTAATGAGCTCTTCCTCCCCCTAAAATTAGATTTCACATTCAGCCAAGAGAAGAAGAAGCATTAGGTATCCATTTTTGAAGATCACGCTAGAAGAAAACACTACCTTTGGTTAAGTAAGCTTGGAGTTAAGGTTAGTAGATGATCCTATGTGGTTTCTTGCTTGTTTTTCTTGAATTTAATGGTTGGAAAAATCTGTTCTTGTTCCTTTATGGTGCTGGCCAAATTGATCTTTGAGTAGGGAGGGAAGTTTTATTGTTCAAAGTAGCCAGAACACTTTTAATCATGGTAGTTTCAAGTGATTTAGTGTTGTTTTTGAAAGATTTCTTGGTTGGTTTTCAAGAGGGACCAAGATGAAAGCTATAACCTAGGATGAGATTTTCAAAATTTTGATGCTTCCATTGTGTTCAAAATGGAAAATGGTGTAGAATAAACGTAAAGAACAAGTGTTGGAAGCATTAAAAACAAAGTTGTAATTTTTAGAAAAACCTAGACCCTATTCAACCAACCTTGGTTCTTGAGGAAGGGGATTTATTTTCTTAAATCCAAGAGCATATTTGGACTGTACATGAAAAACCACGTAGGAATGAACCAAGAAAGGATTTTTATGGTTAAGGAAACAAACTCTAAAAATTCTAAAATCAAAGATGGAAGCTTTAAGGGGTTTAGGAGTTACTTGAGCTATGTTGTTATTTTTTATGTGGAATGGTTAGTAATCTTGCTATCCTTTTTGTGATTTATCATGTTAGGGTTTGTTAATTTTAGAGAAGAGGAAGAACATCAAAGAATCAAAGAGCATTAGATTAAGGTAGTGGGATTTAATTAGCCACTAATGTTAACTTTGCATTGTTATTTATGGCATGAATGCTTGCTATTGCATGGATGAACTATAATGATTGTAACATGGTTGGTCCTTGCATTTGTTGCCATGGCCTTGCATGTTGAGGTTGCCTATTTATAAGAAGATTAGTTCTCCTATGATAGCTAATGTGAAATGCTTTATAATGATGCATGTTGATGTTTTAGTTGATTGATCTTGCTATTGGGATTTCATTGAAATCTTATCCCCCATATGTAACCTAACTTTTTAGGGTTGAATCATAAAAAGGAAAGCTTCAAATTCAAGTGTAATTGTGGTGGTGATCCATGAGAAAACAATTATATTTTGGTTATGTAAATTAATGATGATGGGATGTTATAACCCCAAGCAGGATGCCAACTTGGAGCTACTTTTTTTATTAAGTTCCTAAATGAATTTCTTCAATAAATTTGCTATGCTTAAAGATCACATCATGAGCTTCAAATCAATAGGCAAAGTGTTAAAAATGGCCAACTATATGATTTTGATTTTTCAAACTTAAGGTCTGGAATCTAGAAAAAGGGTTTTTAACAAAATGATAGAGTTGACTTCCGTAAAAATATGGCACTTTTTCATAAGCAATTAATTTTTAAGATTATTTTTTCTTGAAAGATCATTCAAAGATCTTTCTACAGAATTTTGAACCACTCTATTTTGATTTTTTTAGATTAAGTTATGAATTTCTAAAGTTGGACTAAAAAACTGTATTTTCACCTGGTAAACAGTAAAAATATGAAAATCAGCGTTTTTATGATAAAATTGAGCCCAAGACCATCCAATGTTGTCTAAAATGGTTCTAATTGAACTCTAAATTGTTCTACTAGTAAGGTGTAACAGAATCTTAGTAGCAAACATTACTACATACATGCACAAAATGGATGCTAATGTATGGTATTTAGTTTTCCATAAACTTAGGTTAACTAGCGGCATGCCATCATACCTATGCTTGGTATAAAAATGCATGGCCATGGAAACATATTAAAAATAGCATTTCTAGCAACAATCATTATGTCACAAGATCATTCAAACATCAAAAAATACAAACCAACACATAAGCATACCCATCAAGCACATAAAGGGATAAGTTCACTACCTTGTACTTCAAGCTTTCCTCTTGCTTTTCCTTTGATTCCCTTGACTTCCCAACTATAATAGCTTTCAATCGCCATCAATAAACATCTTCTTGGATGTTCTATGGTCCTAAACAAAAGCATATTGATCACACAATCTATTAGGACCAAGGGATTACAATTTATTGGATGTTTTAGCTTTGTAAAAATTGTTCTCTTAGGCTAATCCTACATAATTTTATCCCAAGAATCCAAATATCCACTTAGATTTATGAAAATCCAACTCCTTCCTAAAAATCAGTGTTGGCCAAATAGTACCCTTGAAGTTCCTAAAATTCCACTTTTGATTCTATTGCTTCCAAAGCTTGTACTTTAGGTTTACCTTACACAAATTTCCATTTTAAAATCATTAGAAGCCTTAGAATCATGAAAATCACATCCTAGTGTACCAAACCTCAACTGGTTAAATAGCACACACAACATCCTTATCAAGCAATCTTTCATATTTCAACATAATACCACTTGAAACAACCTCTAATCAATGTGTTTTAACTAGATATAACATCAATATCATCCTCCCCTAAATATATATGAATTTGGCCAGCACCTCCCTTAGGGGATTCCATATTTTTCAACCATCAAACCTAAGAATATAAAGCAAGAAACAAGAGGGAACAGCTTACTAACCTTGGATCCAAGCCTAGATGATCAAATGTGGTGTCTTTCTCTTAATTATGCTTCAAGAATCAATTTTGCAAGAGTTTTCCCTCTTAATCTTTTCTTGGTTGAAAATGGAAGGAGGAGAGGCTCTATTTATAGCCAAACTTTGGCCTTGAATGGACTAAAAGTCTCTTGGTAGGTAATATAAAGAGTAAGGGCAAACTTGGAAGTTTAAGTAGACTTTTACATCATCATTGCATCACCTTCTTACATCATCCTTACATCATTCTTCTAGAAGGTACTAGGTGTTACAAATTTGGTGGAGGAGAAGGGAGATTAAATCCTAACCATTGGATAAAACTTAATCCTTAAGTTTCCTCCTAATTTACTTGACTCACATTTCTTTAACTTTCCTGATAGCCTTCTAGAACTCAAAAAATTCTTCTGTCTCCTCCATAAATCTCTTTTAATTCTAGAGAATATCTATCAATTTTCTCAGGCCATAACACCTCCTTTAAGCCTTACGTAAAAATCATTTACTAATATGCCCTTTTAACGGTATAATTGGCTTTTTACTTTATTAAAGCCATTCCATTGGCCTTTTGGTTACGAAACTAATTTTATAAATTAGTACAACTTTTTAACCATTTAACCTCATTTTTGCATACATTTTTGAGGGCTCTTGCTGTTTTAAATAATTACCTCAAACAATGTACATTCTATTGGCTGTAATTTTATAAATTCCATTTAAGCTGCCTCAAGAGTATTTTTATCATTTCTCTTCACAAAAGAGCCTTAGAATATTATAAGTTTCCTTCTGAAAGAGAACTCACTTGTTTCAAGTATTGTTCTAGATTATAAACCAAGCTCAACAGTTATTTAGTAGCCTGAAGCCTATCATGTCAGAAACATTAATGATGAACTGCAGTTATAACTACCGAACACACGCAATTGATTTTTCCAACGGCTAGAAGCTCTCCAGCCTAATGGTTAATTAAATGTCTCCAACCATAAAAGGTGTGAAGAGCATTGAATGAAAGTATTAAATACGCAAACTACCATCTACTGAAATAGTTACTGTTGCATTCAATACTCTGTTTTTCTTTCACCGAGCATCAGTGTTCATTATTCATTTACTCTGTCAGAGAGTTTGATATATCTTTTTACTCATTTTTCTGAGAGTAACTCAAGAGTGTGGACTCTGGAGAGGGATTGTAACCTTACGGGTAGTAAGTGGGATTGATTGAGAAAATCAATTACTATATTGAGGTGCCAAGAGCCTGTTTAATCTTGGAATAATAGTGAAAATCTCAAAGGTGTTCTGAGGACTGGACGTAGGTCAAGTGGTTGAGACCAAACCAGTATAAATCTTGTGTTTTCACTTTGCAGTGAAATCCTTCTAACTCAACCTTCTCTGTTTTATTTACAGCACTGTTTCAATATGTTAAAATTTTTATAACTCACCAAATTCACCCCCTTGGGTGAAACTACCACTAACAGAGTTCTCATGAGCTCATTTATCTTAGCAAAAGTGAGTGTAATGGTTCTGCCTTTGAGTTTTGTTGATAGATAGATAGATGTTCACCAAATTGTCTTCTTCATCATATTCTTCAATTGATTCTATGTTACAGTAGAATCTCTTCATAACCTAAAGGCAATATTCTCTATCGATGCTCAACCAATTTAAATAGTAGCCTAATGGGTCACTCAAGTCCAATCTAGTTTTCTCACTATTTTTCAGGCTTTCCAAATTCACAGAAACCATAGGGTAGAACTTTCAAGTTGCAAAGTCTGCCTTAAACTTGAGCATACTTACATCTCTATCTAAATTTCCAACCAAAAACTTAGTAGATGATGGAGATGAAATACCTCAGGCAGGAATTTGCTGAGACACACCCTTATTAGTTCTCTGTTTCTTGTGTCTCAGTTGTTTGGGTATTGGAATGTTTAATGCTATGTCCACACTTTTTGAACTGAAATCTCATCATCAGATTTTGTTTTTATTATTCAGTGACTACTGGTAGTTTTGATTTTAAGCGAGGAGATCTTCTTTGTGGAGTTGGTTGTTCAGAGTTTACTGTTGAACTTTCTCTGATTTTTAATACCCCCTTTTTGTGTGATGTATCTTTCCTTACTTTGGGTCCATATCGCTTCTTGGTAGTCGAGGGAGTAGTTTCCTTGGCTTAAGTTTGCTTCTTGGAGCTCTCTTCCTGGTCACTAGCAGCTTGCTTAACTCTTGCCATTTTCCAGTGTAAAAGAGGATTTTAGGGAGTTGTTTTGTGATTTGAGTTTGAAGAGGTTGGGAGTGATTGAAAGAGCTTGAAAGATGATTTTGAGTGATGAATAGTGGGAGATTTAATGGAACAGTGAGATTTTTGACCATTGTAAAGAAACAGGGACGATGGTGTATTGAGTTGCGGTTCTGAAAACTAACAAGAGACTTTCAAATTCTGAACATTGTAAACTAAAAAATGATCGATCAAGTTATCGATCAAGTCATGATTAATCAAGTGATCAATAAATATGAAGAACAAGCAAGAACACCATGAACAATTATCAATCATATTATCAAATAAGTAGTGATCGAACAAGTTATCAATAATTTTGTAGTAAAAAGTCATACCTATCTATTTTTATTGATCATGTGATCAATTAACCATTGTTCAATCAAGTGATTAATGAAAGTTACCTCTTTTCTCCTTTCACGTTGAATTCCCCATTTATTGATCGAATAGGTGTTTGATAATTTGATAATTGATCAGCTTATCCATAATTTTGCTCCTCATCATTTCCATTCTGCTTCTATATGCTCTATTGATCGATGAGTTGATCGATAAATTGAATTTATCGATCAGGTGATGGATAAATTGAGTCATCTTCGAGGCATAATTATCGATGCTTTTTTCAATCAATCCCTACTCTATTCACCTCTGTTTTCAGCATCCGAACAGAGTTTCCTGCAAAACAAATTTCTATCCACTCTGATGCTTAAGTTAGCTTTCTAATCATTAAAACATTAAATCTAAATACTCAAACTAAAGAAGTAATATAAAATTTCTTACAATTCATTGTGATTTACCATTACTAATTCTCTTATGAAGTAATTGAATTTATATTGGTCGAGAGGCTTTGTGAATATGTCTACTATCTAATATTTAGTGGGAATGAATTCTACCTTCACATCTTTCTTTTGAACATGATCCTAAATGAAGTGATGTCGAATATCAATATGCTTGGTTTGGGCATGATGAACAAGATTCTTGGATAGACTAATTGTGCTTGTGTTGTCACACAGAATTGGGATTTCCTTCAACTTAATTCCCAAATCTTGCAATTGCTATTTTAGCCATAGAAGATGAGCACAACAGCTAGCAGTGGCAACATATTTTGATTCTGTAAAGGATATAGCCATAGTATTTTGTTTCTTGCTTGACCACGAGACAAGGCATCCTCCCAAAAATTGGCATTATTCGCTGGTGCTTTTTCTGTCTATTTTGTATCCTTCATGATCAGTATTTGAGTATCCCATTAGATATTCTGCTCCTTTCTTTGGATACTATATTCCCAGATTTGGTGTTCAGACAAGATATCTGAGGATTCTCTTGACGCCTTCTTCATGTGATTCCTTAGGAGTTGATTGTATCTTGCACACATGCCTACGCTAAGCTGAATGTTTAGTTTGCTTTTCATGAGGTAGAGTAGTGATCCAATCATTCCTCTATATTTAGTCAGATTCACATCTTTGCCTTTCTCATCTGTGTCTAGAGATATAGTTGAACTCATGGGAGTCTTTACACTCTTTGTATGCTCCAACCCATACTTCTTTAGAAGTTCTTTGAGATACTTTGTCTGAGACATAAAAATCCCATTCTTCTTCTGTTTGATTTCCAACCCCAGGAAGAAATTCAATTCTCCCATCATTGCATCTCGAACTTACCCTGCATTAACTTTGCAAACTCTTAGCAAAGATCCTCATTAGTGACACCCAATATAATATCACTTACATAAATTTGGACAATTAAAAGTTCTTTCTTATCTCTTTTGACAATGAGTACTGTGTCCACTTTGCCTCATTCAAAACCTTTTTCTATTAGAAAAGTACTAAGTCATTCATACTGTAACATCCAAACTTTTGGGCCTAGAAATACCAGAAATAGCCTGAATTGGATAGGCTACTAGACCCTTTTTAAGCAGAAGTCCCAAAGATGAGAAAGGAAGGCAAAGCAGTTTTAGGGACTAAACTGCACAGTAAAAGTTTTAAGGCGCTAAAGTGTAATCAAAGTTAGAGGCTGCAGTAAAGTCTCGAAGGCCCAGAGAGAGAAAAGAGACTAGATACAAGCCAAAGGTTAAGCTAGAAGCCTCAAAGAGAGGATTATATTAAGCTAAGTCCAAGAAGGGACTAAACTTTAAATTCAGAAAGTTATGACCAACAGGGGTAAAAATGGAAGAGTATGCAGAGAATTCCAAGAAAATCCTAGAAAATGAGAAATAATATTCTAAGGCTCTTCTGTGAAGAGAAAAGATGAAAATACCCTTGAGGTAGCTTCAATGGAATTTATGAGGTTATTACTGGTAAAAAGTAGACCCTGTGAGGTAATTATTTAAAATAGCAAGAGACCTAAAAAAATATAAAAAAAATGAGGTTAAATGGTTGAAAGGTTGTACTAATTTATAAAATTAGTCCCGCAACCAAAAGGCTAGTGGAGTGGCTTTAATAAATTAAAGAGCCGGTTTTGCCAATAAAAGGGCATTTTGGTAAATGAATTTTTATGTAAGGTTTAAAGGAAGTGTTATGGCCTAAGAAAATTCATAGATATTCTCTAGAATTAAAGAGAATTTATGAAGCAGACAGAACAATTTTCTAAGCTCCGAAAGGCCATAAAGGAAGCCGGAGAAACATGGGCCACGTAAATTTGGAGGAATTAAGTTTGATCCAACGGCTAGGATCTAATCTCCCATCTCCTCCACCACTTTTATGACACTTGGCATCTTCTAGAAGGTTGAGGTAAGCATGATGCAAGAAGATGATGCAAGGATGATGTAAAAGTCAACTTGAAATTCCAAAATTGCCCTTACCCTTTCTATTAGCCACCAAGGGTATTTTGGTCCATTCAAGCCAAATTTTTGACTATAAATAGGCATTCCCTCCCCTTCATTTTCAGCCAAGCAAGGATCTATAGGGGAAACTCTGCCACTCTTGCATCTAGAGAGAGAAAGAGCTATTTCTAGTGAGAGAAAGTCCACTTAAGTTCAAGTTTCAAGATCAAGGTATGTGGTGGCTGTAGCATCTGATTTGATGCCTATTTCGAATTAGTTACTGTTCATATCTGATTCTAATGTGAGCTTTAAATACATGGGTAGAACACTCCATTTGGATATGTGTACGATTTATGGTGATTTTTCAAAGTTAGAGATTGAAATTTGGAAACAGTGTTGATCTTTTAGTAGAGTGTTGCATTCCGTACAATTCCGGTGCTGTTCAGCATAGAATTAGTTTGTAAAACTATTTTTCCTTCAAATTTAACTTAAGGAGCTTTCAGTGAGACTTGGAAGCACTCAATTTTTATTTTTCTAGAATTAATTATGAATTTTCAAATTTGAGCAAAAATTCTGGAGATTCTGCGTGAACAGTACCCGCGAACCAAAATTTTCAGATTTGATCTTCTTGAATCTAAGGCCATCTAAAATGGTCCTAATTGATAAGAAATAGATCATAAGGATGGGAAATGATGAGATTTATGTTAGAAAAGTTAGAAAGAAAACCCTAAGACTAAGAGAAAGGGTTGAGGTTCAAGAGAGCCAGCTTTGAACTTTATGTAATCTAGTGGTCCTAGTAGATTGTATGATCATTATGACTATGTTTAGGACCTTTGGAACATCCAAGAGGATGTTTGATGATGTTGACCGAAAGCTAACATGGTTGGAAAGTCAAGGGAGTCAAAGGAAAAGTAAGAGGAAGGTTTGAGGTGCTAGGTAGTGAACTTACCTATTGTCATTGCTTGATGTGGTATGCTTGTGTGTTGCCGTGTACATGTTATTGAATGTTATTGTGACATGTTTTAGCTGCTGTAATTGCTATTCATGATGAGTAGATTATGTGTCTATGGCCATGCATCAAGAAGTTAGCTTTGAGCATGCTAGTATGTCACTAATTAACAAGAGAATAAACAAGTCGCGTGTAGTGCATGAGCATCCATTTAGCATGATTAATATGGTATTGTTTGCTACTGAGATTCCCTCGAATCTCACCCCCTCCCTAACCAACCATTTAGGTCAATCAACGGTGGGCACTAATGGCATGAGAAGCAAGGAGAAGAAGTGGAGAGTTATTGATGCTAATGATTGATATTATTATTCAATGTATAATTCTCCTATGTTATGACTTATGTTGTGAATGCCATGTATTTAATTATAAAGCTTATGGTGTGTATAGGAATGTATGGCATGAATGGGAAAAAGTAAACCCATGTTAGGTATGCCAAAGAAATAAAAAGAATTAAAGTAAAGAGATGTTAAGGGATAAAACGTAGGTCATGGAGCAGTTAGTTTCAAGCTTCAGTTTGACCTATCATATGAATGATTTAAGTTACAAAATTTGGTATACTTATAGTGCACATCCCAAGCTTTAAAATGAGTGTTAAATCACCTCATTTGGATGTGTATACAAAGAGATATGAATTTCAAATTTAACGCGCAGAATCTGGAAAGTCTAGATTTTACCAAACGAATAGTAATCTTAATCCAATAAACTGTACGTTATCAATGAGGATGAGTTTAGTTGAATATTTTTCCCTTAAAGATTATTGAAAGAGCTTTCCATAGAATTTTGGAACACCTCCATACGATTTTTCTAGAATTAGTTATGATTTTTCAAAGTTGGACTTGTAATCTGAAAGCTGGACAGTGAACAGTAATTTTCCAAAAATTAGTGTCCAAATTGAAAATTTTAAGTTTAAGACCATCCAAAGTGGTCTGGAATGGTTCTAAATGACTGCTAAGGTACTATATAAGTAAGGTGTGACACATACCATGCTTTGGGTTCTTGTTTTAAATCATATAAAGCCTTTTTCAGTTTGTAAATGAATCACCTTGCCTTTAACCCCTTAGAGTACGCATTAGCAAGTGTTATAGTTCAAGCAGATCATGACACAAGCCTGTGGATTTAAAATTTCAACATAATTACTCGGGTTACTATTTATTGTTTAACTTCCAGATTATAGGTCCAACTTCAAAAATTTATAACTAATTCCATAAAAATTGTATTGAGGTATTCTGAAATTCCACAAAAAGCTATTTTGATTCTCTTTAAGGAAAAAATATCCAATTGGACTTATCTTTGCCCAATTCGTACAGTTTAATCAATAAATATTACTGTTCATTTCGTAAAATTTGGAACTTTCAGATTCTGTGCCTCAATTTTGGAAATTCGTATCTCCTAGTGTACACATCTAATTAAGGTAATCTAGCTCTCATTTTAAAGCTTGGGATATGTACTATCAGTCTACCAAATCTCGTGACTTAAATTATTCATTTGGTAGGTCAAACTGGAGCTACAAACTCACTGCTCTAGAACCTACGTTTTATCGCTCAACATCTCTTTACTTTAATTCTTTTTATTTCTTTGGCATACATAACATTGGCTTACTCTTTCCCATTCATGCTCATACACTTTCATTCATGCCATAAATATTATAATTAATTACATGGCATCATAGGCATCCATAACATAAATTATATAATAGGAGAATTACACATTGAATAATAATATCATTCATTAACGTCAATAATTCTCCACTTTCTTCTACTTGCTTCTCATGCCATTATTGCCCATCATTAATTGACCTAAATTGTTGGTTAGGGAGGGGTGAGATTAAGGGGAATCTGAGTAGCAAACAATACCATATTAATCATGCTAGATGGATGCTAATGCACTACACGTAACTTGTTTATTCTCTTGTTAATTAGTGACATATTAGCATGCTCAGAGTTAACTTCTTGTTGCATGGCCATGGAGACATAATCTACTCATCATGAATAACAATTATAGTAGCTAAAATATGTCACATTAACATTCAAATAACATGTACACAGCAATACACAAGCATACAACATCAAGCAATGACAATAGGTAAGTTCACTACCTTGCACCTCAAGCTTTCCTCTTACTTTTCCTTTGACTCCCTTGACTTCCCAACCATGTGGGCATTCAATCAACATCCCCAAACATCCTCTTAGATGTTCCAAAGTCCTAAACATAGTCATATTGATCATACAATCTATTAGGACTAAGAGATTAAATAAAATTCAAGACTAATCTTCTTGAACTTACCCCTTTTCTCTTAATTTTTGGATTTATGTTCTAGCTTTGTAAAAATTGTTCTCTTAGACCAACCTTATACAATTTTGCCCAAAGAATCCAAATATCCACTTGGATTTATGAAAGTCCAACTCCTTCCCCAAAAATCAGTGTTGGCCGAATGGTACCCTTAGAATTCCTAAAATTTCACTTTTCATTGTAATGCTTCCAACTTCACTTTCTCAACTTGTTTCCACATAATTTTCCATTCTAAATCCATTAGAAGCCTTAGAATCATCAAAAACTCATCCTAAGGTACAGATTTAGACTTGGCCGAACACTACCCTTCCTTGAACAATCATGAAATCTTTCACATATTAACACAAAACTACTTGAAACAACCTCTAACCATTGTGTTTTAACTAGATATAACATCAAAACTTCCTTCTCTTAATCCTATACATTTCAGCCAGCATCATGTCTTAAGGGAAACCAAACTTTTCAACCATAAAAACCAAAGATTCAAAGCAAGAAGCAAGAGGGAACAACTTACTAACCTTAGATCTAAACTTGGTTGATCAAAGTAGGTGTCTTCCTCTTGATTTAAGCTTCAAGAATCAAAATGGCAAGAGTTTCCCCTCATATTCTCCATCTTGGCCAAAATAAAGGGGGAGGGAGTGCCTATTTATAACAAAAAATTTGGCTTGAATAGACTAAAATGCCCTTGGTAGCTAATAGAAATAGTAAGAGCAATTTTGGAACTTTAAGTTGACTTTTACATCATCATTGCATCATCTTCTTGCATCATCCTTACCTCATCCTTCTAGAAGGTGTCAAGTGTCACAAATGTGGTGCAAGAGAAGGGAGATTAAATCCTAGCCATTAGATCAAAACTTAATCCTTAAGTTTCCTCTGAATTTACTTGGCCCACATTTCTCTGACTTTCTTTATGGCCTTTTGGAGCTCAGAAAATTCTTTTGTCTATCCATAATTTCCCTTTTATTCTAAAAAATATCTATAAATTTTCTCAGGCTATAACACTTTCTTTAAGCCTTGCATAAAAATCATTTACTAAAATACCCTTTTATTGGCATAATCAGCTTTTTAATTTATTAAAGCCATTCTACTGGCCTTTTGGTTGTGGGATTAATTTTATAAATTAGTACAACCTTTCAACCATTTAATCTCATTTTTGTATACATTTTTGAGGTCTCTTGCTATTTTAAATAATTACATCAAACAATGTACTTTTTATCGACCATAACCTTATAAATTCCATTTAAGCTGTCTCAGGGGTATTTTCATCATTTCTCTTCACAGAAGAGCCTTAGAATATTATTTCTCATTTTTTGGGATTTTCTTAGAATTCTTTGTATACTCTTCCATTTTTACCCCTATTGGTCATAACTTTCTGAATTTACGGTTTAGTCGCTGCTTGGATCTAACTTCAGACAATCCTCTCTTTGAGGTTTCTAACTTAACCTTTGGCCTATTTCTACTCTCTTTTTTCAGTTTGGGTCCTTAAGACTTTACTGGAGCCTCTAGCCTTGATTATACTTGAGCCCCTAAAAACTTTTACTTTGCAGTTTAGTCCTTAAAACTGCTTTGATTTCTTTTCTTATCTTTGGGACTTCTGCTCAAAAGGAGTCTAGTAGCCTATCTAATTCAGGCTATTTTTGGTACTTCTAGGCCCAAAAATTAGGATGTTACAATAAACATGATTAGGAAGATTCAGGTCCTCAAAACCAGGGGGTTGTTCAATGAAAACTTCTTCCATAATGTAACAGTTCAAAAATGCACTTTTAACATCCATTTAATACAGTTTAAAATCTTTTATGTAGGCAAAGGCTAAGAGTACTCATATGGCTTCTAATCTAGCTACTAGAGCATATGTTTCCTCATAATCGATGCCTTCTTCCTGATTATAGCCTTTTGCTACTAATTTGGCTTTATTTCTGATGATTTATGTAGATTCATCAAGCTTATTCTTGAATACCTATTTGGTGCCTATGACTGGATGGTTGTTAGGTTGGGGTACCAAGTCCCAAACTTGATTCCTCTCAAATTAGTTCAGATCTTCCTGCATTGCTACTATCCAGAATTCATTGGATAGAGCTTCGTCAATATTGGTTGGTTCAATGTTTGAGATAAATGCAGAGAAACAAACTTTATTGGACCCTTGTCCCTGGGTTTTGACCCCTTTATTGATTTTGCTAATGACTTGTTCCAGAGGATGGTTTTTGTTATGTCTCCAAGCCTTAGGTTGATCTAGATTATCTTAGGAAAACATTTATATTGGATCATCTTTATTTTCATCATTTTCTACAGAAGGCATTTTGTTCGAAGACTTGTTTAAACCCAATTTTTCAAAACTTTGAACAATCTTAGTATCATCATCTAAAGGTTTTGAAATTGACTCAATTTCAGCAAACACAACATGAATTAACTCTTCAATAGTAAAAGTTCTTTTTGTTAAAAATTCTATATGCTTTACTACGGTTGGAATAACCTAGAAATAAACCTTCATCAGCTTTAGGATCGAAGTTACCAAGATTTTCTTTGTTGTTGTTGTGGATGTAACATTTGCTTCTGAAGATCTTTAGATGAGCTTAGTTAGGCTTCCTTCCTTTGTATAGCTCGTAAGGAGTCTTTCCTAGCATTGTTCTGATATGTGCTTTGTTAGAGATGTAGCACGCCGTACTCATAGCTTCTGCCCAGAACACTTAAGACATCCCTTTTCCATTTAGCATTGCTCTGGCCATCTCTATAAGCACTCTATTATGTCTTTCCACAACTCCATTATGTTGAGGAGTTCTTGGTACTGAAAAGTCGTGGTCAATCCTATGCTCGTCATAATAGTTCACAAATTTATTGTTCTCGAATTCTTCTCTATGAAGAAGCACCACAGCAGATGTTATTTTAATAAAAGCTTTGCATTACTAATTCAGACGATGCCATTTTGGAAATATGTTACGGCTAATGATCAAAGGCATCGTATCAGATGATGAAAATCAACAATTTGAACCAGAAAACACATGACAGAATCTGGAGAAGGAAGGAACCGGATCTTGGAGCTCCATTTTGGTTAGCACGTAGATCCTAAACTAATTTTTAGTTGGGAGGTGTTAGTTACAAGGTAGGAGGATTAGTTTTTGACGGGAGCGGATATTCAGTTTTCCATCTTCATCTCTATTTTTCTGTTCTTTCTGAATCCTCCGTCCAGATCTCCCATATCCCAACCTTCACTATTGCTACTAAGGAGTCCACATCCTCCAGCTTGAGTCTTCATTCCTCCATGTCCAGCTAAGCTTTAAGGATTTCTAGGAGTTATAATAGAGCCTAAGCCATGGTCTTAACAGGGAAGAGTTTAGAGTTTATACGGGTTTAATTTTAGTGATATTGTGATTATGTTGTTGATCTTTGTTTTTGAATTCAGACTCTTCTCTCTATCCATTTATGTGATTTGTTGTTTGGTTAATTGTATTCAGAGGTTATCTTCTTGATTTAGAGTAATGATGTGTGATTCTTTAGCTTGGTCTACTTATGGATTCATACATTGTGATTGAATTCTTGAGAAGTATTAGTTGATATTTCTTTTGAAAGTGGCTGAATCTCTATTTAATCAATCTCATCTCATCATAAATCAATTCAATTAAAACTCTTAAACTCTAATTAATGCAAGAAAGGTAGTGAAGGCAAAGTTATATCTCCTAGGAATCATTCATCTCATCGATTTCCAATCCCAAAACGGTCTCTATTCTAAACTCTTGATTTCTTGATTAGTAATATTTGATTAAAGTTCTAGAAATGACTTCATCTCAGTTGCCAAAGCATTCACCTAATTTCTACCCTAATTAATGACTTAATCACTTAATAACACTATTAGACATTTGAGTTCCTTGAGATTGATCTCTAATTAAGCATAATCTACTACATTAATAAGACTAATTAAAATTCGGTTTTAAGTGACATAAGATCAAATTTTTGGTGCCGTTGTTGGGGAACTCTATCTCCCTGGTGTTAGTAGTATTTTAATGCATTTAGGAAAGAACTAGTGTTTGTTTGTTTCCATTTTAGTTTTTATGGTTTTTTTCTGGTTGCTGCATAAGTGAAGTTTCTTAGAAGTTTGACTCTTTGAATTGTTGACCACTCATACTTTGGGTTCATTATAGGACTCACTCATTGCTTCAACTTGTAACCATTCTTGCTCTAAAGTTTGTCCCAATTACTTTATAACAATTGCTTCTGAGTATTTTCCGGTTTCAAGGAAGCTGATACAAGTCAGTGTTGATTTTTGATCATTCTGCCACAAGCGTTGCAGTACTTTGTGGAATCCGCCACAATGCCCTTATTTCCTTTGCTCTCAGTAACTCTCAGTCGCAAAGGCTGTGGCGCCTCAAGTCCCTGTGCTTGGTTCACACCTCTACTATTTTAAATCAATCCTTTTAGTTGGTTTTGTTGCATAACCAGGGACAAAACATTTTATCCATTAGATAGGGAGATAAATAAAACATTTAGACTTTTGAAAAAGAATAAAAATTTAGATACAAGCATAAGCATACACCCTCACTCATCTTCTTCATCTAGTATTAGTGAGTCAATTGAACTTATACCTGATTCTGAATTTGATTTGGGTTAATTTTGTGATAATCATTTTGTAATAGAAGGGTATGAGAATCAAGCTCTTAATAAGGGGTAAAATATTGGTCAAAACAGGGTTAATACTAACTTAAATGATGCAGGCTATAGACCTCCACAAAGACCCCCTAATAGGCAACATCAAGATAAACAAGAAGCTGAGAACATGCAGTACTATATCCCTAGGAATCCTGATGATGATAATAGGAGTATTAGGGAACTAAATAACTCAACTATTAATTGTACACCTAGAGGGTTTCATGCTCATGATCTTGGTTTTGAGATAAAAGGTAACTTAATAAATACCTTGCCTAAATTTTATGGACTTGCAGGTAATGATCCATATCAATATTTGGACTTGATGTATTTAGTTTGTGCAACTATGAAACTGCCTAGAGCTTCTTTAGAAGATGTTTTGAGAAGTGTCTTCCATTTCACACTTGAGGGAAATGTTGGACAATGGTTAACCATCCTTCCTCAACATTACTTAACCTCAACATAGGAGCAGCTTAAGAAAGCCTTCTTGGATAAGTATTTCCCAGCTTCAAGAACTTCAAGGCTTAGGAAAGAAATTTATGGAGTATCCCAGCAAGACCAAGAGTCCTTCTATGACTATTGGACTAGGTTTTTAGCTTTATTGAGTAAGTGTCTCAACCATCAATGATCAAAACCAAACCTGGTGCAATACTTCTATAAAGGATTATTGGTTTCTTATAAGGAGACTATTGATGCTGCTGCACATAGATCAATCCTAGAGCACAATCCTAATAATGCTTGGAGTCTACTAGAGAGGATAGCTGTAACATCCCAAATTCGGGCTCATAGATACAAGTAATAGCACAAGGAAAGGATGATCACTAAGTCCAATGCAACGAAAGTCCCGGAGATTCCTTAGAAGGGAAAAAAGATTTTACAAGGGCAAATGTGTAAAACAATAGTGTTCGGGGACTAAAGAATGACGAACTAGAAACAACTAAGGGTCAGACGTTATGCCAAAAACTTGCAAAAGATGGTTCTGAGGGTTAGGCCTAAGGAGGGACCAAATTGCAAAGAAAAAATTTCTAGGCCAAGCAGGGACCTAATTGTAAATAATAAAAGTTCTGGTCAACCAATGCTCAGAGTTAGTAAAAAGGGCCCAAATGACTTAGAAAAATTCTAGAAAAATGGGAATAGGATCCCAGAGCTAATATAAGGCTAGAAATGACAGAAATGCCCTGAAGTTATTCCAGGGTTTTGAGCAATTTGAGATAGTAACTTAAATTGAATTATTTAAGCTATGAGATGGCCTCAAATAATTAGGAAAAACTAGGAAACAGTAGTTGAGGAATTTACACAGATTGTAAAATTAATTCTGTCCCTAAAAACTAACAAGGTTAGCTTTAATTAAATTTAAAACCTATTTATACGCTATTCGGGGAAAGTCAAAATAGCTGTTTAGAGTTTGACTCTTGACCCGAGAAAAATTAGAGGAATTTCCCGTGATGAAAGGGAAAGAATAAAACTCAAAGGCAGATCAACGGAGTTACGAGCTGATAGAAAGAATTCGGAGAAGGTAACCCTGATTACATATTATTTATTAATATTTCTGGGAAAAGGAGAAAGAAAATATCTAAAGACCATCATGACAGCACCGAGTCACCAAATGCAATCATGACACCTACGAGTCAGCATGCTGAGTCACTAAATACAATCATCATGACACTGCTGAGTCACCAAATGCAATCATGACACCTACGAGTCATCATATTGAGTCAGCAGAAGATAGTTATGAACAGCATAAAAATCAGAACATAGTACAGGAATATTTTTGACAGTCCTTTGTCTACCTGTTATAGTGAAATCTCTACTGTGTGACTCAGTAAGGTTAAATAGCCTGTCAGTAGAGCTAATTATTTTCATCTATACCCCTCTAAGATAGTGCCATATATGTACTTAATTAAGATGAGAAAATGGTGCCAAAACATGTTCCAATGGTATCGGGTAAGTTAGGACTCAAAAAAGTACCCTATACGGTGCAGAATGGCAAAATAGGTAGAGGAATGCCTAAGGGCTATATTTTGCACTAATTTTATATTAATTTCTTCCCTATTTTAATGCCAAAATGATGAAGGAATATGGAAGAGACAAGTGTACGGTTAGATGGGAAAAGAAGATATTACGTGTACTGTTAGATGCAAGACACGTGTACAGTCGGATGCAAGACATGTGTGCGGTTGGATTAAAGACATGTGGCTTGATGATGTAAGCATGATGTCATCAAGATGACATCACTCCAAACAAGTGTCACATTTCTTGGAGAGAAAGCTTACTTATTCAAGAAGAAAGAATGGATGGCCGAGATCGAATCAGAATCGACGGCCCTCCATTTCATCCAAGCACAAGAAACTTATGGAGAAGCTCTTGCAAAATGGTTTCTAGAGAGAGAAAGAAGAGGAAGAAAGAAAGGCCAAGTGATCCCAAGCTAAATCAAGCTCTAAAACAAGGACCTCGGAGCATCCAAGAGGATGTTTAATGGTGTTGACCGAAAATCCATAGGGTTGGAAAGACAAGGGAATCAAGGAAAAAGCAAGAGGAAAGCTATGTTACAAGATAGTAAACTTACCTATATTGTGTGCTTGATATGTATGCTTGCGTGATATGGTTTGTTGCTATGATGTGACTAAGCTATGATGAAATATTTGTAAAGTTATGTTTACAAGTTTATGTTATGTTTTACCATGGCTATATGTTCTGAAAGCATGAAATGTTGTAGCTTACTTTCTATGGCATTCATGTGTTAATGTTATAACATGTCATGCATGTGCATTATGTCTTGCGTGCTTATGGGTAGTGTTTGCTACTGAGATTCTCCTGAATCTCACCCCTCCCTAACCAACTATTTAGGTCAATCAATGGTGGGCAATTGTCACACCTTACTATTATATTGACTTAGGTTCATTTCAAAATCATTTTGGACCACATTGGATGGTCTTGGGCTCAAAAATGTTTGAAAAACGCTAATTTTCGGATTTTTACTGTTCATCAGGTTAAAATCCAATTTTCTGGCCTAACTTCAAAAATTCATAACTTATTCCACAAAAATAGAAATGAGGTGGTTCAAAGTTATATTTAAAGCTCTTTAAGTCCTATTTTAAGGAAAAATAATCTCATTATCGAATTCCTTATGAAAAAGTGTCAGTTTTTTGTGAAAGGTAACACTATCCATTTGCCAAAAACCTTTTCTCTAGATTTTGAACCTTAACTTTGAAAAATCATTAAAAATCGTATACTTAGCCATTTTTAACGTTCTACCTATCAATCTGAATCTCAGGGCATCAACTATAAGTACACAAAATTTCGTGAGGAAATTATTACAGTAACTAAATAAACCATGGCTCTAAACTAACGTCCTGCTTAAGAGTTACAGTACCAACCAATAATAATTATACATAACCAAATGTCCACGAATGTTTATGGTGTAACACCATAATTTAGCCTCCAATCTGCAGCTTGCTCTTGAGAGTTTTAGGCCCTAAAATATTACATTATATTTGGGGGATGAGATTTTTGAAAATTCCAGTAGCAAGATCAATCAACCAAAACATTAACATGCATCAATTACAAGCATTCCAACCTTTTGCTATTAATAGGGAACTACTTTACCTCATATATGTAGCACTCTAACATGCATTAGCCAAGGTATATAAAGCAAGGAGTATAGCTACACAATCATCATCATCATCATCATTTAGTTCAACCACATAATAGCACATGAAATTGCATAGCAATCAATGCAACATTCAACATTAAGGCTAATTAAATCTTACTACCTTAATCCAATGCTCTTTGATTTTTCTTGTTCTTCTTTCTTGCTTCCACAAATGCCAAACCCTAACATGGCAATCCACAAAAAGGACAGCAAGAATCATCAGCCATTCCATATAAAATCAATAACATAATTCAAGTGATTCCTAAACCCCTTAAAGCTTCCATCTTTGTTCTTGAATTTTTAGAGTTGTTTTTCATAAACCCTAAAAATTCCCTCTTGACTCAACCTCACATAATTTTTCATGTAGATTCCAAATATCTACTTGGATTTAACAAAATAAATTTTCCCCTTTCAGTTTTGAACTGGCCGAACCCTTAGGGTTGATTATCCAAAAATCTCAACTTTGATTCTATGGCTTCCAACACTTGTTCTTTAGGTTTACCCTACACCATTTTTCATTTTGAACACAATGAAAGCCTCAAAACTTTGAAAAACTCATCCTAGGGTCCAGATCTAGCTTTGGCTGAAATAGAACTCAAGCAATATGGCAAAGAAAACACTTCAAAATCAACTTACAAACTCTTGTAACCACTAGGATCTACCATACTTTGAAGTGTTCTAGCAAGATTGAACCATAAAACTTCCTCCTCTACAACATATATGTTTTGGCCAGCATCAAAAGAGAAGGGAAGCTATGTTTTTCAACCATACAACTCAAGCAAACAAGGTGGAGAATAACTTAAGAACAAAAACTAACCTTGAATCCTTAATTAAATGACCAAAGTTCATAGCTTTTCCTTAGTTCTCCTTCAAAACCCTCTCTTTTCTCTCTTCCTCTCACTTGGCCAAAATAGTGATCTGAAAATGGGGGAGGAAGACTTCACTTAATGCTCACAAAATATCCCACCAACCATCATCAATGAGTTGCCAAGTGTCATAAGCCTACTTAGTCTTAATCCTCTCCATTGGTAGCTTGACACTTGGAAAGCTTTAATTATCATCCATTGAAGGCTTGACAAGTGGCAACTTGTGGGCCAAGTAAAGTGCAAGACTCTGATTAACACTTTATCGGTGCACCTTTACTCCGGGTTTAACTTCTTTTCTATAATTACAGTGCTCTGGCCTCTGTAATTATTTTATCTCAGATCCATAAATTATTCTCCTTATTTTTATCTTCCCAAATTGCCCTCTTTGTCTCAAATTTAATTTCCCAATAATTAAATAAAAAGGAAAACTAATTTCCTTTTCTTTATTGATTTCTCCTCTTTTCAAAGGAATTAGGAAAAATCTTGGATACTTGAGGGTCTTCTTTTAATTTCATAATCTCTTATAATTCCTTGGGATACCATAGGAATTTTCTTGGGATTTTATCCTCCTTAAAAATATTTATTTGGAATTTTCTAAATAAAAGACCTTAAAGTAGCTTAAATCGCCCTTAAATTCCCTTGTAATTTCTCTAAGGGCAAATTGGTCATAATACCAATTTTATAATCCCATATAATTCTCAAGGAACATTGTCCTTATTTTTTTCTTAATTTTCTAAGACTCAAAATTATTTTTCCATGATTATTCTTGACCAATTTTCCTTAATTAGTCAAACTTTTCATAATTGGCTTAGAAAACTATAATAATTATTTTCCACCAAAATTCTTCTATTTTTCCTTGTCATTTTTGGCCTTTAAATATTTAGGGATATTCTTATTCCTAATTATCGTACTATTGGATGTGACAGCAATAATGGCATAAGAGGCAAGGAGAAGAAAGTGGAGAATTATTGATGTTAATGAATGATGTTATTATACAATGTATAATTCTCCTATTTTGTAATCTATGTTATGGATGCCAATAATGTCATGTATTTAATTACAATATTTATGGGATGAATAGAAATGTATGGGGATGATTGGAAAAGTGTAAATCCAATTTATGTATGCCAAAGAAATAGAAAGAATTAAAGTAAAAAGAGGTTAAGGGATAAAACATAGGTCATGGAGTAGTGAGTTTGTAGCTCTAGTTTGACCTATCAAATGAATGAGTTAAGCCACAAAATTTGGCAGAGTCATAGTACACATCCCAAGCTTTAAAATGAGAGGTAGATTGCCTATTTTGGATGTGTACACAAGAAGATACGAATTTTTAAAGTTAAGGCACACAATCCGGGAGTTCCCGAATTTACCAAATGAATAGTAATTTTTATTGATTAAACTGTATGAATTGGTTATGGATAAGTCCAGTTTGATATTTTTGTCTTAAGGAGAATTGAAGGATCTTTTTGTAGAATTTTAGAACACCTCAATATGATTTTTATAGAATTAGTTATGATTTTTCAAACTTGGACCTGAAATCTGAATTTAAACAATGAATAGTAATCCAAGTAGTTATGTTGAAATTTTTAATCCATGGGCTTGTATTTTGACCTGCTTGAACCATAACACTTACAAATGCGCACTCTAAGTGGTCAAAGGTAGGATGTTTCAATAGCCAACAACAATCAAAAGTACTACACAAGAGAATCTCAAAGAGGGCAAGTGTCTTCTGGAAACTCTTTACAAGACAATTGGCTGGAGAGATTGTTGCATATCTCTGAAAAGATGGATAAAAGAGTGGAAAATCTAGAAAAGTAAAGAAATGTGAAGAATTACAATACTGCCAACTACTTACAAGCATTAGTTGGACCATCATATGAACATTGTTCCTTAACTATGTATAGGAGTGATGACTGTCCAAGTCACTATGAGGAAGTTTCTGCTATATACCAAAGTAGACAAGGACAATACTCACAAAAGAACCCATAGTCATCAACTTATAATGAGGATTGGAGTGATCATCCCAATTTGAGGTAGAAGACTAATGATGATAGGCAAATAACCTCACAACTAAGATTTCATAATCAAAGGCCACCCTTAGATTCAAATTCAAGAGTCATGGTTCCTACTTAAAATACTCCTTCTTCTTCAAATGATAGTATTGCGGAGTTAGTTAAAGATATAAAAGAAGGAATAAGTGATTTGGATACAAGAATTGAAAGTACTATAGTGTCTTCTAATTCAAAACTTATTACCATGGAAAGTAAGTTTGATAGCAAGTTTGACCAGTGGAAGAATAAAACAAACAATCTTTCTGGATAGGTCACTCAACTTGCTAACTCATTCAGTGAAGTGCAAGCAAAAATTAGAGAAAGTTTGCCTTCTAACACTATAGTAAATCCAAAGTCCTTGAATACAATATCTTTAAGGAGTGGTAAGCAAGTAGGAGCTAGTGAAAATCAAGTGAGATTTATAGAAGAATGCTATCACAAGGAATTAGATTCTAGTTCAGAAGATGATTCTACACCTACTGTATAGTCTAGAAGTGGAAAAGAGAGGACACTTTTGTAGTAAAAGAGAGCCTCTCATACATATTCTGGAGCTAAGGAAGAAGCTGAATCTTCCCAAGTACAAGAAGAGAACATAGAAGTCATAAGCAACAAGAATTCAATGCATACTTCTCAAATGATCAAGTAGAGAGAGGAGGTAAAAATCTCTGATTTACCATTTCCTAATTCATTTCTAGTGTCTAGAAAATTATCTAATGATCAACTTGAGAAGGATGCTATGAATTTGTTTGGTAAACTTACTATGAATGTCCCTTTACTTGATTTTTTGAAAGGAGCACCTAAACACATGAGATTTTTAAAGGAATTATACACTAACAAGAAGAAATGTACACTAAATGAGAAAGTGCAATTGGGCTCTAATGTTTCTGCCATTTTTAAACCTCAATTACCCATTAAGTGTGCTAATCCTAGATCTTTCACAATACCTTGCACTGTTGATTAATTAAATAGTGCTAATGCTCTTTTAGACTTAGGGGCTACAATTAATGTGATGCCTCTTTCTTTACACATATCTTTAGGCATTGAAAACATTAAGAGCACTAGCATGTTAATTCAACTTGCTAATAGGACCATTAGGAAGCCCAAAGGATTATTGGAAGATATTTTGGTAAAAGTCAAGGACTTAGTTATCCTTGCATATTTTTATGTTCTGGATATGGATACCCCACCCTATATTCAAGAAACACTGATTTTGGGTAGGCCATTCCTTAGAACTGCTAATATAGTTGTGAGCTTAAAGGATGGCTACATAACCATGGAAGTAGGTCATAAGAAAATTCAATTTGATGTTTATGAAGCAATGAAACATTCCTTTGAAGACTATTAACTTTTGGGCGTCAATGCTATTGATTGTTTAATTGATGAGGCTGTGAAAGAGTATGAGTGCTCTTTGCATAAATTGAATAAGGGAGTGTAACATCCAAACTTTTAGGCTTAGAAACCAAAAATAGCCTAGATTGAATAGGCTACTAGACCCCTTTTGAGCAGAAGTCCCAAAGATGAGAAAGGAAGTCAAAGCAGTTTTAGGGACTAAACTGCAAAGTAAAAGTTTTCAGGGGCTCAAGTATAATCAAGTTAGAGGCTCCAGTAAAGTCTCGAAGGCTCAGAGAGAGAAAAGAGGCTAGATACAGGCCAAAGGTTAAGTTAGAAACCTCAAAGAGAGGATTGTATGAAGTTAGGTCCAAGCAGGGACTAAATCGTAAATTCAGAAAGTTATGACCAACAGGGATAAAAATGGAAGAGTACACAGAGAATTCTAAGAAAATCCCAAAAAAATGGGAAATAATATTGTAAGGCTCTTTTGTGAAGAGAAAAGACGAAAATACCCCTGAGGTAGCTTCAATGAAATTTATGAGGTTATTACTAATAAAAAGTATACTATTTGAGGTAATTATTTAAAATAGCAAGATACCTCAAAAATGTATACAAAAATGATATTAAATGGTTGAAAGGTTGTACTAATTTATAAAATTAGTCCCGCAACCAAAAGGCCAGTGAAGTGGCTTTAATAAATTAAAGAACAGGTTTTGCCGATAAAAGAGCATTTTAGTAAATGAATTTTTATGCAAGGCTTAAAGGAAGTGTTATGACCTAAAAAAATTCATAGATATTCTCTAGAATTAAAGGGAATTTATGAAACAAACAGAAGAATTCTGAGCTCCAGAAGGCCATAAAGAAAGTCGAAGAAATGTGGGCCAAGTAAATTCGGAGGAAACTTAGGAAACAAGTTTGATCCAACGGCTAGGATCTAATCTCCCTTCTCCTCTACCACTTTTATGACACTTGGCATCTTCTAGAAGGTTGAGGTAAGCATGATGCAATGTGATGTAAAAGTCAACTTGAAGTTCCAAGATTGCCCTTACCCTTTCTATTAGCCACCAAGGGTTTTTTGGTCCATTCAAGCCAAAGTTTTGGCTATAAATAGGCACTCCCTCCCCTTCATATTTCAGCCAAGCAAGGATCTATAGGGAAAACTCTGCCGCTTTTGCATCTAGAGAGAGAAAGAGCTATTTCTAGTGAGAGAAAGTTCACCTAAGTTCAAGCTTCAAGATCAAGGTATGTGGTAGTTGTAGCATCTGATTTGATGCCTATTTCGAATTAGTTACTGTTCATATCTGATTCTTAAATTTGGCATACTTAAAGTACACTCTGTGAGTTTTAAATCCATGGGTAGAACACTTCATTTGGACATGTATACGATTTATGGTGATTTTTCAAAGTTAGGGTTTGAAATCTGAAAACAGTGTTGAACTTTTGGAAGAGTTTCAAGTTCCGTACAATTCTGGTACTGTTCGGCATAGAATTGGTTCCTAAAACTATTTTTCCTTTAAATTTAACTTAAGGAGATTTCAGTGAGACTTAGAACCACTTAGTTTCAATTTTTTTAGAATTAATTATGAATTTTCAAAGTTGAGCAAAAATTCTGAAGTTTTTGCGTGAACAGTACCCGCGAACCAAAATTTCCAGATTTGATCTTCCTGAATCTAAGGCCATCTCAAGTGGTCCTAATTGACAAGAAATGGATCATAAGGATGGGAAATGATGAGATTTATGTTAGGAAAGCTAGAAAGAAAACCCTAAGACTAAGAGAAAGGGTTGAGGTTCAAGAGAGATAGTCTTGAACTTTATGTAATCTAGTGGTCCTAATGGATTGTATGATCATTATGGTTATGTTTAGGACCTTTGGAACATCCAAAAGGATGTTTGGTGATATTGACCGAATGCCCACATGGTTGGAAAGTCAAGGGAGTCAAAGGAAAAGTGAGAGGAAAGCTTGAGGTGCAAGGTAGTGAACTTACCTATTGTCATTGCTTGATGTTGTATGCTTATGTGTTGCCGTGTACATGTTATTGAATGTTATTGTGACATATTTTAGCTACTGTAATTGCTATTCATGATGAGTAGATTATGTCTCCATGGCCATGCATCAAGAAGTTAGCTTTGAGCATGCTAATATGTCACTAATTAACAAGAGAATAAACAAGTTACGTGTAGTGCATTAGCATCCATCTAGCATGATTATGTGGTATTGTTTGCTACTGAGATTCCCCCAAATCTCACCCCTCCCTAATCAACCATTTAGGTCAGTCATCAATGGGCAATAATGGCATGAGAAGCAAGGAGAAGAAAGTGGAGAATTGTTGATGTTAATGAATGATATTATCATTCAATATGTAATTCTCCTATTATGTAATTATTGTTATGGATGTCAATGATGCCATTTATTTAATTATAATCTTTATGGCATGTATAGAAATGTATGAGCATGGATGGGAAAGAGAAAGCCCATGTTATGTATGCGAACGAAATAAAAAGAATTAAAGTAAAGAGATGTTAAGGGATAAAACGTAGGTCCTGGAGCAGTGAGTTTGTAGCTCCAGTTTGACCTATCAAGTGAATGTCTTAAGTGATGAGATTTGGTAAACTTATAGTACACATCCCAAGCTTTAAAATGAGAGGTAGATCATCTCCATTAGATGTGTACACAAGGAGATACGAATTTCCAAAGTTGAGACACATAACCTGGAAGTTTCAGATTTTTGAAATGAATAGTAACATCTATTGATTTAACTGTACGAATTGGGCAAGGATAAGTCTAATTGGATATTTTTTCCTTAAAGAGCATCAAAATAGCTTGCAGTATAATTGTAGATCACCCTAATACAATTTTTATGGAATTAGTTATGTATTTTTTAAGTTGGCCCTGTAATCTGAAACTTAAACAGTGAATAGTAACCCGAGTAATTAATTGGAATTTTTAAATCCACGGGCTTGTGTCATGATCTGCTTGAACTATAACACTTAGGAATGCGTGCTCTGAGGGGTTAAATGTAGGAAGTTTCAGGGAGAAACTTTGGATACTGGTTTTTCTTTTCTTGATGTCAATTCTCTTTTTTGCCTTGATTCGTTTTTAGATGATAATGATGATGTGTGTAGTATTGACTCTTTGATAGTTGATAGCTCACTTTCCACTTTATCATCTTTTTCTTTTGATTTATCTTCTATTAGTGATGAAGTATTTTCTCATGCATCAAGCTAAGAGCTTGGAAAGGATTTTATGTCTGATTTTGTAGAAGTGGAAAAGCTGGCTTAAACTATATTGAACAAGGAAAAGGAAGAAGGTAATACGGGATTCAATGATAAGAAGCAAGAAGATACAGCTTTAGCAATCACCCAAGTTTAGAAGACCAAGGAAAGGGAAGAAAACATAACTTCTTCTCCATAATCTATACTTACTTATTCTACTCCACTTCATTTTAATTATGCCAACTCTTTACATACTATATGATACCTTGCTAATTTCTTCTCAAGCCTTGCTATAGAGATGGACCAAAGAAAGAGAAGTCAAGGTAAGGAATAACAAATAGTTGATTCATTCCTAGTAATGCAGGGAAAGGATATGCTCAACTCTACAGTACAAAATAAGGGGTTTTCTGACCTTATTTCTCCTGAAATTGATGTTACTTCTAAGAGGCATACATCATTTGATTCATCTTATAATCATACATATTTCCACACACACCTTTAGCATGTTTAGCTGTTTTAGAACTTAAAGAGTTGATACCTTCTATTATTAAACCACTAGATTTGGAACTTAAACCATTGCGTTCTCATTTGAAATATGCATACCTAGTTGAAAACAATAAATTGCTTGTGATCATAGCTAGCATCTTATCTGATATTAAGGAGAAGAAATTGCTCACTATTTTGAAAAGAAATAAGAAGGCAATAGGTTGGTCTATGGCTGATATCCTTGGTATTGCTCACTCTATCTGCACACATAAAATTTTACTTCATGGAGGAGCAAAACCAGTGAGACAACCACAGCATAGACTTAATCTACTCATCTTAGATATTGTCTTGAGTGTTGGAATTATATATCCAATTTCAGATAGTGAGTGGGTTTGTCCTGTGCAAATAGTACCAAAGAAGAATGCTATCACTGTTGTTAAGAATGAAAAGAATGAATTAATTCCAACAAGGGTCCAAAACTCATGGAGGGTATGTATTGATTATAGAAAATTGAATAATGCCACATGTAAAGATGACTTTTCCCCTTTTTATTGATCAAATGCTTGAGAGATGGGTTGGAAGAACTAACTACTGCTTTTTAGATGGTTTTTCAGGCTATTTCCAAATTCCTATCACTCCTGAAGGCTAGGACAAGACCACATTCAACTGTCCATTTAGGACATTTTCCTATATGAGGATGCTTTTTAGGCTATACAATGCCCTGGGTACTTTTCAAAGAGCTATGATATCCATTTTAGTGAATTTCTAGGCTCATCTATGGTAGTGTTTATGGATGATTTTACTGTGTATGGTGACACATTTGATGATTGTTTGGAAAGTCTAGATAGGGTTTTGTCTAGTGTATTGATAGGAATTTGATCATGAATTTTGAAAAATGCCATTTTATGGCTAACAATGGAATTGTCTTCAGTCATCTAGTCTCTAGGAAAGGAATTGAAGTAGATAAAGCTAAAATTGAAGTAATTGCTTCTTTGCCTTATCCAACTAACTTGAAGGAACTTAGGTTATTCCTTAGACATACTGGTTTCTATAGAAGATTTGTGAAAGATTTCAGGAAAATAGTAAACCCTTTATCTCGGCTCATGCAAAAGGATGTGGAATTTGTTTTTGATGATGCTTGCAAAAAGGCTTTTGATTCATTAAAAGCATGCTTGTTTCTCTACCTGTACTTTCTGCACCTGATTGGAACTTGGATTTTGAACTTGCTTGTGCTGCATCTCATACTTCCATTGGTGCTATGCTAGGCCAAAATGTGAATAAGCTGTCTTAAGTCATTGGATATGCATCTAAAACCCTTGACAATGCACATATTAATTATACAACCACTGAAAAGGAACTTTATGCTATTGTATTTACTTTAGCCAAGTTTAGACCTTATCTTCTTGCATCAAAAGTGGTTGTCTCTACTGACCATGCTGCTATGACATTTTTGTTTAGCAAACCACACACTAAGCCTAGACTTTTAAGATGGGTTTTGCTCCTCCTAGAGTTTGACATAGAGATTAAAGACTGAAGTGGAGCTGAAAACCATGTTGTAGACCATTTGAGTCGATTGCAACTAGAAACTGTAGTTTTTTACCCTAATCTAATTTGTGATGAATTTCCAACTGCTATTCTTTGTTCTATAGCCTTTTATGACCCATAGTTTGCTAACATGGTCAATTTTCTTGCTACTGGTTTAATCCTTGCTATATTCTCTCATTTTCAGACTCAAAAGCTCAAAAGTGAAGCCAAGTATTACATTTGGGAACCACCTCACTTATAGAGGATGTGCAACAACCAATTGATTAGGCGTTGTGTCCTAAATGAAAAAATTCAAGGCATTTTAGAGGCATACCATTCCCATGCTTGTGGAGGCTATTTTAGTGCTAAGAGGACTTCAAGGAAGATTTTAGAATCTAGATTTTATTGGCCTACCCTCTTTAAGGATGCTTATGAGTTTTGTAAGAGTTGTGACAAGTACCAAAGGTTTGGAAGTAATACTAAAAGGAATGAGATGCCTCAATATCCTATCCTCTTTTGTGAAACCTTTGATGTACAGGGTATAGATTACATAGGTCCATTTCCACCTTCTTCTAGAAATCATTATATTCTCTTAGCTGTGGATTATGTTTCAAGATGGATTGAAGCTATTCCCATAAAGAAAGATGATGTAGTCACAGTTTCAAAATTCATAAAGTCACATATCTTCACATAGTTTGGAATCCTTAAAGCTATGATAAGTGACCGTGGGACTCACTTTTGCAATAAGCTACTAAATGGGTTGTTCTCTAAGTTTGGGGTTACTTACAAGATGTCCACAAGCTATCACCCCAAGACTGATGGTCAAACAGAGGTTTCCTCAAATTTCCTTCCTTTAACCCCTCAGTGTATGTGTTTGTAAGCATTATGGTTCAAGCAGATCATGACACAAGCCCATGGATTTAAAAAATTCCAACATAATTACTTGGGTTACTGTTTACTATTTAAATTCCAGATTACAGGTCCAACTTCAAAAATTCATAACTAATTCCATAAAAATTATGTTGAGATGTTCTAAAATTCTATAGAAAGCTCTTTCAATGCTCTTTAATGGAAAAATATCAAACTAGACTTATCTATGACCAATTCGTACAGTTTAATCAATAAAGATTACTATTCATTTAGTAAAATTTGGAAATTCCAGATTCTATGCCTTAAATTTGGAAATTCATATCTCCTTGTGTACACATCCAATTAAGGTGTTCTACCTCTCATTTTAAAGCTTGGGATGTGTACTATAAGTCTACCAAATCTCGTGGCTTAACTCATTCATTTCATAGGTTAAACTGGAGCTACAAACCCACTGACCCATGACCTACGTTTTATCCCTTAACCACTCTTTACTTTAGTTCTTTTTATTTCTTTGGTATACATAACTCGGGTTTACTCTTTCCCATTCATTCTCATACATTTTTATACATGTCATAAGCATTATAATTAAATACATGGCATCCTTGGCATCCATACACATAATTTACAAAATGAGAGAATTACACATTCATCAACAATCTTATTCATTAACATGAATAATTCTCCACTTTCTTCTCCTTGCTTCTCATGCCATTATTGCCCATTGATGATTGAACTAAATGGTTGGTTAGGGAGGGGTAAGATTCAAGAGAATCTCAGTAACAAACATTACCACATACATACACAAGATGGATGCTAGTGTATGTTATGTAGTTTTTCATAAACTTAAGTTAATTAGTGACATGCCATCATGCTTTATGCTTGGTACAAAAATGCATGGCCATGGAAACATGTTAAAAATAGCATTTCCAGAAATAATCATCATGTCACAACATCATACAAACATCAACAAAAGAAACCAACACATAAGCTTACCACATCAAGCACATAAAGGGTAAGTTCACTACCTTGGACTTCAAGCTTTCCTCTTACTTTTCCTTTGACTCCCTTGGCCTTCCAACCATAACGGTTTTTAGTCAACATCAATCAAACATCCTCTTAGATGTTGCAAGGTCTTAAACATAGCCATATTGATCATACAATCTATTAGGACCAAGAGATTACATAATGTTTAAGACTAGCTCTCTTGAACCTCAACCCTTTCTCTTGGTTTTACGGTTTTCTTTCTAGCTTTTCTAACATAAATTTCATTATTTCCCATCCTTAAGATCCATTTCTTGTCAATTAATACCACTTTAGATGGTCTTAGATTCAAGAAGATCAAATTTGAAAATTTCGCTTCACGAGTACTGTTCACACAGAAATTCCAGAATTTTTGCTCATATTTGAAAATTCAAAATTAATTATAGAAAAATCAAAACTAAGTGGCTCCAAGTCTTACTAAAAATCTACTTAAGTTCTATTTGAAGGAAAAATAGTTTTAGAAACCAATTCTATGTGAAATAGTACCAACATTGTACGGAATTCACTACTCTTCCAAAGGTTAAACACTGTTTCCAGATTTCAAGCCCTAACTTTGGAAAATCACCATAAATCGTACACATATCCAAATGAAGTGTTCTACCTATTGATTTAAAGATTACAGAGTGTACTTTAATCATGCCAAATTTCAGAATCAGACACAAAGAGTAACTTATTCTAAATAGGCATCAAAGCAGATGCTATAACCATCACATACCTTGATCTTGAAGCTTGAATCTTGTTCCTTCTTCTTGGCCTTCACTCCCACGCTTTTCTCTCTAAATTTTGGCATAGTTTCCCCTCTACAAATGGCTGCCAAAATGCTCTTCCAAGGTGGGGTATTTATAGCCAAAACTTTGGCTTGAATGGACCAAAATGCCCTTGGTGGCTAATAGAAAGGGTAAGGGCAATTTTAGAACTTTAAGTTGACTTTTACATCATCATTGCATCATCTTCTTGCATCATCCTTACTCATTCTTCTAGAAAGTTCTAGGTATCACAAAAGTAGTGGAGGAGAAGGGAGATTAGATCGTAGCTATTGGATCAAAACTTGTTCCCTAAGTTTCCTCCTACTTTACTTGGCCCACATTTCTCTGACTTTCTTTATGGCCTTCTGGAGCTCAAAAAATTCTTTTATCTACTCCATAAATTCCCTTTAATTCTAGAGAATATCTATGAATTTTCTCAAGCCATAACACTTCCTTTAAGCCTTGCATAAAAGTCATTTACTAAAATGCCCTTTTATTGGCATAATCGGCTTCTTATTTATTAAAGCCATTCCACTGGCCTTTTGGTTGCAAGACTAATTTTATAAATCAATACAACCTTTCAATCATTTAACCTCATTTTTGTGTACATTTTTTAGGTCTCTTGTTGTTTTAAATACTTACCTCAAACACTGTACTTTTTACCGGTCATAATCTTATAAATTCCATTTAAGCTGTCTCAGGGTATTTTCATCATTTCTCTTCACAAAAGAGTCTTAAAATATTATTTTCTATTTTTTGGGATTTTGTTGGAATTTTCTGTGTACTTTTCATTTTTACCCCTAATGGCTGTAACTTTCTGAATTTACGGTTTTGCCCCTGCTTAGGCTCAACCTCATAAAACTATCTCTTTGAGACTTTTAACTTATTCTTTTGGCTTGTATCTAGCCTCTTTTTCTCTTTCTGGGCCTTTGAGACCTTACTAGAGCCTCTAACTTTGATTACTCTTTAGCCCCTATAAACTTTCACTTTGTAGTTTAGTCCCTGAAACTGCTTTTACTTCCTTCCTCATCTTTGGGACCTTTGCTAAAAGGGGGCTAGTAACCTATCCAATTCACTCCATTTTTGGTACTTTTAGACCCAAAAGTTGGGATGTTACATTTCCAATAGGGAGATTAAATAGATTTTGGAGAAGATAGTTAAACCATCAAGATAAGACTGCAACATTAAATTCGAAGAAGCTCTGTGGGCCTATAAGACTGCATACAAGACACCTATAGGAATGTTACCCTATAGGGTAGTCTATGGAAAAGCTTGTCATCTCCCAGTTGAACTAGAGCATAAGGCTTACTGGGTAATTAAAGCATGTAATTTGGATTTTAAAGCTACTGCAATGGAAAGGAAATTGCAACTGTGAGAGTTGGAAGAAATTTGAATGGAAGTATATGAGAGCTCTAAAACCTACAAGGAGAAGACTAAAATCATTCATGGCAAAGGAATTTTGAAGAAACAATTTCATGAGTGTGATAAAGTTTTGCTTTTCAAGGCCAAGTTCAAGTTTAAACATGGAAAGCTAAAAACCAAGTAGGATAGGCTGTATCTAGTCACCAAAGTACATCTTTTTGGAATGGTTGAATTAATAGATGAAAAAAATGGCCAAAGTCTAAAGCTTAATGGTTACTTACTCAAGTTGTATCATGAAAACTTCCATCCCCTTGAGGCTACAGGTTGTTTCTTCCACCTTATATTCTCATGTGCTTTTATCTGCATATTTGAAATTGTTTAGCATTGGGAAATTTTTTTGTTTGTTTGTCTTCTTTTAATTGGTTTTTTCCTGTTTGCATGGCTCATCAGTTTTGTATTGAGGACAATACTATGTCTAAATGTGGGGGAGATAAGTATTTACATATGGCTTAATTAGATGATGATTGTGTTGATATTTGAGTTGTGATTGAAGTAATTGAGCCATGTTTTGCAGCTAAGCATATGATTTAATTCAAAGGTTTTGGTTCTTAATGATGCATTATATTTTCCTATAATTTAGAGCTGCATTTGTTAGGATTTGAATGATAATTTTTGTTGGAAAATTTAGTTATGTGAAAAGCGCCACGGCCCTTTGAGTAATCCATCACAGTGCCTGATAAAGAGTCAACTCTGTAACAGCTGTCGCGGCCTGTTTCGAAATGCGCCACAATGCCTATTCCTTAACAAAGGTAAACATCTCCTTTTTTATATTAAATGCTGCTAAGTGTTTGTGTTGTGCTGATTTAGAATCCTTTTAAGGAGAGAAAATTGAATTCGTTCACCTAACACTTTGTCATTAGTTGAAAACCCTTTTTGAAAATCAATTAATAACCCATGATGTATTCTTACAAGCTGGAAATCTATTTTGCAATCTTGTCAAAATCTATGCTTAGTTGATGTTATTCTTATTACAAACCTCTTTCGTGGGACTGATGTTGGTAGCACTTAAGTTAGTGACAAGATATGGTTCAATTAAAGCAAGCGAATGAGAGAAAACCCACATGGAAGGAAATTGAGCCTATATGTTCTAAATTAGTGTGCACACTCTCTGGTCCTATATTCCTCTAGAACTTCTCCTAATTCTTCATTGAGACTTCATTTTGATATGGGAAAGATGCAAATGATAGAAGGCATTTTATTCTAAACCTATTCTAATCAAAACACAAACCCTTTCACATTTAACCTTTGTTCACCCCTTTGAGCCTTCAATTTCATTTCATTCTTTGGCTTTTAGTAAGTAATTTACATGAGTTACAGTTACAATTGGTCTTTCAATCTCAAAAGTACGTTAATAATATCAATGTTTTTGCCTTTTAGATGCTAACACTAAAAAAAAAAGTGACAGAAAAAGAAATAAAGAGAAGAAAATCTATAGAAAAAGCTAAAGAAAGAGAGAATAAGTTGGAACAAAAGAATAAAAGTTGAAATAAGGCATTCCATGGTGGTTAGAAGAGCAAGGATTTTTGTTCCAAAAGTTTAAATCTGCACATTGGTGTCTTTTCATGATTATACTTTAGCTCACTTTGAGTTGATGCTTCCTTACTCATGCATTTCATTTGTTAGTTCATCGATTCTATCTCAGCCTTTTCCAACATTATAACCTTAAGAAAGACTTCTTGATGTATTGAACTCATATGGTACAGTGGTAGAGATGTTGAGAATTTTGAAAAGCCTATGGCAGGGCATAGACTAGTAGAGAGGAGAGAAAATCTAGCCCTTGGTGAGTAGAAGGAAACACTTTAATCTGAGAGTCTCTTGTTTCACTTGTAATGATTGAGCTATGTTTAGCATTAATGTTCTTGTCATTGATTAAAAGTTTTGTGGGTTGATTTGCCAAGGGATAGTACAACTAGTGTATGGATTTTGATTTTGATTGTACTTAGATTGACATCTTTGTTAAATGTGTTTTAGGGAATGAATTGATGATCCTTTGCCCGGAGTGCAAAGTAGTAGTGTGGAGGAATTTGATATTTCTCTATATTTCATTGATTATAGTATGATTTTTATGAAATTATATGTTTAATTTTGGAGTTAATTGTGATAAAATACTAATATTGTTTAGAAGGAGTGTTTGTAATTTCATATGAATTCAGGTCTAAAAATCAAAGAAACAAACATTCAAGGATTTGGTAACCAAAAGTGGTAGACTTTCTGTAAAAGGCGTTATGGCGAATTTGAAGAAGCACCATGGCAGATGTTGTTTTAACAGAAGCTCCGCATCACTAATTCAGACGACGTCATTTTGGAAATACACCATGGCTGATGATCAAAGGCATTACAGTGGATGATGGGAATCAGCGATTTGAACCAGAAAACACACGACAAAATCTTGAGAAGGAAAGATCCACAAAATCTAGAGAAGGAAAGAACCAGATCTTGGAGCTCCATTTTGGTTAGCGTGCGGATCCTGAACTAATTTTCAGTTGGGAGGCAAGAGAGGGGATTAGTTTTTGATGTGGAGAGTAAAGCATTTTGGGGGGAGATCTAGTTTTCCATCTTCATCTCTATCTTTCTATTCTCTCTGAATCCTCCGTCCAGATCTCCCACCTCCTAACCATCACCATTGCTGCTGTGGAGTCCACATCCCCCAGCTTGAGTCTTCAATCCTCCATGTCCAGCTAAGCTTCAAGGATGTTTAGGAGTTATAATAGATCCTGAACCATAGTCTTATTAGGGAAGAGTTTAGAGTTTATAGGTGTTTAATTTTAGTGACATTTTGATTGTGTTGTCAACCTTTGTTTTTGAATTTAGACTCCTCTCTCTATCCATTTTTCTGATTTGTGGTTTGGTTAATTGTATTCAAAGGTTATCTTCTTGATTTAAAGTAATGATGTGTGATTCTTTAGCTAGGTCTAGTTATAGATTCATACATTATGATTGAATTCTTGAGAAGTATTGGTTGATATTTCTTTTGTAAGTGGCTGAATCTCTATTTAATCAATCTTATCTCATCAGAAATCAATTTAATTAAAGCTCTTAAACTCTAATTAATGCAAGAAAGGAAGTAAAAACGAAGTTATATCTCCTAGGAATCATTCATCTCATAGATTTCCAATCCCATGACATTCTCTATTCTAAACTCTTGATTTCTTGATTAAAGTTCTAGAAATGACTTCATCTCAGTTGCCAACGTAGTCACCTAATTTCTACCCTAATTTGTGACTTAATCACTTAATAACATATTAGGCATTTAAGTTCCTTAAGATTGATCTCTGGTTAAGCATCATCTATTGCATTAATAAGAGTAATTAAATTTGGTTTTAAGCGATATAAGATCAGACTAACACTGAGTAGGTTGTGATATAGGCTTTCAATCTAGTATACGTCTTCAACTTTCATTCCTTTATCACTTCCTATTTCTTTGATTCCAGCAATTCTTCTAGATTGATTTTGTTACACCTTACTACTAGAATGACTTGGAGTTTAGTTAGAACCATTTTAGACCACATTGGATGGCCTAGGGCTCAAAAATTTCATAAAAACACTGATTTTCAGATTTTTACTATTCATTTGGTAAAAATCCAATTTTCTAGTCCAACTTCAAAAAATCATAACTTAATCTAGAAAAATTGAAATAGAGTGATTCAAAATTCTGTGGAAAGCTCTTTAAATGCTATTGCATAGAAAAATAATATTCAAAATTAATTCCTTGGGAGAAAGTCTCAGATTTTTGTGAAAGTCACCTCTATCTTTTTGGTAAAAATCTTTTTTCCAGATTTTAAACCTTAAATTTGAAAAATCACCAAAAATTGTATAGTTGGCCATTTTTAATATGCTTCCTATTGATTTGAACCTCACAATATGAAATTTAAGCATACCAAATTTTGTGAAGAAATTCATTTGAGAACTTAATATAAATGTAGCTCCAAGTTAGCATCTAACTTAGGGTTACAGCACCAAACATACATACTGATACATGACCAAAATATAATTATTTCCTCATGGTTCACCACCACAATTACCCTTCAATTGGTAGCTTCCCTTTTTGATGATTCAGCCCCTAAAATGTTAGGTTATATATGGGGGATGAGATTTCAATGAAATCCTGGTAGCAAGATCAATCAACAAAAATATTAACATACATCAATTACAAGCATTCCACCTTTTTTACTATTAATAGGGAACTACTTTATCTCATACATGTAGCACTCTAACATGTAATAGCTAAGGCACTTAAAGCAAGGAGTATAGCTACACATCATCATCATCTAGCTCAACCACATAATAGCACATGAAATTTTCCTAGCAATCAATGCAACACTTAACATTAAAGTTAATTAAATCTTACTGCCTTGATCCAAAAGCTTTAATGATTCTTTGATCTTCTTCCTCTCCTCTACAATTAATAAATCTTAACATCAAAACCATAAAAGGGGTAGTAACATTACCAACCAAACCATGTCAAAAATCAATAACAAAACTCAATAAATTCTTAAGCCCTTTAAAGCTTCTCTCTTTATTCCTTAATTTTTAGAGCTTGTTTCCTTCACCCTAAAAATTCTTTCTTAGTTCATTTCTATATGATCTTTTTATGTAGAATCCAAATATGGACTTGGAATTTTAAAAACACATCTCCTCCCTCTTGATCTTGATTTGTCCGAGAGGTAGTGATTATAGCCCTTTAATATCCAATTTCATTTTAATGCATTTCAATGCTTATGGCTTAGGTTTACCCTACACAAAACTTCATTTTAAAGCCAATGGAATCATCAAAACATGCAAAATCTCATCCTAGGGCTAAGTCATTGTTTGGCCGAAACATACATATAGGTTTCTTATCATGAAAACCTTCCAAACAACAACTTAAACCACTTGAAACAACCATGATTTAAGGTGTTCTAGCTATATTTAACTTCAAAACTTCCTTCCCTACCCCTAAGATCAATTCAGCCAGCACCATTAAGGAGGAAATTTAGAATTTTCAACCATCAAAATCAAGAGAATCAAGCAAGGAACAGCATAATACCAACTACTAACCTTAACTCCAAGCTTTCTTGATCCAAAGTGGTTGATTCCTCCTTGTTCACCCTTCAAGTTCTCTCTTTTCCTCTCTTATTCTCTCTTGGCCAAACCATATCTGAAAAATAGGGGAGAAAGAGCTCACTTAATGCTTCAAAATATCTCAACTACCATCATTTAATGATATGCCAAGTGTCACTTCCCTACTCCTTCTTGAAACTTCTTTCTTAAGTAAGTAAATCCAAATACAATTAGTTTCCAAAGTCAAGATCCTCTCTTCTTAAGGCTTGACACTTGGAAACTTTAATTACTCTCTAGTAGGGGCTTGACAAGTGGCAACTTGTGGGCTAAGCAAAGTGCAAGACTCTAATCTACACTTTATCGGTGTACTTTTACTCTGGGTTTAATTTCTTTTCTATAGTTATAATACTCTAGCCTCTATAATTATTTTCTGTCAGATCCATAATTTATTCTCCTCAATTTTCTCTTCCTAAAATGCCCTCTTTATCTAAATCTTAAATTCTCATTAATTAAATAAAAAGAAAAAACTATTTTCCTTTTCATTAGTGATTTTTCCACTTGTTAAAAGAATTAGAAAGAATCTTGGATATTTGAGGGTCTCCTTTTAATTCTATAATCTTTTATAATTCCTTAGGACATCATAGAAATTTTCTTGGAATTTTATTCTCCTTCCAAATATTTATTTGGAATTTTACAAATAAAAGGCCTTAAATTAGCCTAAATTGCCCTTAAATTCTTTTGTAATTTTTTCAAGAGTAATTTGGTTATAAAACCAATTTATATCCTCATATAATTCTCAAGGAACATTATTCTTATTTTTTCTCAATTTTCTGAGGCTTGAAAATATTTTTCCATAATTATTTTTGACCAATTTTCCTTAATTAGTCAAATTTTCATAATTAACTTGAATAATAATAATTATTATTTTCTACCAAAATTCTTTATTTCTCCTTATTATTTTTGGCCCTTAAATGTTTAGGAATATCCTTTTTCCTAATTACCGTATTACTGGATGTGATAGATTTCCACCAAAACTCACTTTGCCACCTTCTCTAGGTTTGAATGATGAGAATTTATCAGTATCACCCGTTATGTGTCTAGAATATCCGTTGTCAATGTACTACTTGTTTGTTCTGGATGTTTTAAGACATACCTGTAATAGTAAAATCACGATTTAGGTACCCATACCTTCTTGGGTCTTTTCTGGTTAGTTTGGTTTGTCTGCGGTACATAAGTACCTTTAGGCACCCATTTTAATGTACCGTAGGTTCCTTTCTTCTTGTGATAACAAGAAGAGATTGTATGACCCTTAAGGTTGCAGCAGGAACATAATGCAAAAGAATTGGAAGAATGAACAACATTTCTAAGGAATGTTAGATATGATCGACCACTATTTTTCTTCTTCCCCTTTTTCTTATCCTGAGTAGGATCATATCCTGTTCCGGACTTATCCATCGTACAACATTGATCTCCCAGAATTACTTTGAGCATTTCACTACCCTTACCGAACCTCTTCAGAGTTTTACTGAGCTTCTCAGTTTTCTTTCTGTTCTGCTCACATTCTGTGCAGATTGAAGGTGTAGTGTCTTTCTGCTTTGCTTATTGTTCCACCAGAATCTTTATCTTCTTTTTGGAGCTTACCGATTCTTTAGCTATTCTTACTAGCTTAGAATTTAATGCATTATATTCAGATTGCAATTCATCATAAGAAGGTTCAGAAATGATTACCTCATCAGTCTCTGAATCTTCATCTTCTTATGCCACAAGACTATCTTCTTCTTCCAATGAGCTATCTCCCCAGATTGATGTCACAAATGCCTTCTTCTTTCTGAACTTCTCTTTCTTTTTGTCTTTCTCCTTCATCTTAGATAGTTGAGGATAATCTGCTTTAATGTGTCCCAGCTTCTTGCATTCAAAACAAATTATTGGGTCTTTGGGCTCGTTTTAAGATGTGGCCGCCTTATGTTTTGATTGGAACCTCCTTCTTGCTCTATTTTTATAGAGTTTCTTAAACCTCCTAATTATGAGGCCCATCTCTTCATCCTCCAAATTCTCTTCATCATCGTCTTCAATCTCTTGAGCTTTGAGAGCAATACCCTTATGATTTTTCTCATTCATTTCTTTCTTATATTTTTGCTTGCTCTCATACTCTGCCAAGCTTTCAAACAATGTACCAACTTAGCCAATTGACTCTCCTTTTGTTTCTTCAATGACTGTCACCTTTGGTTCCTATTCTTTGGTAAGTCCACCAAGTATCTTCCTTACTTGATCTTCCTGACCGTATTTCTTCCCCAGGGTGGTGAGGTGGTTGATAAGATGTGAGAACCTTACTTCCATATCTTGGATGCTTTCTCTGTCTTTCATTCTGAGGAGTTCATATTCTACAGTGAGAGTATTTATTTTGCTCTGGTTTACTCTGGTTTTTCTTTCATGAGCAATCTCCAGAGCCTCCCATATTTCTTTAGCTGTTTCCAGGCTTAAGACCTAAAAGTATTCTCTCTAGCCTAGTGCATAGGTTAACATATTGATGGCTTTGTTGTTTAACAAAACAAGCCTTTTATCTTCTTTATCGAACTCTCTCGGGCTCTTTGCTATTTATTGATCATTGACAATCTTTATTGGAACGTAGTTCCCATTCTCTCTCACATCCCATAGACTATATTTCATTGCTTTAATAAATATCTTCATCCTCATTTTCCAGAGGGTGAAGTTTTCACCATTGAAGACCGGTGGTTTTGATATTAAGCATCCTTTGGGTAACACACTATCTCTGAAACCTATCATAGGATCTCTCTTTAGATGGTTAAGTCTTAAATGAAAAGACCTGCTTTGATATCAAATGTTAGTGACAGTTTTACCCAAGAGGGGGTGAATTGGGTAATGTATAAAAAGTTAACTAAATAAAATAATTGAATAGATAAAACAAAGGAGATGAGTTTGGAAGGTTCCACCAAAGAATGGAGACACAGAGTTTATATAGGTTTCAATCTCAACTACTTGACCTATGTCTAGTCATCAGAATGCCTCTGAGATTTTCACTATATCCCCAAGATTGAATGGGCTCTTGGTACCTCAGTACAGTAATTAAATCCCTCAATCACTCCCCCTTGCTACCCGCAAGGTTACAATCCTCTCAAGAGTCCACACTCTTAAGTTACTCTCAAAATTGAGGAAAGAAAAATATATCAAACTCTCTCATAGAGTATATAAATGATAAACACTGAAGTTCGGTAAAACAGAGTATTAAATACAATAATAGATTTTTAGTAGGTGGTAGCTCACATATTCAATACTTTATTCAATACTCTTCACATCTTTTATAGTTGGAGTATTTCAATTATCTGTTAGACTGAAGAGCTTCTAGTCATTGGAAGATCACTTACGTGTGTTCAATAGTTACAATGGTTGTTAGCCATTACTGCATCTGACACAGTAGGTTAAGGGCTATAATATAACTATTGTGCTTCGTAATCTATAGAAATATATTGGCACAAGTGAGTTTTCTTCAAGGGAAATAGGAATGAGTAACAGAAGAAGTGATGATTCTTGACATTAATACAATAGTTGAAAAACATAGAATCAATCATCAGATACTTAGAAAATAAAATGAACTTACTTGTTTGATGTTTTGATAGATAATTCTTTAATTGATCATCTTATCGATTAATTACAAGAGAAATAGATATAGTAGATATATGTATTTATCGAGTAAATTAGGGATCATACAATGATCGATAAATGGTGAAATACAAACATAGTGATCTTCACAAGTGAAGTATATTTAAATCATGTGCACAGTTTATTTCTTTCAAATTTTTGTTTATCTTCATATTTTTTCAAAAGAGAATTATAAGATTAAAGAAGGCTGAGAAAAACTTAAAGATAAAATGAAAATATGTTTTATGATAGATCGTTGCAAAGAACTGTATTGGTGCTTTGATCAAATAGATGATTGAAGAATGCTTGATCAATCATATTATCGATTAAGCTAAGAAGACTGAAATCTATTTTCAAGTTGTGATGATTGAATACTTCTTTGATAAAGGGTTGTTCAAACAAATGATCAAAAAGTGCTTTAAAGAGATATTTTCACAATGAGTACAAAAAAGAGTTGATGATCGATTAATAATTAATTGATTAAGTGATCAATAAATGAATGTGAAAAGTTGATTTTTGAAGATACCAAAATAAGGCTATGATCGATCATGTGATATAAAAAGAGGATACAGAGACCATGATATCGATCAATTGATCGATCATGGACTGTGAAAAACCTTATTTTGCACAAAGTGCTTTGATAGAAGAAAATAATGATCGATAATACAAGAACTATTCAATATAGTAAATAAGTAAAGGAAATCTTACCATTTATCTGAGTCATTATCAATTATCTCTTGATTGATCAGGTGATCAATAAATTCTTCTATTATAAGTGAGGAAGTTAAACTTTTTTCCTAACAACTCATCGATCAACTAATATTCGATTAAGTGATTGATTATTTCCTGTAACATCTTATTAAATTATACTTATGATCAATCAGTTGATTGATCAATCCATTCATCTAACACAATATTGAACAAGGTAAATTATCTATCACGTGATCGATTAACTCTAACAGTAAATGAATGCAAAGTATCTTGACAGTTATCTGGCACATGTTCGATTAACTGATGATCGAACATTTGATTGATAATTTTAATAGATATTCAAAGATACTTAGAAACTTAATTTGTTATCATCTAGACAATTAAATCTAACAAAATGGACCTTAAGGATGGAAAATGATGAGATTTATGTTAGAAAAGCTAAAAAGAAAACTCTAAAATCAAGAAAAAGGGTTGAGGTTCAAGAGAGATAGTCTTGACCTTTGTGTGATTTCTTAGTCCTAATGAGTTATGTGAACCTAATATGTCACTAACTAACAAGAGGACAAGCAAGTTGCATGTAGTGCATTAGCATCCATCTAGCATGATTATGTAGTATTGTTTGTTATTGAGATTCCCCGAATATCAGCCCTCCCTAATCAACCATTTCAGTCAATCAATGATGGGCAAAAATAGCATGAGAAGCAAGGAGAAGAAAGGGGAGAATTATTAATGTTAATGAACGAGGTTAATATTCAATGTATAATTATCCTATTTTGTAAATTATGTTATGGATGCCAATGATGTCATGTAATTAATTATAATGTTTATGGTATGAATGAAAATGTATGAGAATGAATGGTAAAGAGTAAGCCCAAGTGATAAGTCTCATTATTTGCATATATTTCTAACTCTAAACTCATGCTTTTGCCATTTATATTTGCATACTTTGGGTATAATTAGCTTTCATTGTGCATAAGAGTTGGTGAAAGGAATTATGAGGTTTTGCAGGTGTTTTTACATGTTTTTATATGATTTTATTTGTGTGTACTTTTGATCCCTGTTTTGGTGTGAATTTCAAGGAGTTTCTCTAGCATTTTTTGTCATTCTGTCTGAGGCACCGCGGCGAATTTGGGAAGGCGCCGCGGCAAATGGATAGATGCGTCGCGGCGGACTGACGTTTTCATGAAGCTCAGGATTACTAATCGAAACAACACCGTACAGGCCAGGCGTCACGGTGAATGGACAAAGGCGCCGTGGCAGATGACGAAAAATTCCAGATTTAAATACAGAGTCGCACGCTACAACCTAGGGACCAGAGATTCAGTTCTTCACTTTTCTCCAAAGGCCGATTTTCTTGTTCTCTCTGCCTTCTCTCATTTCTCTCTTCCATTTTCGTCCAAATCCATCATTTTCCACCGATCATCTATGAATCTTTCATCAGTTCTTGCTGTTTCTACTCCAATTCAGAGTATGAGTAGCTGAATTTCCAAGTTCTCCTAGCAATGAAGCTTACCTGAGTTCATAGAGCTGAATAGGGAGTCATTTCAGATCTAGTTTCTACTTTCTATTCTAAGATTCATTTGTTTCAGTTGAACAATTGTGGTTAGAATGAAGGTTGAATGATTAGATTTATGTTTCTTGGGATTTAGATCTGATTGAACATTCAGATGTGAGTTGTGTCCTTTGATTCAGTTGAATGGAGGATTCTCTGTTGATTTGTAGATCTAATTCATTTTTACTTGGACTGTTGTTCTGTAAATCTGAATTTTGATTGAATAAATTGATGATTCATAGTTGTGATCATCCTTAGAGAATTGCAACTTGCTTCTCAAGTGTTCTTGTCAATTGATTTTCCTTCTCTATAAAGCAAGACAATGAATCTAGTAAGATAGTTGTTTCTGATCTGTGCTTAGAGATATTTGAGCAGTAGCTGAATCTATCCATTTAATTGACTTTGAGAGACTCCAAATTATAAGATTGAATAAGGAAGGTTAGATAAATTGGCAGGAGAACTACTATCTCTTATCTGAATCTCTTTTGCATTTTAGACTTTTTCTTACTATTACTTTTCATTGGATTGTTTCTTGCTTTAATTTCTCTTTTCTGAAACTCAAGCTTTCACATTGGTAATTTGATAATTAAAGTGAATTGTTAAAAATTGAATTATAACTTAAGGCTCCTTGAGAAGAATGACCTAGGTATTGCCTCACTTGCTGCATTCCCTAGTAAAATTTTGATCACCTAGCGACAAGGTTTATCACCAAGTTATGCATACCAAAGCAATTAAAAAGAATTAAAGTAAGAAGTGGTTAAGGGATAAAACGTAGGTCCTAGAGCAGTCAGTTTCGAGCTCCAGTTTGACTTATCAAATGAACGAATTAGGTCACAAAATTTGTTAAGTTTATAGTACACATCCCAAGCTTTAAAATGAGAGGTAGATCACCTCAATTGAATGTGTACACAAGGAGATATGACTTTCCAAAATTGAGGCATAGAATTTAGAAGTTCCAGAATTACCAAATGAACAGTAAAGTTTAAGGAATAAACTGTATGAATTGGTTAAGGATAAGTCTAGTTTAATATTTTTTTTCTTAAAGAGATTTCAAAGAGCTTTCCATAGAATTTTAGAGCACCTCCATACAATTTTTATAGAATTAGTTATGAAATTTTGAAGTTAGACCTGTAATCTGGAATTTAAACAATGGAAAGTAACCCGAGTAATTATGTTGAAATTTTCAATCCACAGGCTTGTTTGGTGATCCACTTGAACCATAACGCTTACAAATACGTATTCTGAGAGGTAAAAGGAAGGACGTGACATTTTGGTATTAGAGCAAAGTTTTTTGCAAGTATCTAAATAGAATAGAAGTTTTGAAGATTTTGACAAAGGTATAAGCGAAGTATTGGTTCAAGCAAAGCCCAATATGAGAGCAAACCTTATTTTGGAAAGTAATGAGTTAATAGGAATGGTCCAACTAAGGTTAAGAGATTGAGGTATTTTCTCCAGGTGAAATAGACATAGAGGAGAAGTAGAGAATGATAGAGAGTAACCTGAGAGATAGGTAGTTGCTTCTAAGAGACTTTCCCCTCAAGAAAGGAATGGTTGAGCTAAGAGAGCTTGACAACTTATGAGTATGTTAAGCTAGGAAGTCAGGAAGGGGTAAGAGTCTATATCCTAATAGGGAAGCAGGATGACAACCTATGCATCGAGTGATTAATTAAAGGTGCCTAACTAGAATGCCATACAGCGAAGATGTTTTAATGATCAATGCCTGCTGTGTAATATAATCACTTTACAATCCATGTATGAATATAGAAATGAATGGTTAAGGGTACAGTAAGCCTTGATGAAATGGACCTAAACTAACTTAAATGTCATGCAATGCAAAATGAACATAAAAAGGGGGGTTTTGGTTTTTCAAAAACATTAAGTAAATTGAATTGAATGATAAACAAAATATTTTTGGATTTTTAGGGTAATGAGAAATAAATGATGATAAACAGATAACCAAATAATGATAAGGATCCTTTTGAAAGTGTGCTCAGGTTGTCATAATTCAAAATCAATTAATGTGGGAGTAGAAATCACTAAGTTTCAAAATGATAAACCTTAAAGTACTCTTTAAGTCTAGGATCTTAATCAATGTAACTCCATTTCTCAAGATCCTGTGAAGTGCTCTTAGTGTGTGTAGAAAGATTGATTAATGTAATAGGTCAAATGCAATCAAAATCAACTCAAAATCAAGACACACCTGTGTAAGAGTAGAGAGAATCAGAAGATCACAATTGACATACATGATACTTCATATATTTAAGCTCAGAAATTCTACAATAACCAAGTCACTACACAAATGGATATCCAAAGCTGATTACAACTATAATCAAGTAGTTCAACTACAAATTACAAATCCTTAACTTAGAAATTCATAAATTAATAGCTAAACTAGGATTAAACTACTCTCCTTCTTAGCTCATTAAACTCCAGCCATTACTACACCTTCAAGAGGAAGAAAAATTCCTAGCCACACATAGAAATCTGAAGTATCTCAACTAGGAATGAATCTGAGCTTCCCATGGTGGAGGTTTGAGAGTAGAAAATGAAAGAAATTAGGGTTAGATGAGAGAAAGATGAGAGAGAACAGAGATAGAGACCGTGTAGGAGTGTCTCATGTCACTTCCACTAAAATAAGGTTTCTAAACCAGTAGTGAGGTGTGCTGGGTCAGTTTATGAGAGTAGGTGGGTAAAATTTCTGAAAATGGTTCGGGTCTGGGTTGATGATTCAAGGGGTTTGCTGCAACGAACCATGGCCGAGCGTTATTCTGCTTGATGATATGTCTTCACTGCAGTGAAGTCACTTCGTGGCCGCAGTGAACCTTCCTAGAGGAATCTTCAGGTGGAAAAAATCCTTGTTTCACTGTGGTGAAACATAAGTTAGCCGTGGCGAAACCTAGCAGAGATGTTGTTGCATCTTGTGTGCTGTACTTCCTTAGTCTTCACTCTTGGCTCTCCTTCTTGAGTGTCTTGAAATAAAAAGCAATGGTTTGAGGTATCGATTGTCCTAAAAATCAATTGAATGCAATTAATGAATAAATATGGCAATTTTACCCTCAAATAACACTAACTCAGAACAAAGACTCTCAATCTCAATTAAGCATAAATATCATTAAAATGAGCCAAAAAGTGTAACAAAAACCTAGAAAATGCCATAAAATAATACAAACAATTTTAGCTAGAAGGAAGGAAAGGTTGAGAAATGTAACGTTCATCGTGGTGAACGTGTCTCAAAAGGTTGAGAGTGTAACATCCACACTTTTAGGCCTAGAAGTTCCAGAAATAGCCTAAATTAAATAGGTTACCAGACCCCTGTGAGCAGAAGTCCCAAAGATGAAAAAGAAAGTTAAAGCAGTTTCAGGGACTACACTACAAAGTAAAAGTTTTCAGGGGCTCGAGTATAATTAAGGTTAGAGGCTCCAGTAAAGTCTCGAAGGCCCAAAAAGAGAAAAGAAACTAGATACAGGCCAAAGGTTAAGCTAGAAGCCTCAAAGAGAGGATTATATGAAGCTAAGTCCAAGAAGGGACTAAACTGTAAATTCAGAAAGTTATGACCAACAGGGGTAAAAATGGAAGACTACGCAGAGAATTCCAAGAAAATCCTAGAAAATGGAGAATAATATTCTAAGGCTCTTCTATAAAGAGAAAAGATGAAAATACCCCTGAGGCAGCTTCAACAGAATTTATGAGGTTATTACCGGTAAAAAGTATACCATGTGAGGTAATTATTTAAAATAGCAAGAGACCTCAAAAATATACACAAAAATGAGGTTAAATGGTTGAAAGGTTGTACTAATTTATAAAATTAGTCCCGTAACCAAAAGGCCAGTGGAGTGGCTTTAATAAATTAAAGAGCCAGTTTTGCCGATAAAAGGGCATTTTGGTAAATGAATTTTTATGCAAGGTTTAAAGGAAGTGTTATGGCCTAAGAAAATTCATAGATATTCTCTAGAATTAAAAGAAATTTATAAAGTAGACAGAACAATTTTCTGAGCTCCAAAAGGCCATAAAGAAAGCCGGAGAAACGTGGGCCAAGTAAATTCGGAGGAAGCTTATGAAACAAGTTTGATCCAACGGTTAGGATCTAATCTCCCATCTCCTCCACCACTTTCATGACACTTGGCATCTTCTAGAAGGTTGAGGTAAGCATGATGTAATAAGATGATGCAATGATGATGCAAAAGTCCACTTGAACTTCCAAATTTGCCCTTACCCTTTCTATTAGCCACCAAGGGCATTTTGGTCCATTCAAGCCAACTTTTTGGCTATAAATAGGCACTCTCCCTCCCCCCATTTCGGCCAAGCTGATGAACATAAGGGGAAACTCTTGCAATTTTGATTCTTGAAGCTTAAATCAAGAGGAAGACACCTACTTTGATCAACCGAGTTTAGATCTGAGGTTAGTAAGTTGTTCCCTCTTGTTTATTGCTTTGAATCTTTGGTTTTATCGTTAAAAAAATGTGAGATTCCCTAAGAGGAGGTGCTGGCCGAATTGACATAAGCTTAGGGGAGGATGATTTTGATGTTAGATCTAGCTAGAACACATTGATTAGAGGTTGTTTCAAGTGGATCTATGTGGAAATTGGAAGAATTACATGCTGATTTGATGCCTATTTTGAATTAGTTACTGTTCACATCTGATTCTGAAATTTGGTATGCTTGTAGTACACTCTGTGAGCTTTAAATCCATGGGTAGAACACTCCATTTGGATATGTTTACAATTTATGGTGATTTTTCAAAGTTAGGGTTTGAAATCTGGAAACAGTGTTGAACTTTTGGAAGATTGTCGAGTTCCGTACAATTCTGGTACTGTTCGGTAGAATTGGTTCCTAAAACTATCTTTCCTTTAAATTTAACTTAATATTCTTTCAGTGAGACTTGGAAGCACTCAATTTGTATTTTTATAGATTTAATTATGAATTTTCAAAGTTAAGCAAAAATTCTGGAGATTCTGCGTGAACAGTACCCGCGAACCAAAATTTCCAGATTTGATATTCTTGAATCTAAAGCCATCTAAAGTGATCCTAATTGACAAGAAATGGATCATAAGGATGGGAAATGATGAGATTTATGTTAGAAAAGCTAGAAAGAAAACCCTAAGACTAAGAGAAAGGGTTGAGGTTCAAGAGAGCTAGCTTTGAACTTTATGTGAATCTAGTGGTCCTAATAGATTGTATGATCATTATGACTATGTTTAGGACCTTTGGAACATCCAAGAGGATGTTTGATGATATTGACCGAAAGCTAACATGGTTGGAAAGTCAAGGGAGTCAAAGGAAAAGTAAGAGGAAGGCTTGAGGTGCAAGGTAGTGAACTTACCTATTGTCATTGCTTGATGTGGTATGCTTGTGTGTTGCCGTGTACATGTTATTTGCATGTTGTTGTGACATGTTTTAGCTGCTGTAATTGCTAATCATGATGAGTAGATTATGTCTCCATGGCCATGCATCAAGAAGTTAGCTTTAAGGATGCTAGTATGTCACTAATTAACAAGAGAATAAACAAGTTGCGTGTAGTGCATTAGCATCCATCTAGCATGATTATGTGGTATTGTTTGCTACTGAGATTCCCCCAAATCTCACCCCCTCCCTAACCAACCATTTAGGTCGATCAATGGTGGACACTAATGGCATGAGAAGCAAGGAGAAGAAGTGGAGAGTTATTGATGCTAATGATTGATATTATTATTCAATGTATAATTCTCCTATGTTATGACTTATGTTGTGAATGCCGTATATTTAATTACAAAGCTTATGGTGTGTATAGGAATGTATGAGCATGAATGAGAAAAAGTAAGCCCATGTTAGGTATGCTAAAGAAATAAAAAGAATTAAAGTAAAGAGATATTAAGGGATAAAACGTAGGTCCTGAAGCAGTTAATTTCAAGCTTCAGTTCGACCTATCATATGAATGAGTTAAGCTACGAAATTTAGTACACTTATAATGCATATCCCAAGCTTTAACATGAGTGGTAAATCACATCATTTGGATGTGTATACAATGAGATATGAATTTTCGAAGTTAAGGCATAGAATCTGGAAAGTCCAGATTTTACCAAATGAATAGTAATTTTAATCCAATAAATTGTACGTTTTCATTGAGGATGAGTTCAGTTGAATATTTTTCCCTTAAAGAGCATTGAAAGAGCTTTCCGTAGAATTTTGGAACACCTCCATACAATTTTTCTAGAATTAGTTATGATTTTTCAAAGTTGGACCTGTAATCTGAAAACTGGACAGTGAACAGTAACTTTCTGAAAATTAACGTCCAAATTGAAATTTTTAAGCTTAAGACCATCCAAAGTGGTCTGGAATGGTTCTAAATGAATGCTAAGGTATTATATAAGTAAGGTGTGACAGAGAGAGGAAGGAAAGGGACCTCACTGCAGTAAAACTAGAAGTTCATTGTGACAAAAGTGTCCCGAGAGCAAGACACTGAAATTAAAACATCCTACTTTTAACCCCTCAGAGTGCGCATTTGTAAGTGTTATGATTCAAGCAAGTCATAACACAAGCCCGTGGATTTAAAATTTCAACATAACTACTCGGATTACTGTTCACTATTTAAATTCAGATTTTAGGTCCAATTTTGAAAAATCATAACTAATTTTGTAAAAATCGTGTCTCTTTGTGTACAAATCCGATTAAGGTGATCTACCTCTCCTTTTAAAGCTCGGGATGTGTACTATAAATCTGTCAAATTTTATGGCTTAACTCATTCATTTGATAGATCAAACTGGAGCTACAAACTCACTACTCCAGACTTACGTTTTATCCCTTAACCTCTTTTTACTTTAACTTTCTATTTCTTTGGCATACATAAATTGGGTTTACACTTTCCCAATCATCCTCATACATTTCTATTCCTCCCATAAACATTGTAATTAAATACATGGAATTATTGGTATCCATAATATAAATTACATAATAGGAGAATTACACATTGAATAATAACATCATTCATTAACATTAATAATTCTCCACTTTCTTCTCCTTGCCTCTCATGCCATTATTGCCCATCATTGATTGACCTAAATAGTTAGTTAGGGAGGGGTGAGATTTGGGAGAATCTCAGTAGCAAACACTACCCATAAGCATGCAAGACATAATGCACATGCATAACATGTTATAACATTAACACATGAATGCCATGGAAAGTAAGCTAAAGCATTTCATACTTTCATACATATTGCCAAGACAAAGCATAACATAAACTTACAAACAAAACTTTGCAAATATTTCATCATAGCTTAGTCACATCATGTAAGCATACATATCAAGCACACAATGTAGGTAAGTTCCCTACCTTGTAACATAGTTTTCCTCTTGTGCTTTTTCTTTGATTCCCTTGTCTTTCCAACCCTATGGATTTTCGGTCAACACCATTAAACATCCTCTTGGATGTTCCAAGATCCTAAACACATCAATACATGATGCAAAATGATTATTAGAATCAAGTTATCAACTTATCATTACTTGATTCTTTCTTGAACATACTTGAACTCTAACTTTTGAGTTTCAATTCCAACCTTCCCTAAAATTATTTCCACATACTATCCCCACATAATTTTCTATGTAGAATCCATTTCCAAGCTCAAAACAATCAAATCCAATCCTAACTATTCAGAATAGTTAAGGCCGAATAGAATCACAAACTAAGGGAAAGTTGGACTTTTTGCAAAATCTACATAGAACCACTTGATTCTTGTTTCCAAGCTTTTAAACATGCTTCTAACATCCATATCATCTTCTCCTATTCCAATAAATTTTGTGCAGCACCTCCCTATAGGATTTCTGTCATCAAAAATCCAACTAAACTAACCACCAGCTCAAAAATAACAAGGGAGGTAGAAACTACATCAAAAACGGTACTCGTACCTTGTTTTAGAGCTCGATCTGGCTTGGGATCACTTGTCCTTTCTTTCTCCCTCTTCTTTCTCTCTCTAGACACCATTTTGCAAGAGCTCTCCCATGGGTTCAAGGTGCTTGGACGAAACGGAGGGGTGGGGAGGGGTATTTATAGAAAGCTAGAACAAATCCTGGCCGTCGGTTCCGATTTAATCCTGGCCATTGATCTTTGTTTCTTCTCCAAGAAATTTACCACATGTGCTGCCTTCTCTCTCTCCTATTAATCAGCATTTTCCTGCCCAAAATATCTTCAAAATTTCGGACCAAATGGAAGGGAAACAATCAGCCACATATGCAAGCTTATTTCACAAGCTTGCTTGAGATATTTTGCAAAGTCATGATTAAACCTTATCCAACCAACTAGACCATGTGCATGGGCTTAGGGAGCACAAAATCCTCTAATTCTTTGGGCTAACTAAGTGCCCCAAATCTGGTTTGGAAGCAATGGGATTAATCTAGTTCAATCCAAACCGTAATCCTTTACCCGATTTTCTCCTTTTGGGCCTTTATGAGGAAAAATAGCTCAGGGCCTCCAAAAATTTATTTCTTTCCATAAAAAATCCACATTTAATATAAAAGTATGATCTGAAAATTTTGGAGATTTTTCATAACCTCTAACTATTTATTTCAAATTTTTCCTCTGAAATCGGGCTTTTACCGATAGAATTTCGGAAGTAAATTCCCCATAAATTATTTCCTTCATTTCTAATGCTTGAAAATTTTTTTAGAAATTCAAATATATTCCCAAGGAAGTTACCCATATTTTTCCTTGAATTATTGAGGCCCTTATACAATTAAAATAATTATATTTCCTTAATTTTCACTATTTTCTTCAAAAATCGCTATTTTTTTAGAAATGTCATAATAATTTAGTTTGGGTTACTTTCACTCCCAAAACATCATATATGACTCAAAAACCCCTAATTTACCCTTTTTCTATTTTTAGAAAATTTTTGAGAATTTTTCATAAATTTACCATTTTGACCCTTAAGGGACCCGACATTGTCGGTCCGGTTCCCTTCTGGGTTTCTGAGCATTGCCAATGTATCTTCCATATTCTTTCATCATTTTGGCATCAAAATAGGAAATAAATTAATATAAAATTTGTGCAAAATATAGCCCTTAGGCATTCCTCTACTTATTTTGTCATTCTGCACCGTATAGGGTACTTTTTTTTTTTTGAGTCCTGACTTACCCGGTACCACTGGGACATGTTCTGACACCATTTTCTCATCTTAATTAAGTACATATATGGTGCCATCTTAGAGGAGCATAGATAAAAATAATTAGTTCTACTGATAGGCTATTTAACCTTACTGAGTCACGTAGTAGAGATTTCACTATAACGAGTAGACAAAGGACTGTCTAAAATATACTCGTACTGCATTCTGATTTTTATGCTGTCCATAAATATCTTCTGCTGACTCAGCGTCATGACTCGTAGGTGTCATGATTGCATTTGATGACTCAGCATGTTGACTCAGCGCCGTCATGATTATCTTTAGATATTTTCTTTCTCCTTTTCCCAGAAATATTATTAAATAATACTTAATTAGGGTTACCTTCTCTGAATTCTTTCTATCGGCTCGTAACTCCGTTGATCTATCTCTAGGTTTCATTCTTTCCCTTATATCACAGGAAATTTCTCTAATTTTTCTTGGGTCAAAAGTCAAACTCTAGAAGCTATTTTGACTTTCCCCGGATAGGGTATAAATAGGCTTTAAATTTAATTAAAGCTAATCTTGTCAGTTTCTGGGGACGGAATTAATTTTACAATCTGTGTAAATTCCTCAACTACTATTCCGCAGTTTTTCCTGATTATTTGAGGCCGCCTCATAGCTTAAATAATTCAATTTAAGTTACTATCTCAAATTGTCCAAAACCTTAGAATGACTTCAGGGCATTTTCATCATTTCTAGCCTTATATCGGGTCTTGGATCCTATTCCTATTTTTCTGGAATTTTTCTCAATCATTTGGGCCCTTTTTGCTAACTCTGAGCATTGGCTGACTAGAACTTTTATTATTTACAATTAGGTCCCTACTTGGCCCAGGAAGTTTTTTCTTTGCAATTTGGTCCCTCCTTAGGCCTAACCTTCGGAACCATCTCTTACAAGTTTCTGGCATAACCTCTGGCCCTTAGTTGTTTCCAGTTTTTCATTCTTTAGTCCCCGAACACTATTATTTTACACATTTGCCCTTGAAAAATCTCTTTTTCCTTCCGAGGGATCTTTGGGACTTTCGTTGCATTGGACTTAGTAATCATCCTTTCCTTGTGCTATTACTTGTATCTATGAGCCAAAATTTGGGATGTTACAGAAACTGGGTAAGCTTCGCTGTAACAAAAGTTGAAGTTAGTCGCGATAAAAGTATATCAGAGCAACAACTACAAGCAAGGCATCTTCGCTGCTACGAAGGTTAGAGTTCGCCGCATTGAAAGTAGCTAGAAACATCAGAATTAAGCAGAAACAACACAACAGAAAAAGACAAAGGCACACAAACAAAAGTGCAGCAGGATACCTCAAAAGCTTTCAAGTGCACAATATGAGATCAAAAGGTACCCAATAAGGTCAAGATAAAGCAGCACAACACATAAATTAGAGTAGCAAACTTTCTCCATCAATTAAAAACATATAATGTATCAATTTACAGCACCAAAAACAATTAAGCACATAAGGAGGAAAAGTAGAGACCATAATCAAAAAAGGAATCTTATTGAATAGAAAAACTAGGAGTTACACTAAGACTAGACTACTGAAGGAGTTTCTCCCCCACGCTCATTCAGCATACCAATACACAAAATATATCATGAGCAATAATAGGGCAAAAGTAAGTAAATGAGTGAAGGAAAGAAACAACCTAGGAGTTGTGGAGGCTTTTGATTCTCATGGTAAAGCTTCAATAGATGGTTGTTTACTTTGAATCTAGCTCTAGTCTCCTCATGCAACAACTCAACCACGCCAAAGTTATGCACCCTTGTGACTGTGTAGGGTCTGTCCCATCGGGTGTTAAATTTCCCTTGTTTGAAAGTAAACTGGGCCTTACACAACAGTACTCAGTCGCTCTCTTTGAAATGCTTCCACAAGATTCCCTGGTCATGCACAAACTTTGTTTTCTCCTTGTAGAGTCTGGAGTTTTCATAAGCTTCTAGTCCAAGCTCCTCCAACTCTTGCAGTTGCAACTTCCTCTCCATTCCAGAAGACTCCATATTCATGTTACACTGGTTGACTGCCAAATACGCCTTGTAGTCCAACTCCACTAGCAAATAACAAGCTTTCCCAAAGACCAAACAGTAAGGGGACATGCTAATGGGTGATTTGTACACAATCTGATAGGCCTACAGTGTTTCTTCTGAACGTAAACTCTAGCCTTTCTTGGAAGGCTTCACTATCTTTTCCAGTATATGCTTTACCTCTCTATTTGAAATTTCAGCTTGACTATTGGTTTGGGGGTGATAGGCAGCGGAGACTTTGTGAGTAATACCAAAGTTTGCAAGTAGGTTATCTACAATCCTATTACAGAAATATGTACCCCTGTTACTCACTACAGCTTTAGGGATCCCATACCTATAGAAAATGTTTGATTTAAGAAATTTTGAAACAGCTTGGGCATCATCTTTTCTAGAAGGTATCGCTTCTATCCACTTGGGCACATAATCTACAGCTAACAAAATATATACAAAACCAAAGGATGAAGGAAAGGGTCCCATAAAATCAATAAAGGCTGCTGAGGCATCTCATGTCTTTTTCCTAACCCTCTAAAACATTGACATTTGTCACAGGACCAACAAAATGCAAAAGAGTCTTTAAAAAGGGTTGGCCAATAAAATCCAGAATCTAAGATTTTCCTAGATCTTCTCCTTGCACTAAAATGACCCCCACAAACCATAGAATGGAAAGCTGAAATGATGGGCTTGAAGTCTTCACTCAGCACGTACTTCCTAATAACTTGATCACTACACATCCTCCACAGATGAGGTGCATCCCATATGTAGTGTTGGGACTCACTTCGAAGCTTCGGTGCTTGAAATCTAGACATAAAAGGAGGGGTGAGTCCAATCATGAGATAATTGACCATATCAGCATACTAAGGCTCTTTAACAACCACAGCACATAAAGCGAAATCAGGAAAAGAATCACAAGTGAGTTCAGAAGAGTCTACTCACCTCGTGTCCTCTGGTAGCCTACTTAGGTGATCGGCTACTTGATTTACTACCCCTGCTCAATCTTTTATCTCAATGTTAAACTATTGTAGTAGCAAAGCCTATCTTATCAATCTTAGCTTGGATTGTGGCTTCTTGAGTAAATAGCGGACAACCACATGATCTGTAAACATAACCACTTGAGAATTGATTAGATATTGCTTAAACTTATCTAAGGCAAAAACAATAGCAAGCATCTCCTTCTCGGTGGTGGTATAGTTGACTTGAGCAGAGTCAAGTGTTTTAAAAGCGTAAGCTATGACTCCAAATTGCTTCTCCTCCCTTTGACCAAGCATGGCACCTACTGCAAAATTAGAAGCATCACATGATAGTTTAAAGTGTAAATACCAGTAAGGTGCAGTTAAAATTAGAGGTGAAACAAGCATGGACTTAAGAGTATCAAAGGCATGTCTACAATTGTCATCAAAGTTAAATTCCACATCTTTTTTCAATAAAGTAGAAAGGGGTAGGGCAACTTTACTAAAATCTTTAATAAATCACCAGTAAAACCCTGCATGCCCTAAGAAGGATCTCAAGTTTTAAGACAAGTAGGATATGGTACTGAGGAAATGACTTCAACCTTAGCCTTCTCAACCTCAATCCTCTTTTGGGAGACTAGGTGGCCTAAAACTATCCCATTATCCACTATAAAATGACATTTCTCAAAATTTAAGACCAACTTTTTATCTATGCACCTCTCAAGAGCCTGCTTTAGGCTATTCAGGCACTGATTAAAACTCTCCCTATAGACTATGAAGTCATTTCTGAAGACTCCCATGTTTTCTCAAGAAGATCACTAAAAATAGCCATCATGCACCTTTGAAAGGTGCCTGGAGTGTTACATAACCCAAATGGCATCCTACGATAAGCGAAGGTACTAAAAGGGCATGTAAATGTGGTTTTGTCCTGATCCTCGGAGGCTATAGGAACCTAAAATAACTTGAAAAGCCATCTAAAAAGCAATAGTGTGATTTGCCAAACAGCCTCTCTAACATTTGATCTATGAAAGGGATAGGAAAGTGATCTTTTCGTGTGGCATCATTAAGTTTTCTATAGTCTATGCACACACGCCATGAATTTTGCACCCTTGTAAGGATAAGCTCATTCCGTTCGTTCTTAACCACTGTTGTAACATCTGACCTTTTAGGCCTAGAAGTACCCGAAATAGGCTGAATTGGATAGGCTACTAGACCCCTTTTAGCAGAGGTCCCAAAGACAAGAAAGGAAATTAAAATAGTTTGAGGGACTAAACTGCAAAGTAAGAGTTTGCATGGGCTAAAGTGTAATCAAAGTTAGAGGCTCCAGTAAAGTCTCGAAGGCCCTAAAAGAGAGAAGAGGCTAGATACAGGCCAAAGGTTAAGTTAGAAACCTCAAAGAGAAGATTATATGAAGCTAAATCCAAGCAGGGACTAAATAGTAAATTCAGAAAGTTATGACCAACAGGCGTAAAAATGGAAGAGTATACAGAGAATTTCAAGAAAATCCTAGAAAATGGCAAATAATATTCTAAGGCTCTTCTGTAAAGAGAAAAGACGAAAATACCCTAAGGCAGCTTAAATGGAATTTATGAGGTTATGGCCGGTAAAAAGTATACCGTTTGAGGTAATTATTTAAAATAGTAAGAGACCTCAAGAATGTATACAAAAAATGAGGTTAAATGGTTAGAAGGTTGTACTAATTTAGAAAATTAGCCTCACAACTAAAAGGCCAGTGGAGTGGCTTTAATAAATTAAAACCGATTATGCCGAGAAAAGGGTATTTTAGTAAATGAATTTTTATGCAAGGCTTAAAGGAAGTGTTATGGCCTAAGAAAATTCATAGATACTCTCTAGAATTAAAAGAAATTTATAGAGCATATAGAAGAATTTTTTGAGCTCCGGAAGACCATAAAGAAAGCCGAAAAAACGTGGGCCGAGTAAAATAAGAGGAAACTTAGGGAACAAGTTTGATCCAATGGCTAGGATCTAATCTCCCTTCTCCTCCACCACATTTGTGACACTTGGCTTCTTCTAGAAGGATGAGGTAAGCATGATGCAAGAAGATGATGCAATGATGATGTAAAAGTTAACCTGAAGTTCCAAGATTGCCCTTACCCTTTCTACTAGCCACCAAGGGTATTTTGGTCCATTCAAGCCAAAGTTTTAGCTATAAATACCCCACCTTGAAAGAGCATTTTGGTAGCTATTTATAGAAAAACTCTACCAAAATTTAGAGAGAAAAACGTAGGGGTGAAGGCCAAGAAGAAGGAACAAGATTCAAGCTTCAAGATCAAGGTATGTGATGGTTATAGCATCTATCTTGATGCCTAGAATAAGTTACTCTTTGTATCTGATTTTGAAATTTTGTATGATTAAATTACACTCTGCAAGATTTAAATCTATGGATAGAACACTTCATTTGGATATGTGTACAATTTATGGTGATTTTTCAAAGTTAGGGTTTGAAATCTGGAAACAGTGTTTAACCTTTGGAAGAGTGTCGAGTTCCGTACAATTTCGGTACTGTTCAGAATAGAATTGGTTCCTGAAATATTTTTTATCTAAATTTAACTTAAGGAGATTTTAGTGAGACTTAGGACCACTCAGTTTTGATTTTTTTGGAATTAATTATGAATTTTCAAAGTTGAGCAAAAGTTCTGAAATTTCTGTGTGAACAGTACTCACTAAGCAAATTTTCAGATTTGATCTTCTTGAATCTAAGGCCATCTAAAGTGGTCCTAATTGACAAGAAATCAATCTTAAGGATTGGAAATGATGAGATTTATGTTAGAAAAGCTAGAAAGAAAACCCTAAAACCAAGAGAAAGGGTTGAGGTTCAAGAGAGCTAGTCTTGAATATTACGTAGTCTCTTAGTCCTAATAGATTGTTTGATCAATGTGACTACATTTAGGACCTTGGAACATCCAAGAGGATGTTTGGTGATGTTGACTGAATGCCCACATGGTTGGAAAGTCAAGGGAGTCAAAGGAAAAGTAAGAGGAAAGCTTGAGGTGCAAGGTAGTGAACTTACCTATTGTCATTGCTTGATGTTGTATGCTTGTGTGTTGCCGTGTACATATTATTGAATGTTATTGTGATATGTTTTAGCTACTATAATTGCTATTCATGATGAGTAGATTATGTCTCCATGGCCATGCATCAAGAAGTTAGCTTTAAGCATGCTAATATGTCACTAACTAACAAGAGAACAAGCAAGTTGCATGTAGTGCATTAGCATCCATCTAGCATGATTAATATGGTATTCTTTGCTACTGAGATTCCCCCGAATCTCACCCCCTCCCTAACCAACCATTTAGGTCAATCAACAATGGGCAATAATGGCATGAGAAGCAAGGAGAAGAAAGTGGAGAATTGTTCATGTTAATTAATGATATTATTATTCAATGTGTAATTCTCCTATTATGTAATTTATGTTATGGATGCCTATGATACCACGTATTTAATTATAATGCCTATGGCATGTATAGAAATGTATGAGCATGAATGGGAAAGAGTAAGCCCATGTTATGTGTGCCAAAGAAATAAAAAGAATTAAAGTAAAGAGATGTTAAGGGATAAAACGGATGTCCTAGAGCAGTGAGTTTGTAGCTCCAGTTTGACCTATCAAACAAATGAGTTAAATCACGATATTTAGCAAAATCATAGTACACATCCCAAGCTTTAAAATGAGAGGTAGATCACCTCAATTGGATATGTATACAAGGAGATACGAATTTCCAAAGTTGAGGCTCAGAATCTGGAAGTTTCAGATTTTATGAAATGAACAGTAATATATATTGATTAAACTGTACGAATTGAGCAATGATAAGTCCAATTGGATATTTTTTCCTTAAAGAGTATCAAAATAGCTTTATGTATAATTTTAGAACACCTCAATAAGATTTTTATGGAATTAGTTATGAATTTTTGAAGTTAGACCTGTAATTTGGAAATTAAACAGTAAATAGTAACCCTAGTAATTATGTTGGAATTTTAAATCCACGGGCTTGTGTCATGATCTGCTTGAACCATAATACTTACAAATGTGTACTCTGAGGAATTAAAGGTAGGATGTTTCAACTATCACCCAACTCTTTTTGGGTACTACATGTATTGGACTAACCCATTCGCTGTCAAAAATAGGACAGATAATCCTTGCACTTAAAAGCTTAGTAATCTCTTTCTTAACTACATCAAGGATAAGAGGGTTCAGTCTTCTTTGGGGTTGCCTCACTAGTTTTGATCCCTAATTAAGGAGGATCCTATGTGTGCAAATAGCTGGACTAATTTCAAGAATATCAACTAAAGTCCACCCTATTGTCCTTTTATGCTCCGTTTAAAACAGATAAGAGTCTCTCCTCCTCACCCTCAGATAGCAAGTTAGCAATGATAACAGGTAATTGCTCATTAGACTCAAGGAAAGCATATTTCAAAGTAGGGGGTAGGGGTTTCAAATCAGGTATGGGTGGTTGCACAACAAAAGGAATCAGCTTATGAAGTTCAAGGGAGAATAAATTACTTCTCTTTCCTTTAACCAATGATAGCTCTGGTTGAATATGATCGACTTTGCATTCCCCTTCCTCTCCAAGCGTTGGACCAACTTCAAGTTGATCTACAGCAGTAACCGCCTTGGAGGGATTCTTCTGCATATCATCTCCATTATCTTTAACTAAGCATTGAGTTCCATCATTCTCCATTATAGCATCAACTTCCACAATGTTAGGCAAATCAGAAATATCAACAGAAAACCTTTCCCTAAGGGGATCATCACTAATAATAGGGGACTCAATTTGAATTTGAATTAGTAGCTGATATAGAGAATGTATGCGGGATGGAAAGCATGTAATTAAATACAGTATAGTCAAGGCATGTCATGTCACCACCCCATGAACAAGTAGAAAGAGATGAATAAAGAGATAAAAAAGAAGAAAGAGATCCATCTTCATCAGTAGAATTAGTAGAGTAGTAAAGGTAAGAGTAAAAAGAATCATTTTGCAATTCAATTTTAGAGTAAGCATCCTCAGTAGCAATATCTATCATGTTAACACCTAAAAGTGAATATATTTTGCTAGCTTCAGAAGGAATGATTTCATTAAGGTAGACAACTACTATGATATGTGGGTCTTTGATGAGTTTCAGAAGAAGGGGAGGTACATCACCTTCGCTGCGGAAATGGGAATGACCTACGCCAACACCCTATTAAAAGTACTCTTTGGGCAAGAATACCAGGTAGACTTCAAGTATGGTAGGCATTTTGGAAAGCTTTCCATCGAAAGAAAGATTAGTAACCTTCCCAATCCTCTACCAGAACCTAGTTTAGGGGAAGCTTCTCGAGTCTGTCAAGCTCGGTTTGAGCATCCTGGCCACCTTTCCAGAGATGATCCCCCCTAAGTGTCAAGATATGTCTCGAGAAGGTTCCCACTATGGTCACCTCTCATTCATTACACTCGTGATGACGTCGGGAGCTCAATGTTATCACAACACTCTATTTTCATATTCCAAGCCTTTCGGAACTTCTTACAGGAGTTCTGGAGGTATCACGGGTATATCCTAATAATCACCCTGGAAGATTAGCATTCTCAACTGTGTCTGTCGGAGGAAAGAGACGTATATTTGCCATTGGCAATTACGTCGTCCAACATGTCCTAAGGCCTTTGCATGATTTTCTTATGAAAGTTTTGCGCTCTATACCAATAGATGGTACTTAAAGAAATAACTCTTCCTTATAAAATAAAAGAAGAACAAATGAAATAGATACACTTTCTTTTCTACTTGACCAGTTACCGCTCTCTGGGCGCTAAGAAGGGGATCTTGAGCGAGAGAACATTAATCCTAATCTCATGAAATTCTTACTATTATTATTATTATATTATATTGAGTACTCGCCCCTTGCTTTTGAAAGCAGTCCAATACCAGTTGATTCATTAGCAGGAATAAATAGAAATCCACTACGCTTTGTTTGATCTTGTTATTCATTCTTTAAGGCGGGTAAGATGCTAAGAGAGGAATCACTACTTATCCATCAGGCGTGACTTAACAACCTTCCCTTTTTCAAATAAGTGAATCGGACTCTCTGCTATAGCTATAGTAAGTTGTCCTGCAAGGAAAGTCCTTAAGAAAGATCGACTAAGGATTAGCATGGTGTCATTTACAAGCCCAAAAGACATGTCAAGCACATAAAAATTAGCAGGAAAAACCAAATCCTCAACTTGGACCAAAATATCCTCAATAATACCCTCAGGATACCTAATAGTCCTATCAGCTAGTTGGAGTACAACAGTAGTAGACTTAAGAGTCTTGACTCCTAGGGAAGTGTAAACAGACTTAGGCATGATATTAATAGCTGCTGCTAGATCTAGCAAGGCTCCCCCTATAGTGACTTTTCCTATAGTGCAAGGGATAGTGAAAGATCTAGGGTCTTAGCATTTTACTGGGATTTGGGGTTTAAACAAGGCAGACATATTAGAGGGCAGTTGGACTCTTTTATTAAGTTTAAATCTTCTCTTTTGTGTACACAACTCTTTTAGAACCTTGGCATATTTAGGAATCTTTTAAATCAAGTCAAGCAAGGGTATGTTCACTTCTACCTTCCTAAAAGTCTCAAGTAACTCATGATCTTGCCTTTCATTGCCCATTTTTACATTTTTCAAGTAAGAATAAGGAAAAGGTAGTTCATTGATGTTTACCTCCTTAGCTTCTTTGCTCAAGGCTCCATGCTTGCTTGGTTCAGATTCCTTTGTATTCCCCTTGCCATTATGCTTGGTAGTAGACTCCTTCCGTCACAATTTCATATCCTTGGAGCTTTCGGACTTGTTAACCTCTTGAGGTGATGATGGCAGCTCATCACAAGTGATCTCCTCATCAATAGCCTCATCCTCCTCTTCATTAAACTTTACTTGCTTCCCACTTTGAAGAGTAATAGCATTCAAACCCTTAGGGTTTATAACAGTGTTAGAGGGAACAGTGTCGCTGCTCTTAGCTTACTGCTCACTCATTTTATTGGATAGCTGAGTTACATATGAATTGACATTCTCAGCCTTTGTCTCCCAATGCTCCATCCTTTTCTCTTGGGCACTAAATCTGGCATCATTTTTAGAGGAGTCTTGTTGAATCAAAGTGGCCAAAGAGTTAAACTGATTGGCATTGGAAGTCCTTTCTTCTTTAATCAAAGCCATCATAATATGCAGGAGTTGATTTGTGTCTTCTTTAGATAGAATGGTTAAGGCCTGCTATTGGTTTTAGATTTGGTTTAAGGGTGAACCAGCTCCTCCACTCTTTTGAAATCTGTTCTCAGGTCTACTCTCTTCATTTCTCCAACCAAATCGAGGGTTTACTTTCCACCCCTCGTTATAAGTATTAGGTAAGGGTCCTACTTCTGATTTGGATGACCCTGGAAGATTACAGATACTTCTTCATATCGGCTTGGACAAACACTGGAAATATGGATCACCAAACCATAAGTCTCACAACTAAAGGCAGTAATATCCATAAGGGGTGGTGGTCTATGCACACTCATATTTTTCAACTCCGCAATGATAAGGGGTAATTGAGAAGTCACTTTTCTTTCCAAAGAATTAACTTTCGATTCCAAAGTGTCCATTCTTCTGTTGTGAATTGTAGAAGCTCCAAACTCATGTACCACTCTAGTGTCTCTTACACCATATTGCTGATGATTCAGGGCCATTTTCTTGATAAGATCCCAGGCTTCCTCAGTAGTGGAGTCGATCAAAGATCCTCTTAATACAGCATCTAACATACCATTTTCTTGGTTCTTCAACCTATCATAAAAATATTGCACCAGTTATTCATCCGGAATTTGATGGTGTGGGCATCTTGAGACCAGGTCTTGGAATCTATTCCAGTCATAAAAAGACTCCTCATAATCTTGCTTAGCCAAATAGATCTCCTTTCTCATCGATGAAGTCCTAGAAGCCAGAAAGTATTCCTCCAAGAATTTTTTCCTTAAGTTCTCCCAACTATGATATGTATCAATCACATGCCTTGAAAGGCTTATGTACCACTCTCGAGCTTTACCCTCCAATGATAAGTGGAAGACCTTCCACAGCACTTGATCCAATGATGCTCGTACAGGCTTCATGCTCTAACAAACCATAGAAAGGGACTTTAAATGAAGATAATAATCTTCTCCTGTCAAGCCATGAAATTTTGAAAGTGAGTTAAACAATAAACATTTAATTTCAAAGTTAACTTCAAAATTGGGACATGCAGCAGTAAAAGGGTTAAAATTAACATCAGATGTGGTGGCTTCCCTAATTGTTCTTCTTTTAGGGTGCCTATTATTTTCTCCCACTCTCTCTTGTTCTCCATTCTCTCTGTTGCCTCCATTCCTTAATAGGTTAGCATTAGGGTTAGGATTAGGTGGGTTAGGTGGTAAATCAGCCATGATCTCTTCTTCAATAGGTTCACTCTCGCCACTAGATAGGCTAGATTCCACAGAGATGTTTTCTTGTTCAACCATTAATTCACTTGTCCCCTTAACTCTCTTTTCTCTTCTTATCTCTCTAAGTCTTCTCTTAATCTTAGGGGTAAAGGGTACAAGCTTGGTTTTCCGTGGCATGTAAGAACAAAATCACATAGAAACAGCAAACAAAATTGACTTGCAACACATAAAGTTAGATAGAAATATGAATTGTGATGGATGCAAGTGTATGTATGAGTATAGGTGTGTATGCACAGAAAGAAAGGCAAAAAGTTCAAGTTTCAAAACTTGTCCAAAAAAAGTAGAAGTATGTCATGGCAAACTTATCTCGAGGCTATTTGTGAGCTGAATATAGCAGGTCTGTCACGGTGAAAGTAGAAGTTGGTCACAGCAAAGGTGTCTCGAGAGGGATCCTTGTGAATTTTTGCTAGTTTGCCACAGCAAAAGGTCACAGAGAGTAAGACAGAGTTCTGGACGATGCAGATGCAGAGTGAAAATACAAAAGGTGTAGAAAATCAGTACATTTGTTTGTATTTTCAAAAATTTTGATACTATGCAAAATAGAAAGCTATACTATGAACAAGTATGCACCTAAGCTATCTAAAATGCAATCTAAGAAGGCCCAAAACCCCAATTGACAGGGAAAAAAAAGACACAAGTTAACTTAGAGAACCAATTTCTTGGCTCCCCGGCAATAGCGCCACTTGATTTTTACAACCTTTTCTTGACCTTGGAGGTTGAATCAAAATTTTTTACCAAGGATTGCACTATAGGGTGCAACCTCGGGTCATTTTACTTAAACGACGCCTTGATGAAATGGACCTAAGCTAACTTAAATGTCATGCAATGCAAAATGAACATAAAAAGGGGGGTTTTGGTTTTTTGAAAACATTAAATAAATTGAACTGAATGATAAACAAAATATTTTTAGATTTTTAGGGACATGAGAAATAAACGATGATAAACAAATAACCAAACAATGATAAGGATCCTCTTGAAAGTGTGCTCAGGTGAAAGAGAGCCTTAATTGTTGTTCGCTTAGAGGTTCTCGCTCAAAAATTTATCCAAGCTATGCAGTAGTGCAAACTCGGGTCGTTCTCTTTTGGGAGCCTAAATTAGATGTCTAAGTTAGATTAATGCTATGTAGAGTAATGAAAAAGGGGGTTTTTGGTGTTTTTAGCCATTAATGAAATACCAAAACTAAATGCAATTAATTCAAATCTAAGTTACTATGTTTTTGGATTTTTCTAAGATAGAAGTAATGAAGTGAAGTTAATGATATGTAATCTCTTGAATACAGTTTTGAAGCAATCATAGTTCAAAATAATTTTGGGAGTGGAAATCACCAAGTTTGCTAAATGAAAACCTTAAAGAACTCTTTAAGTCTAGGATCTTAATCAATGTCACTCATTTCATAAGATCCTATTAAGCTCACTTGGTGTGTGTATTAAAATTAATTAATGCACTTGGTTAAATGCAAGCCCAGATCAACTCAACAATCACACATTACCATGCAAGACAGAGAGTATCAAAAGAGTTGCATAGAAACATATATGTAACCACATATATTGAAGCTCAAATTCAACATTAACTAATCCAATACACAAAATGATCATCCAGAATTGATTACAACCATAATCAAAATAGTTCAGCTCAAATTTACAAATCCTAGACCTAGAAATTCATAAATAAAGAACTAGAACTTATAGATGAAGCTAACTCCCCTTTGAAGCTCTTGGAACTCATGCTTCTTCCACCATATTCAAGAGTTGAGAAGCTTAGCTAGTCATAACTCTTGAATCAACTCCAACTAGGTATTGTTCTTCAGCCATGGCAGTAGCAGATGGAAGAAATGGAAATGGGATTAGGGTTTCTGAGGTGGAGATGAGAGAAGAGGATTAAAGTAAGAACCATAAATCTCAGTTAAGCACAATTTTCATTAAAAAGGACCAGAAAGTATAACAAAATCATGGATAATGATATGAAAAGAAACTAATATCTTGAGCTCAATCAAATTCCCGCACACTTAGACCTTTGTACTCCTGAACAAAGCGCGACAATAATTCAAAGTGACACTAGCGCAAAGAGATACACTACCATGCTTAAAGATGAAAGCAGAAGATTAGTAAGAAATTCTCACAGAGTTGACATCAGTAAACAAGGATACGCTAAGAAAATGATCACAATGGAAAATTAACTTAAAGATTGATTAAGAAAGATCCATCTCACGGATAAGTGTTTCACTCTTAACTCACTTGTCTTTAGGGTAATTTCACTCCAAGTCTACTCAATCCAATTTCTACCATAGGCTTGTAATAATTCTACCTCTCCACCATGAGAAACAATTTTGCAAATCAAGAGGACTTTTAGGGGTCAAAATTTGGAATGGAGGTCAGTCGGAATGAATGAAATGAGAATCAAAATGAAAATGTAAATGAGTACGAACATACAAATTATTAAGACAAAATTAGTCTAAATAAAAACTGGGAGAGAAGCTACTTATTTTTAATATTTATATCTTTATCCTCCTTTTTTTTTTGCATATATCTCTTTTTCTTTTTCTACCCCTTTTTGTATATTTTTTTTTTCGTATGAGCAACTTCTCTTTTTTTTTTTAATATATTGCATGCATGTACTCAAGATGAAGGCTCAAAAGGGTTTGCAATGGTAAAATGATTGGGTTTGTGTTTGGGAAATGCGGGTATGAAATCGAATGCCTCTATCATTTTTACAAAAATTGATTCGCTAAGCTTCGATTAAGAATGAAAACAAGTTCTAGAGAAATATGAAATAAGTAGATTCACTCAATTCAATAACTTAATGTCCAAAAATCCTTCCAACAAGGCTCAAATCTCAATTAGTCAATCTCAAAAGTTAACAACCACATAGTCATAATTTCAAAGCACATCATCAATTACTATCTATCAAAAACATGAGAATAACTAATCTAAGTTCAACCCTCATTTAAAAGCATGAAAATTTTTCTAAAAGCACAAGTGAACTCTGAACTTTCTATCCATTTTAAAAAAAATTGTAGGAGCATAAAGATTCTAAGCCGGGAAAATTTCTGAAGACCAGTAGAGATTGCCAAGAATTTATTAAATTTTTTTTTTTTAGGGTTTCGCCGCGGCTAAAGAAGGGGGTCACCGCGGCGAAGTATGGCCGAATGACTTATTACTCGTGAAAGAGGAGGCTTCGCCGCGGCGAAATAAGAAGTTGGCCGCGGCGAAACATGGCAGAAAGCGAAAATTCCTGTGCAATTTCAACTCTTCAGCAACTAAACTCAAAATATTCACAATTAAACCAATCTATCAGTTCAAAAACACCTCAAAATCATCTAAATGCATGGATACACGAGAAGCATTTGCTAAAATCCACAATATAGACCTCCCCCACACTTAAACACAACATTGTCCTCAATTTGTGAACAATGGGAATTAGGGACAGCAAATATGAGCAAGGAGGCGCAGAGGTGAATAGAACAAAGATTAAAGCAAACTAATCAGAAATCATCCAAGTGAACAAGTGTAAAAACCAATGAGGCACAATAAAGGGTAAGAAACAATCCAGCCTCAAAACAACACATGAAACAAAAGAACAAACGAAAACAACAGAAAACCACAAGAACAGAAAACTAAGACTGATGCTCAGGATCAGCTGCTCCAGATCTGACGGTCCTGCACCCGATGTGCCTGCTCCGTCCAGACCCATATGGTGTTGTGGCTCCTCCTCCTCAGCCGGTAAAGCGAAGTTCAAACGATCCGCGAGCAAAGCATCAAAACGGCGGCGGTAGCGACGTTCTCGCTCATACAGTGCATCTCGGTCCTTTTGCCGCTTAATCTCTCGAAGGAGTGTGACGCGTATCTGGTGAACTTCCTCAGACAGCTCGTCGATGTCATCGGCAAGCGTGTCTAAGGTGACGGGCTGGGAGGTTCAGGAACATCTTGGCCTTCCTCGGCTGGATCAGTGGCTGCCTGGCCTGCACTAACATCGTAAACGGGGTGGACAGGTGGGTGGGGTGCAATGGTGGGCTGTTTTAAGACGCTCAAACCGGAATAAAGATGCAGGTTCGAAGTAGCTGTCATCATTAAATGAAGGAACTCCGCACTTGCGGAAAAGGTCAGAGACAAGATGGGGAAAGACGATGCTATTGGTGACTTTTTTGGTATTGACGGAATCGTAGAGGGCGGATTGTATGATTTCAGCTACATCGAAAGATTTTCCGGTCATGAGGAGAAAAACAATAAGAGCTTGGCGTTTGGGGAGGTTCTGGAGGTGGGAAGTGGGTAGGATGTTATTGCAGACTAGGTGTAGCCACGGCTTTGCCTCAGGCCGAAAATCAGAACGTTTTAAGTACAGTTCAGCAGTGCGGGGACGATGCCAAGTGGCACCATCCCGGCATAGGGTCTGGACAATCTCATCATAAGGATAATTATCGCGATAATGAGAGTACTGAGAATTACGGACTACAGGAAGCCGGTAGTGGTCTCTTATGTTATAAATAGTGAAAGTGTAGTTCACATGCTTGCCCGGAAGGGAATGGATAGCATGCCATGAAGGCGGGCGTAGGTGTAGAAATGGCGGACAAAGACATCATTACCATTAGCTCGTGGGCGAGCCAATTCAAGCATTTGGGATTCCTGGAGTCTTTGGACAAAGGGATGGTCGGATGGTTCAAGGGGAAAGGGTCTCTCCCTAAGGAGGGGGCGCTTGTCCACTACCTTATAGATGTCATCATAGGTTATGGGTCCCTCAGAGTCAGACTCAGACTCAGACACGGGTAAAGGTTCAGGGTTTTTGGTGCGAGGCATTTTCCTGAAGCAACAAACAGTAAGAACACTAAACACAACAAAAACACCTACAACCTAAACAACCCAGAAATGATTAAAATTACAACCTAAACAGTAGCAAATGGTTAGTTAATGATTCATAGGTTTTCAGAGGACTAAAAATTTTCAAAATTAAGCAAAGAGATTAATTAAAAACACAATGCACTATGAATCATTAGATAACCTACAGGCTACGTAACTACAAACTAACCACAAACTAACCCACCCTAACAGCACAAAACCAGAACAAACTAACTAATAAACCACTAAACTACACTAAACTAAAGGAAAGAACAAGGGAAAAGAAAGAACATACAAGAATGAAGCGGAGAAGGTGCACACGGCTGGAGCAGAGGAAAAGGGAACCGAAAACTAAAAGAAGGGAGAGAGAGAAGAAATGGGGATAGGCGACGGGTTGAGGTAGAGAAGGAGGGAGGGCGCCGACTGGAAGGGAAGAAGGAGAAATCGAAGAAGAAGAAGAGCAGGGGGAAGGAGAGGAAAATGGAGGGGCCGAGTGGTTTAAGAGGGGGGCGACGGTTTTGAAGTTTAGAGGGGAATGAATGGGGTTTAATGGAGTGGGGATGTGAAAAGACCAAAAGGGGTTCAGGAGATAAGCATGGGTTAGACAAGAAAAGGGGGCGAAATGGGAAAACCACTCGAAAAATCAGCAAAACCGAAACGGCTTACCGCAGAAACGGCACGTTCGCCGCGGCGAAACATAGTTCGCCGCGGCGAACTATGCCCGAGAAGAAAAGCAACGGGAAGAAGGACGTTTCGCCGCGGCCAAACATAAGTTCGCCGCGGCGAAACAATCCCGAGAGCAACATACACAGACTGGTGACTTTCGCCGCGGCGAAACATCACCGAAAGAAACAAACAAGAAAACGAACCCATTCGCCGCGGCGAAACAAGTTAGCCGCGGCGAAATGTCACAGAAAGCACAGAACGAAACATAAAACACTTAAACACAGATAAACACAACAACCAACAACAGACAAGGCTGGATATTTCAAAAACTTTAAAATGCCTCAAAAGAGATCAAGAGGTGTTAACAAATCCATGAATAGGCAGTATACCACAGATAAAATTCCTCAATCAAATTGAATCATATAATTCATTTAAAGCACCAATCATCAGGCATGAAACAAGATAGGACAGAGATCAAAACTTCCAGGGGAGTCTTATTGAATTTAGCTATAACTACGCTACTTTCCTACTGAAAAGGGTTTCTCCCCCACACTCATTCAACATACAATGCACAAAACATAACAAGATTAATAATTAAGCAAAAGTATGTAAATGAGTGAAGGAAAGAAACTACTAGGGAGCTAAGGGGGTTTCTGGTTCTCATGGTAGAGCTTCAACTGATGGCCATTAACTTTAAAGTTTGCTCCAGTTTCCTCATCGAGAAGCTCCACCATTCCAAAATTATGCACCTTTGTGACTGTGTAAGGCCCATCCCAACGGGTGTTGAACTTTCCTTGCTTAAATGTGAATCTGGCCTTAAACATCAGTACCTTGTCTCCCACCTTGAAGTTCTTCCGTAGGAGACCCTTATCATGCACCAATTTTGTCTTCTCCTTGTAGAGTCTAGCGCTCTCATAAGCCTCCAATCTCAGCTCCTCAAGCTCTTGCAGCTGCAACTTCCTCTCTACCCCAGAAGATTGCAAATCCATGTTGCATTGTTTGACTGCCCAATATGCCTTATGCTCCAACTCTACTGGTAGATGGCATGCTTTGCCAAAGACTAAACGATAAGGGACATTCCAATTGGCGACTTATAGGCAGTTCTGTAGGCCCACAATGCTTCCTCTAATCTTAGGCTCCAATCTTTCTTGGATGGTTTGACTATCTTCTCCAGGATTTGTTTCACTTCTCGATTGGACACTTCAGCTTGGCCATTGGTTTGGGGGTGATATGCAGTGGAGACTTTGTGGGTGACACCAAATTTAGAAAACAAGTTATCTACCACCTTATTACAAAAATGGGTACCTCTATCACTCACCACAGCCCTTGGAATCCCAAACCTACAGAAAATGTTGGACTTAAGAAACTTAGAAACCGCTTGGGCATCATCTTTTCTAGTAGGTACAGCCTCTATCCATTTGGAAACATAATCAACAGCTAGAAGAATGTATATAAAACCAAAGGACGGAGGAAAGGGACCCATGAAATCAATCCCCCAAACATCAAAAATTTCACAAAACAGTAAAGGTTGTTGAGGCATTTCATGTCTTTTACCTAACCCTCCAAAACGTTGACATTTGTCACAGGACCGACAAAAATCATAAGAATCTTTAAAAAGGGTTGGCCAGTAAAAACCAGAATCTAGAATTTTCCTAGATGTTCTCCTTGCACTGAAATGACTACCACAAACCATTGAATGGCAAGCTGCAATGATAGACTCAAACTCTTCACTAGGCACACACTTTCTTATAACTTGGTCACTACATATCCGCCATAAGTGAGGGGCATCCCAGATGTAGTGCCTCGATTCGCTTTGAAGTTTTTGTGCCTGAAATTTAGACATGAAAGGAGGGGTGAGTCCGGTTATAAGATAATTAACAATATGCGCATACCAAGGCTCTTTAACAGCTAAAGCACATAATACTGAATCAGGAAAGGAATCACAGGTGAGTTCAGAAGAGTCTACTCCCCGTGTATCATCAGGTAGCCTACTTAAGTGATCGGCTACATGGTTCTCAGCCCCAGCTCTATCCTTGATTTCAATGTCAAATTCCTGAAGAAGTAATGTCCACCTAATCAATCTTGGCTTCGATTGTGGTTTCTTGAGAAGATAGCGAACAGCTGCATGATCAGTGAAAACAGTCACATGATAAGGTCTAAACTTCTCTAAAGCGAAAACAACTGCAAATAGCTCTTTTTCTGTTGTTGTATAGTTGACTTGAGCTGCATCCAGTGTTTCGAAGCATAGGCAATGACTCTTGAGAGCTTCTCCTCCCTCTGGCCTAACATAGCTCCTACAGCAAAATTAGAAGCGTCACATGAAATTTCAAAGGGCATGGTCCAGTTGGGTGCAACAAGAATAGGAGGAGAAATGAGTTTAGATTTCAAATCACCAAAGGCAACTTTACAAGAATCATCGAAATCAAATTTCACATCTTTTTGTAAAAGCTTGGAGAGAGGTAAAGCAATCTTGCTAAAATCTTTTATAAATCGCCTATAGAATCCCGCATGACCCAAAAATGATCTAAATCTTAACAGGCAGGATAAGGCAAAGAAGATATAACCTCAATCTTAGCTTTATCAACTTCAATTCCCTTTTTAGAAATCAAATGTCCTAGAACTATCCCCTCATTGACCATAAAATGACACTTTTCAAAGTTTAAAATCAAATTCTTTTCAATGCATCTTTTCAAAACCTTTTCAAGACTAGCAAGACAATCGTCAAAAGAACCACCATAAACAGTAAAATCATCCATAAAGACTTCCATACATTCCTCTAAAAATTCACAGAATATAGCCATCATACAACGTTGGAAAGTCCCTGGAGCATTACATAACCCAAAAGGCATCCTACGATAGGCGAAGGTACCAAAAGGGCATGTGAAAGTGGTTTTATCTTGGTCCTCCGGTGCAATAGGTACTTGAAAGTACCCAGAGAAACCATCTAGAAAACAGTAATGAGATTTGCCTGCAAGTCTCTCAAGCATCTGGTCTATGAAAGGAAGAGGGAAATGATCTTTCCGTGTGGCATCATTGAGTTTTCTATAATCTATGCACACACGCCAGGAATTCTGCACTCTTGTAGGAATAAGCTCATCCCTATCATTTCTAATAACAGTAACCCCACTCTTTTTAGGCACTACATGTATTGGACTAACCCACTCACTATCAGATATGGGATAGATGATCCCAGCACTTAGAAGTTTGGTAATTTCCTTCTTAACCACATCAAGAATCAGGGGGTTTAGTCTTCTCTGGGGTTGTCTCACTGATTTTGAACCTTCACTAAGCAAGATTCTATGTGTGCAAATGGCTGGACTAATTCCAGGAATGTCCGCTAAAGTCCACCCAATAGCCCTCTTATGCTCTCTCAAAACAGTAAGGAGTCTTTCTTCCTCAACCTTAGACAGGGAGTTAGCTATAATAACGGTAATCGCTCATCAGACTCTAGAAAAGCATATTTCACAGTAGGGGGCAGGGGTTTCAACTCAAGAGTAGGTGGTTGCACAATAGATGGAATCAAATTATGAAGTTCAAGAGAGAAAAGATTACTCCCCTTTCCTTCAATCAGTGAGAGTTCCTCAACCTTGCAGATAGCTTCCTCTCCAAGCGTTGAACCAACTTCTAGTTGATCTACAGCAACTGCCTTAGAGGGAATCTCCTCCATGACTTCTTCCTCCATATCTGAAATAGCAACAGAAAACCTTTCCCCAAGGGAATTATCGCTGACAATAGAGGGATCAAAGTCTAATTTGGAGTCAAGGGAGGAAACAGAAAATGCATGTGGGAGGGAAAGCATACAATTAAACACAGTGCAATCAAGGCATGTATCTTTATCACCACATGAGCAAGAAGAAGGTGTAGAGTAAGTAAGGGATGAAAAAGAAGAAATAGTGTCATCCTCATCATCAGAATTAACTGAATAAAGTTCAGAACTAGAGAAGTCATCTTGCAATTCAAACTCAGAACAAGCATCATCAGCAACATCAATCATATTTACACCCAAAAGAGAATAGTCTTCATAAGGATGCTTCATTGCTTCATACATGTTAAAACAAACCTTATGATCTCCTACTTCCATAGTGATGGTACCTTCTTTCATGCTAATCATAGTGTTAGCAGTCCTCAAGAAGGGTCTACCAAGAATCAGTGTGGTGTCATGGACAAGCTCAGAGGACATGTCAAGTACATAAAAATCAGCAGGAAAGACCAAATCCTTAACCTGAACCAAAATATCCTCTATGATGCCTTCCGGATACCTAATAGTCCTATCAGCCAACTGGAGTACTACAGTGGTAGACTTAAGCGTCTTGACTCCTAGTGAAGTGTATACAGACTTAGGCATCACATTAATAGCTGCTCCTAGATCTAGTAAGGCTCCCCTTATAGAAACTTTTCCTATTGTGCAAGGGATGGTGAAGGATCCAGGGTCTTGGCATTTCACAGGGATTTGAGGTTTTAACAGGGCAGACACATTGGAGCTCACTTGGACTCTTTCATTTGGTCTAAACTTTCTCTTATGGGTACACAGGTCTTTAAGGTATTTAGCATAAGCAGGAACTCTCTTAACAAGATCAAGCAAAGGAATATTAACTTCCACTCTACTAAACACATCAATAATATCTTTTTCATACTTAGTTTCAGTCTTTCTTTTGCTAATCAAGTATGAATTAGGAAAAGGAAGGTCTTTGAGATTTACCTCTTTATCATTCAGCTTACCGGCTCCATGCTTAGATGATCCATCTTGCTCCTTTGATGCTGCTTTCTCATTATTGCTCTCAGATCTTGCTCCTTTGCCACTTAGAAGAGTTGACTTCTTTTCATCTAGCAATTCTCTCTCTTTTGCACTCTCAGAATTCTTAACTCTTGAATGTGTAAGAAGAGGCTTATCACACTCAATCTCCTCATCAACTGATTCCTCTCCTCTTCACTGAATCTTACTTGCCTCCCACTTCGCAGCGTGATTGCATTCAAACCCTTTGGGTTTATGACAGTATTTGAAGGAATGGTGCCACTGCTTCTAGCTTGTTGCTCACTCATGTTGTTGGATAACTGAGTTACATAGGAGTTTATGTTCTCAGATTTAGTCTCCCATTGCTCCATTCTCTTTTCCAAAGCACTAAATCTAGCATCATTCTTGGATGAATCTTGTTGAATTAGTGAAGCTAAGGAGTTGAACTGAGTAGCGTTGGCAGCCCTTTCTTCCTTCATTAAAGCCATCATATTTTGTAGGAGTTGATTTGTTTCATCCTTGGGTGGGACCGCAAGGGCTTGAGACTGGTTTTGGAACTGGTTTGAAGATGGACCAGCTCCTCCACTCTTCTGAAATCTATTTGGAGGTCTACTATCATCATTCCTCCAGCCCAATCGAGGTTTGATTTCCATCCCTCATTGTAAGTGTTGGAGTAGGGGTCCCATTTTTGATTTGGGCGGCCTTGGAAGACTGCAGACACTTCCTCATTCTGCTGGCAAACGCTATCATGACTGAACAGAGTAAAATATGAAAGACTGCATGCATGTTTCACAACTAGGCGCTGTAATGTCCATAGGAGCGGATGGGCGATGCACACTCATATTCTTCAATTCAGCAGTGATCAAAGACAATTGAGATGTCACTTGGCTTCCCAAAGAATCTACTTTTGATTCCAAAGCGTCCATTCTTCTGCTGTGCACCGAAGCAGCTCCCATCTCATGTACTCCTTTAGTATCTCTCACCCCATGTTGTTGATGATTCAGGGCCATCTTCTTTATCAAATCCCAAGCCTCCGCAGCAGTAGAGTCTATCAAAGATCCTCCCGATGCAGCATCCAACATACCCTTCTCTTGGTTCTTCAACCCATCATAGAAGTACTGCACCAGTTGTTCATCCGGAATTTGATGATGCGGCATCTTGAAAGTAGGTCCTGAAATCTATTCCAGTAATCATAAAGGGATTCATCATAGTCTTGCTTGGCAGAATAAATCTCCTTCCTCATTGATGAAGTACGAGAAGCCGAAAAGTATTTCTCCAAAAATGCCTTCCTTAAGTTCCCCCAGCTATGGTATGCATCAGCTACATGTCTTGGAAGGCTCATGTACCATTCCCTAGCCTTGCCTTCCAATGATAGATGAAAACCTTCCATAGCACTTGGTCCAACGATGCTCCCACAGGCTTCATACTCTGACAAATCATGGAGAGAGATTGCAGATGGAGGTATGGGTCTTCTCCTGTCAAGCCATGAAATTTAGGAAGAGAGTTAATCAATAAACCTTTAATCTCAAAGTTAACTTCAAAGTTTGGACATGCAGCAGTAAATGGGTCAAAGTTAACATCAGATGTGGTGGCTTCCCTAATTGTTCTTCTTCTAGGGTTCCCATTATTTTCTCCCACTCTCTCTTGTTCACCATTTCCTCCATTGCCTCCATTCCTTACTTGGTTGGCATTGGGGTTAGGATGAGGTTGGTTTTGTGGTAAATCAGCCATTATCTCTTGGTCAGTAGGTTCACTCTCACTACTGGATAGGCTAGATTCCACTGAAATATTCTCTTGCTCAATCACCAACTCACTTGTCCCTCCGACTCTTTTCTCTCTTCTTATCTCTGTGAGTCTTCTCTCAATCTCCGGGTTATAGGGCACAAGCTTGGTTTTTCGTGGCATGCAAAATAAGTATCACAAGAGAAAAAGTAACAAAATTGACTTGCAGCACACAAAGTCAAATAAAAGTATGCAATGTGATGAATGCAAGTGTATGGTCAAGTATGCAGTGTATGGATGAGTATGAGTATATATGGATGAGTATGAGTATGTATGGGTGGGGTATAGTAAGTATGCACAGATAAAGAAGCAAAGTGTAAGTTTTAAAATTTCCAGAAATGTTGGCCGCGGCGAAAACAGGGGTTGGCCGCGGCGAAAGTTGGCAGAGAAGACCAGATGTCTGATTGCAGGGAGTTGGCCGCGGCGAAAAAGGGTTGGCCGCGGCGAAAGTATCCCAAGAGAAATCCTTCGGTTTTTCAAAGATTGGCCGCGGCGAAATAACAGGTTTGGCCGCGCGAAAGTGTCCCGAGGATTCCCTCAGTAATTCAAAAGTTGGCCGTGGCGAAAGATAATGTTGGCCGCGGCGAAATTTGGCAGAATGCTTATCAGACACTGGACTTCACTGATGCAACGTGAGAGATGCTGAAAATCAAGAAAATCAGTATATTGTTTGTATTTCCAAAATTTTGATGCTATGCAAGATGAAAACCTATACTATGAACAAATATGCAACTAAACTACCCTAAATGCTACCCATAAAGATCAAAACCTCAAAAGTCAATCAAATAGCACAAGCTAACCTAGAGAACCAATTTCTTGGCTCCCGCAACGGCGCCACTTGAAAGAGAGCCTTAATTGTCGTTCGCTTAGAGGTTCTCGCTCAAAAATTTATCCAAGCTATGCAGTAGTGCAAACTCGGGTCGTTCTCTTTTGGGAGCCTAAATTAGATGTCTAAGTTAGATTAATGCTATGCAGAGTAATGAAAAAGGGGTTTTTTTGGTGTTTTTAAGCCATTAATGAAATACCAAAAACTAAATGCAATTAATTCAAATCTAAGTTACTATGTTTTTGGATTTTTCTAAGATATAAGTAATGAAGTGAAGTTAATGATATGTAATCTCTTGAATACAGTTTTGAAGCAATCATAGTTCAAAATAATTTTGGGAGTGGAAATCACCAAGTTTTCTAAATGAAAACCTTAAAGAACTCTTTAAGTCTAGGATCTTAATCAATGTCACCCATTTCATAAGATCCTATTAAGCTCACTTGGTGTGTGTATTAAGATTAATTAATGCACTTGGTTAAATGCAA